>NC_069500.1:694623157-694949824 GCF_027579735.1 Bombina bombina
ATAGTGGAAGGAGCCAAAAAGTATCACCGGCGTTGGTGGTTTCGGAGAAACCGGAAGTGGATCCTTGGCAAGAAACGGAAGTGACGTCACTGTGTTCTCGCGTGCTTACGTGTTTCGTGGGTCCTACGCCCACTTCCTCAGAGTAGAATCCACTCCCATCCTGGTTCCCTATTTATGTTCTGGAGACAAAAATGACTCCTTTTTTAAACTTCCCAATATATTTTTTACTATATTTATTATATTGATTAAATTTGTTACTCTGTTAATACTCAGATCTGGCATCTGTCTGCTACATACTTTCTACGAGTTAGTTTCAGTCAGATAGCCAGACCCAGAGCAAAATACTGCATTAACTTTGGTGTATGTTTATTTTTTTGTGTGCGGTTCTTATTTTGGTTGTTTTTTTCTGTGGTTTTATACATACTCAATAAACATTGTTTTTAGAAAATAGGACTCAGCACATCAGTACTGCAATCAGAAATAAGTGACTGCAGTCAGTGTTAACTGAGCCCACATTCCTTCAATAAGGAAAAAACCTTATTTACCATAATATATATAGAAAAATATTTTTGTTGTGGTTTTTCAAAATAATTTTAGTGGTAATCTAAAATTGGTACCATATATATATATACAGGGAGTTCAGAATTATTAGGCAAGTTGTATTTTTGAGGATTAATTTTATTATTGAACAACAACCATGTTCTCAATGAACCCAAAAAACTCATTAATATCAAAGCTGAATAGTTTTGGAAGTAGTTTTTAGTTTGTTTTTAGTTTTAGCTATTTTAGGGAGATATCTGTGTGTGCAGGTGACTATTACTGTGCATAATTATTAGGCAACTTAACAAAAAACAAATATATACCCATTTCAATTATTTATTTTTACCAGTGAAACCAATATAACATTTCAACATTCACAAATATACATTTCTGACATTCAAAAACAAAACAAAAACAAATCAGTGACCAATATATCCACCTTTCTTTGCAAGGACACTCAAAAGCCTGCCATCCATGGATTCTGTCAGTGTTTTGATCTGTTCACCATCAACATTGCGTGCAGCAGCAACCACAGCCTCCCAGACACTGTTCAGAGAGGTGTACTGTTTTCCCTCCTTGTAAATCTCACATTTGATGATGGACCACAGGTTCTCAATGGGGTTCAGATCAGGTGAACAAGGAGGCCATGTCATTAGATTTTCTTCTTTTATACCCTTTCTTGCCAGCCACGCTGTGGAGTACTTGGAGGCGTGTGATGGAGCATTGTCCTGCATGAAAATCATGTTTTTCTTGAAGGATGCAGACTTCTTCCTGTACCACTGCTTGAAGAAGGTGTCTTCCAGAAACTGGCAGTAGGACTGGGAGTTGAGCTTGACTCCATCCTCAACCCGAAAAGGCCCCACAAGCTCATCTTTGATGATACCAGCCCAAACCAGTACTCCACCTCCACCTTGCTGGCGTCTGAGTCGGACTGGAGCTCTCTGCCCTTTACCAATCCAGCCACGGGCCCATCCATCTGGCCCATCAAAACTCACTCTCATTTCATCAGTCCATAAAACCATAGAAAAATCAGTCTTGAGATATTTCTTGGCCCAGTCTTGACGTTTCAGCTTGTGTGTCTTGTTCAGTGGTGGTCGTCTTTCAGCCTTTCTTACCTTGGCCATGTCTCTGAGTATTGCACACCTTGTGCTTTTGGGCACTTCAGTGATGTTGCAGCTCTGAAATATGGCCAAACTGGTGGCAAGTGGCATCTTGGCAGCTGCACGCTTGACTTTTCTCAGTTCATGGGCAGTTATTTTGCGCCTTGGTTTTTTCCACACGCTTCTTGCGACCCTGTTGACTATTTTGAATTAAACGCTTGATTGTTCGATGATCACGCTTCAGAAGCTTTGCAATTTTAACCCCTTAATGACCGCAGCACTTTTCCATTTTCTCTCCGTTTGGGACCAAGGCTATTTTTACATTTTTGCGGTGTTTGTGTTTAGCTGTAATTTTCCTCTTACTCATTTACTGTACCCACACATATTATATACCGTTTTTCTCGCCATTAAATTGACTTTCAAAATATACCATAATTTTCATCATATCTTATAATTTACTATAAAAAACATTATAAAATATGAGGAAAAAATGGAAAAAAACACATTTTTTCTAACTTTGACCCCCAAAATCACACCCCCAAAAAACACCCATGCTAAATAGTTTCTAAATTTTGTCCTGAGTTTAGAAATACCCAATGTTTACATGTTCTTTGCTTTTTTTGCAAGTTATAGGGCCATAAATACAAGTAGCACTTTGCTATTTCCAAACCACTTTTTTTCAAAATTAGCGCTAGTTACATTGGAACACTAATATCTTTCAGGAATCCCTGAATATCCATTGACATGTATATATTTTTTTTTAGAAGACATCCCAAAGTATTGATCTAGGCCCATTTTGGTATATTTCATGCCACCATTTCACCGCCAAATGCGATCAAATAAAAATTTTTTTTCACTTTTTCACAAATATTTTCACAAACTTTAGGTTTCTCACTGAAATTATTTACAAACAACTTATGCAATTATAGCATAAATGGTTGTAAATGCTTCTCTGGGATCCCCTTTGTTCAGAAATAGCAGACATATATGGCTTTGGCTTTGCTTTTTGGTAATTAGAAGGCTGCTAAATGCCCCTGCGCAAAATACGCGTATTATGCCCAGCAGTGAAGGGGTTAATTAGGGAGCATGTAGGGAGCTTCTAGGGTTAATTTTAGCTTTAGTGTAGTGTAGTAGACAACCCCAAGTATTGATATAGGCCCATTTTGGTATATTTCATGCCACCATTTCACCGCCAAATGCGATCAAATTAAAAAAAACGTTAATTTTTTCACAATTTTAGGTTTCTCACTGAAATTATTTACAAACAGCTTGTGCAATTATGGCACAAATGGTTGTAAATGCTTCTCTGGGATGCCCTTTGTTCAGAAATAGCAGACATATATGACTTTGGCGTTGCTTTTTGGTAATTAGAAAGTCGCTAAATGCTGCTGCGCATCACACGTGTATTATGGCTAGCAGTGAAGGGGTTAATTAGGTAGTGTGTAGGGAGCTTGCAGGGTTAATTTTAGCTTTAGTGTAGAGTTCAGCCTCCCACCTGACACATCCCACCCCCTGATCCCTCCCAAACAGCTCCCTTCCCTCCCCCACCCCACTATTGTCCCCGCCATCTTAAGTACTGGCAGAAAGTCTGCCAGTACTAAAATAAAAGATTTTTTTTTAAAAAAAAAAAAAAAAAAAAAAAAAAGCATATTTACATATGCTGTGTTTAGGATCCCCCCTTAGCCCCCAACCTCCCTGATCCCCCCCAAAACATCTCTCTAAGCCTCCCCCTCTGCCTTATTGGGGGCCATCTTGGGTACTGGCAGCTGTCTGCCAGTACCCATTTTGCACAATCAAATATTTATTTCATTTTTATTTTTGTTATTTCCCCGCCCCCCCCCCCGGACCAACCCCCACCACCTTAAAAACGAATAAGGTGTTTTTTTTTTAAATTACTCGTCCCACTTTTATTTTGGGACACATTTTTTTCTGTAGTGCAGCGGTCCCCACCCGGTCCCTGCCCCGGCGCGCACCCGCGCGCGCCCCCTCGTGCACGTGCGCGCGCCCCCGCACGCGCCCGGACTTGCACGCCCACGATCCCGCCCCCCTCCATATGACAAGGGCCATCGATGGCCGCCACCCACCTCCCACACCGGCTCCCACCCACCAACGATACCGGCCATCGATGTCCGGTGCAGAGAGGGCCACAGAGTGGCTCTCTCTGCATCGGATGGCCATCTAAGGTTATTGCAGGATGCCTCCATATCGAGGCATCACTGCAATAACCGGAAAGCAGCTGGAAGCGAGCAGGATCGCTTCCAGCTGCTTTCCACACCGAGGACGTGCAGGGTACGTTCTCAGGCATTAACTGCCTTTTTTCTGAGGACGTACCCTGCACGTCCTCGGTCATTAAGGGGTTAAGAGTGCTGCATCCCTCTGCAAGATATCTCACTATTTTTGACTTTTCTGAACCTGTCAAGTCCTTCTTTTGACCCATTTTGCCAAAGGAAAGGAAGTTGCCTAATAATTATGCACACCTGATATAGGGTGTTGATGTCATTAGACCACACCCCTTCTCATTACAGAGATGCACATCACCTAATATGCTTAATTGGTAGTAGGCTTTCGAGCCTATACAGCTTGGAGTAAGACAACATGCATAAAGAGGATGATGTGGTCAAAATACTCATTTGCCTAATAATTCTGCACTCCCTGTATATATATATATATATATATATATATATATATATACATATACATTTCTTAAGGTCCTTTAGCGCTAATTCTATCATCCTCTTTTTTTCATACCTTCATTTCACTTGTTAGTGGTTACAAGTACACACTCTTAGAATATAGCAGCTCCTAGGAACTCCACAGATTCTAAGACAGCGCTCATTACCAAACCCACATCTCTCTCTCTCTCTCTCTCTCTCTCTCTCTCTCCCTCTCTCTCTCTCTCTCTCTATATATATATATATATATATATATGTGTACAAGACGATATGCTATAAAATACAAAATACAACGATCTTGATTTAACAGAATTGATCCTAAATAATCAGTATTATCATTAGAATGTTACAGAAAAAAGAAACCTACACAATAGGAAACACATTGCTTTACATTACTTAACATATCGTAGTGTCACACCTTTTAAAAATTAATTAGAGATGATTACTCAAACTTAGACAGGTTACAGAGCACTGTCATTAGTCATCCTTTCATAGGTTGAGATTCATAATAAAACACCATGTTATAGAGCTTTAATATATATACCCACCAAGGAATGTATGTTCCTTACGCTCCAATAAATTAATAAATAAATAAATGGATGGATAGAGATGGCAACAAACTATGTATAAAAATGGATGAATAATGAATAATATGGATGAATAGTAGAAAACTCCTTCAAATGTTATCAGAGATAAGCATTATTATTGGTTCATTAATGGCTTGTAAGCCAAAAGCACAAAAGTACCTCAAATAAGTTGGTTCATAGTCTAAACTACACCCCTCTGTTAACACCATAATCAATAAAACATAAAAAGTGTTCAAGCTAGTGTTCTGTGTAAGTGCTAGATAGTTTGTATGTTGTAATTTAATTATATCATTGAATTTATGAATATTGACACAAGAGGATCTCAAGCACTGGACCATGAAGCTGCTACCTCTAATGGTTAATAATATCAAACTCTGAGTTGAAACAATATGGTACCTGGGTATGCAGCTTCATGATCCAGTAGAACTCCTGCCTAGCCAAAATCTGATCCTTGTTTCCTCCTCTGGGTGGCAAACATATGACTTCAATTCCCCTCCACTTGAAAGATTTAATATTTTTGCCGTGAACCTCAATAAAGTGCCTTGAAAGGGCTGAACAAGGTTTTACATACTTAATGTATCTTAGATGTTCACGGATTTGAGTCCTGACATCTCTGCTTGTCATGCCCACATACTGTTTTGAGTGTTCAAGGCACTCTATGAGGTACACTACATAATTGGTTGAACAATTTATGCACCATTTAGTCACAAATTGTTCTTTGGTGTCACACGAGTAAAATTCTTTACTCTCTACAATAGAATCACAGGCTTTGCACCTGTGATTGCCACATTTGTAGGTGCCATTAACATGAAGCCAAGTACCGATATTCCTTCTCTTATTGGGCAATTCACTGGGAGCCAGAATATTGCCTGAAGTGAGGTTTTTAGAGTATATACATTTGAATCCCTGCTTCACTATTGGTTGTAGTTGGGTATCTCCCAAAAGGATGGGAAAATATTTCTTAATAATATTGCAAACGGAGTTGTAATACGATGAATATTGAGTGATGAATGACAATGGTCTATCTCCCTTTGGTTTCAGTTTACTGGGATACAACTGTTCTCTATCACTCAATAGTGCAAATTGGTCCAAGATTTTGGGAGAATAACCCCTACTCTTGAGTCTTTGTTTGATCTCGTTACTTTCCTCAATATATGTACTCTTGTTGCTACAAATTCTTCTGGCTCGCAAAAACTGGATCTTGACTATCCCCTTGAAAACATGTGTAGGATGTCCACTTTTTTGATGTAAGATGGTGTTACCTGATATAGGCTTTCTAAATAGTTTTGAATCGATGATATGTTCAATGAGATCACCTGTCAGAGTGATGTCAAGAAAATTAACAGTATTTTGGTTCCATTCATAGGTGAATTTGAGACTATGTGGGCAATCATTCAAGTATTGAAAGAAGGATTCTGCTTTAGCCTCTGTTGACGACCAAACAAAAATCAAATTGTCTATGAAGCATTGATAGAACTTTACCTCTGCTCCAAAGGGGTTCCCAACATCGTAAATGAAGAAGCGCTCAAGCCAACCCATATACAAATTTGCATATGAGGGGGCAAATTTTGCCCCCATGGCTGTACCTTGCTTCTGTAAATAGAAAACCCCCTTGAAGCAGAAGTAATTGTGTTCCAAAAGATATTTAGTGACTCACAAAAGATATGCAATAGTTTCTTCTGTTAAATCAATACTAGAAGAAAGAAAATACCTAATTGCCTCTAGACCCATATGGTGTGTTATGCTGGAATAGAGGGAGACCATGTCAACCGTAAGCCAGCTGTGACCATAATTCCATTTGAACTCTTTTAAGAGCTCCAGTATGTGTGAGGAGTCGCGAGTATAGCTTGGTAGTGCCAAAACATAAGGCTGGAGAACTCCATCAAGCCAATCACACAATAGTTCCAATAAGGAGCCTATCCCTGAAACAATGGGATGGCCCTTGATGTTTATCAGACTCTTGTGAATTGAACCTTAGGCAGATGATTAAAGACAGGGATGATGGGATGTTGAACATACAGGGAATCAGCAGTTTGCTGATCAAAAATTCCCAAGTCAACCCCGTCATCCAAAATCTGCCCAAGTTCATGTTGGTACCGTGTGGTAGGGTTTTGATGGAGAATGGTCATTAAGTTGGCGTGATGCTTCCTCCACATAATCAGCTCTATCCATCACCACCACACTACCCCCCTTGTCTGATTTACGTATTACAATGGATTCATTATTGTGAATGGAAGCTAAGGCTTCCTTCTCTGACCTAGAGAGGGTGTGTGGTGTAGAAGTGGCTGATTGATTTAATTTGTGGAGGTCCTCTACCACCCTCTTGTGAAATACCTCCAAGAATTTTCCCCGATGATGTATCAGGTAGAGACTTGAGGCAGCCCTCCTTTTGGGAAAATTGGCTTTAGTTGATACTACTGTCGGCATAGATTCTCTCTCTAGACTTTCAAGAGATACAATACTGCAAGCTTCAGAAAAGGTAGTTGCTGATGAATCATGTCTAATGTCGGTATCTGTTATATTCGTTGAATTGTGAGTGTTGGTATTTTCCACCATGTTAAAGTGTTTATTTAATGTAATATTCCTAACAAAGCGGTTGACGTCAATGATGGTTTGGAAAAGATTACATTTCCTATTGGGACAAAATCCCAAACCATATTCCAAGACTTTGTTTTGGCTTTGTTTTGACTTTGTTTTCTCTTTGTTTAAAATATAGGAAGATACGTTAATCACACTTTTGGTTTTAGCTAGGTGGTCACTTTTGGGTCTCTCAGGGTGTACTTGTATTTGATGATCTGTTTCCCTCCCCCTCCTGGGTGTTTTTTGACCACGTGAAAAACCTGAGGCTGGGTATTTATGATAGCTTGTATGTTTTTAGCCTGTGCGTTTTTAGGTCTGGCCCCTAGCTCATTAGGGGCTTCATCATTCTCTGGTGTACTAGATGACGGGGGATTAGCATTAGCATTATCTTCACTGTATGACACCAAATCTAAATCATAATTATAATCATAATCATTACCAGAGCTCTCATCACAAGAGGTAGATGCCCCCTGAGAGGAAACACCCTCATCAGTGGTTTCTGGATCAGAAAAAGTGACCCTCTTTTTTGTTTTATTTTTCCTCTTCTTGTGGTGAGAGTTCTGTTGCTCAGAGCCTGTAGAAGCAACAAGACTGTTATTTTTTGTCGCTATTATTTTGTTTGTTGTTTTTATTGCTGTTGTTATTATTGTTGGTAACCCTTTGTCTGTTGTTGGCATATGTTCATCTAAATCTCCTTTGTTTCTGCCAGATACAAACCTGACCTTCAGTGTAATCCTTTTGGTCACGCAAAAATTTGGTGTGTTTGATATGTATTAAATCTTGCCTGGAAGACTCCACTACATCTCTCAACATACAATCAAATTTAACATATTCCCCACTGGTTTTAAAATGATTCAAATCTACTTGTAATTTTGCAATATCGTTTCTGATTATTGACAACTGTTCAGTTTTAAACTTAACAATCATAGCCATTCATCTTAAAGAACATTCAGATAATATACAATTCCATTCTCTGATGAAGTCTTGATCCGATATATCAAAGTTAGGAAATTTCTTTACTCTAAGTCCCCTCGGGATCATATTTAGGGCAAGGTATTTGTTTAGGATCCAAGTGCCTGACTTCTTTTAGCCTCAGGATCTCCAAATTATTGAACAAGTCTCCCAATTTTATGTCAATAGATGATGTTGTAAAGAACTCTTCAAGTTCTAAATCCTCCAAATCCTGATCATCCAAATTCTGTAGTGAGTAAAACTGTGCAGGTTCTAGTGCGTTATCCATGTCGTAAAGCTTATAAACAGCAAAAGGCTACCCCCTAAAAGCGGTACAATGTCCAAAAGAAAGTCCAGAGTCAAGGGTTAACATAAAAAATAAGTGAAAGTTCTGGCTTAATACTATGAACATGTGCCAAATATAAAGCGGTCTGTTGCTCAGTAATGTGTCGGGTCAGTATAAGAATAGCAAGTAACCGGTGTATGCTTGTATAAACCTCGGCAATAGCGGGTAAATCTGTGTATGTAGGATAGATGAACACTCACCCAGTAACGTCTCGGGCATCCACTAGCGTGGAAACAGAGTACTTGCCTCTGACTGGTCGATCGATGATATGTCACCAAACAGGATCTTATTTTGGCCGCTGTCTAGTTCAACTCACACCTGTGAGGACATGGACACAGCAGCACTTTCGATCCTCGCCCAAACTTCGGAACTCTGTGGCAGTGATGTGGTAAAACTTCTCTCCAATGAGATCGGAGACAGGTGAGTCACATGGAGTATTCAACCAATCCCGTGCAGGGTTATATTTACAGCAAATCTTCAACCCGAAAATGTACACAGAGCGATAGATACAATGCAAACCATCGAGGGTAGCCGTGATATTGCTATCGGAGTCGGAAACAAAAAGAAGGATTCCTTGTAATCCAAATAGATAATGAAAAAAGAGGAAAGTATTTTGGATCTCCAAAATGTAAATAAAAAGTCTTTATTGTAATAAATTTAAAATGGACATGGTGAGCACATACAAAAAGGTTTTACGTGTTTCGGCCTGGGCCGTAATCATAAACCTGAACAGACACAGGTATGGGCTGTTTAAAAAGGGTAGTGAATGAAGGTTATTGGTTAGTGCTAACCACACCCCTAATTAACCATAAGTTGTCTGAACTTTACACAACTTACACAATGTACAGGTTGGCAACTACCACAGGGAAGATTTTGAATCAAAGTTACAAAATATAAAATACAACACTTCATAACAATCTATGACAGTTCATATTTTTTGAACAATATAATATGTCCACAGAAAATGCGATATAATCCATAAAGCAAATTTACAAAATATATAAAATATATATATATATATATATATATATATATATATATGTATGTGTACAAGCCGATATGCTATAAAATACAAAATACAACAATCTTGATTTAACAGAATTGATCCTAAATAATCAGTATTATCATTAGAGTGTTACAGAAAAAAGAAACCTACACAATAGGAAACACATTGCTTTACATTACTTAAGATATTGTAGTGTCACACCTTTAAAAAAATGAATTAGAGATAATTACTCAAACTCTAATTAGACAGGTTACAGAGCACTGTCATTATTCATCCTTTCATAGGTTGAGATTCATAATAAAACACCATGTTATAGAGCTTTAATATATATACCCACCAAGGAATATATGTTTGTTACGCTCCAATAAATGAATAAATAATAGTGAAGCAGGGATTCAAATGTATATACTCAAATGTATATACTCTAAAAACCAGTACTACTGCTTTTTGTTTTATTCAGATGGCTGTATCATGCATTTGAAAAAGGGGGTGCAATACCTCCGAAACGTTATACGTTTTTAACATAATTTATTAAAGGCTAAGTTTTACCTTTTTTTTCAGAGAGTGCCTTTTTCTTGTTTATTAATATTGGATATTTTTTTTCAAGCGCACCCTGGAGGCTGTTATATGGAGTACCTATTCCAATGACTCTGATGTATATATATATATATATATATATATATATATATATATATATATATATATATATATATATATATAATATATATATATATATATATACATATATATATATATATATATATATATATATGAGGACAGATGCCTGATCGTTACAGATGGTGTAAGAAGTCACCAGCAATATTGAAGTTTATTTTTAACAACAAAGACTCAAGATATACACATCTCCTTATTAATCTATATTATATTGTACTTTTTTAAGTAATGATTATATTTTTCACCAAAGTGAACACTATACTATTATCAATGTATGTATGTCTATGCTAAAGCCCTTTGCAGTCCTTTTTTTTTCTATCACCTGAGACCTCATATCTTTGAGTCCTTATAACTTTTTTATGCAAATTATATTTATTATATGCATGTAACTGCACTTTTTAATGTATTTTTTATGTGTTTTGAGACACTTTTTTGTTTTGCAAACAGTTAACCACAGCTCTGAGGACGCGTTATTCCGACGCGCGTGAACTTCAATTGCACTCCAGAGATCACATTAACATTTTACATTTTAAAGTTTTTTTTAACTGCAGCACTTTATTCTAGTTATTTCAGGTAAATTTGGATGATTCCTAACATATGTATAACACCACATAAGTATTAGTATTTTAATAAACATTTGATTGTCATTTAATCAGAGGATAGCCAAACAATAATATTACTACTACCACTACCACCAAATTCAGCCACCTGGATGTAAATATGTATTGAATATACAAACGGATTAAATGCATTTGCAGGAATTTTGGACATCCCCAATGTCAAACTTTATTGATGTTTCAGGGACTAAATTATCCCCTTCCATGTGTCCGTTTGTGTGTGTGTATATATATATAGTGAGGCCTCGGTTTACGAATTTAATTCGTTCTCCGGGTCGTTTCGTATTGCGAAAAATTCGTAAACCGAAACACGGTTTCCCATAGGAATGCATTGAAAATCAATTAATGCGTTCCGGAGGTCCGAAAAAATTCAAATAAAGTGTCCAAAAAATGCTCCAAAAGGCTCCAAAAGGCTTAACAACTTGCTGCAAATGGCTCCAATGTCTCCAAAAGGCTCCACAACTTGCTGCAAATGGCTCCAAAAGGCTTAACAACTTGCTGCAAATGGCTCCAAAAGGCTCAACAACTTGCTGCAAAATGGCTCCAAAACCTCTCCAACACCTCCACACTGGTACCCAAACTTCATTAATTCAATCATACTTGAGTATGCAGGGGGCACAGGGGCCACTGGTTTCGTATTGCGAAAAATATTCGTAAACCGAGGGGGGCAAACCGACATTTTGTTTCGTATTGCGAAAAAAATTCGTAAACCGAGTCAAATTTTCTTCAAATTTCGATTTCGTAAACCGAAATTTCGTATACCGAGTCGTGCGTAAACCGGGGCCTCACTGTATATATATATATATATATATATATATATATATATATATATATATATATATATATATATATATACAATTGCATCCCAAGTTTGTGATGCTCTTGTAAATTGTAATTAAACTCACCTGTATCAATTAACAGGTGCTTAAAATATAGAAATCACACTGGTAACCAGTTAAAATGGTGAAAAACCTTCCTGTTGTGTGTCTCTGTGTGCCACACTGAGCATGAAGAAGAGAAAGAGCAGCAACAAATTGTCTATGGATTTGAGAACAAAAAATTACAATGTCAAGGTTACAAGTCCATCTTCAGAGATCTTAATGTTCCTGTGTCCACTGTGCACAACATTGTCAAGAAGTTTACAGCCCATGGCACTGTAGCTAATATCCCTGGAAGTGGACGAAAGAGAAAAATTAATTGATCAAAGATTGCAACAAAGGATTTTTTGAGTGGTGGATAAAGAACCTCAATCAACTTCCAGACAAATTCAAGCTGACTTTCAGGCACAGGGTACAAATGTGTCAGCTTGCACTATACGTTGCCATCTGAGTGAAAAGGGATGCTGCGGTAGGTGTAATGTTTTCTAGAAATGAATCAAATATGCAAAACTAAGTCAGTAAATACATTAGCATAATCTATATATATAATTCTGTAGATAGATACAATGTATGTCTGTAGCTACCAGTCTGCAACACCGTCTCCTATTCTTAGAGGAGAATGGGTGCATATGTAGCACATTAATGTAACAAACTAAGAAGTTATTCAGAATAATTTAATACACTGAATTATCCTCCAACAATAGTGTTATGTGATCATAAAGGCAAAATAAACTTAACATTCAGCAACTGAGTTAAATGTGTCATAGGAAAAAAATAGTTAAAGGTTTGGATAACAATAAAGCACTGAGTGCACAATGATGTGTAGAGAGCGTGCTGTTAGAACAGGAGTTGATTTTAACAACGGTATTGGTTCAGAGCAAATCTTAATATAACTGGTTGTACACATTCTATCCTAGGTATCACTAGGTAGCACTGAGAAATTACAACCATCAATGTAATAGCATTACAGTAACTTGACAATCCTCAATGTAGAAAGGTAACTTGTGCTGCACAGTGATACAATAAATGATGCAGGAATGATCGTACCTGTACTGTTTTACTGAAAAGTCGGAAGTGTGGAAGGAGGTGGTCTTGACAGCTGAATTCTCAGTAGCAGGAAGTAGGGAGCTGCAGGGAAGCATCTGGTGTGGGTTGAGCCGTAGTGCTACAGAACTGAGGCAAGAGAAAGTAGGAGTTAGCCTCTGCACAATGATGCAGTAGGAATGACTTCCTTGTCCTAGGACGTCCTGAAAGTAGGCAGACATAAAACAAAAATTAACAAGCAACGTACAGCTGAATAGTAGGAGGTTATAAAGGAACTAAGACCCTCCCCTTATTAAATGTGTAGGAAAGCTGACAGACCAATATATAATAGTAGGAGACCCAGGAGAACCCCACTGCTGACACAGAAACATAAAAAAGCCAGTTTGGAGATTGCCAAAACTTACTTGAAGAAGCAAAAATACTTTTGGGAGAATGTTCTGTGGACAGACAAAACAAAATTACAGCTTTTTGGTAAAGCCCATCATTCTACTGTTTTCAGAAAAAGAAATGAGGCTTTTAAAGAAAATAATACAGTCCCTACAGTCAAACATGGTGGAGGTTCACTGATGTTTTGGGGTTACTTTGCTGCTTCAGGCACTGGTTGTCTTGGGTGTATGCATGGCATTATTAGATCTGAAGACTACCAAAGAATTCTGTGGTGCAATGTAGGGCCCAGAGTCAGAACATTGAGTCTCTGTCAGAGGTCATGGGTCTTACAGCAGAACAATGACCCAAAGCACAAATCAAAAAGCACCCAGAAGTGGTTAAAGACAAAGCGCTGGAGAGTACTGAACTGGTTAGCAATGTTTCCAGATCTCAATCCCATATAGAGCACCTGTGGAGAGATCTCAAAACAGCAGTTCCAATCTGAGAGACCTGGAGCAGTTGGCGAAAGAAGAGTGGTCCAAAATTCCAGTAGAGAGGTGTAAGAAACTCATTGATGGTTACAGGAAGCGATTGATTTCAGTTATTTTTTCCAAGGTGTGTGCTACCAAATATTAAATTGTGGGTGTCAATAATTTTGTCCAGTCATTTTTTTGGAGTTTTGCGTGGAATGTGTCAGATTTTGCTTTTTTTTCTCCACTTTTTGGGTCATACCAATACAAACAAAAGAAATAAACATGAGAATGCCTAAGCATTTGTAATTGCAACAATGTTCTGGTTGAAATGGTGCATTATCTGACAGAAATGCATGGGTGTCAATATTTTTGGCCATGACTGTATATATAAAAAAATGTCTATATGTGTACATATGTATTTTTATGTGTATATCTGTACAGACATATATATACACACACACACATAAACACATAAATATATATGCACACATATATAAACATATATATAAGTTCAGTAGAGTCTTTTACCGTAAAGTAGATTAAAACATGTAAAAGCATATGTATGCAATATTCATATTTAATATTCCAATGTTCTGCACATAGCAGAATATGTTCTATTTATTTATAAATAGATATTCATATATATATATATATATATATATATATATATATATATATATACAGTATATATATATATATATATATATATATATAAATATATATATATATATATATATATATATACACATACATACAGAGAGAAGTGCACTCACAGGAATGAAAAACTGACTCAATACCATTGTTAGCCTGTTCTATGGCAATTTACCACCTGGGTGCAGCTTCTTTTTAGCCCAGTAATGCTTTTCACAGAGTAGAAATTTCCTGTAGTATATCAGTCTGATCCCGCCTATTACAGTCAGTCCAGCGCTGAAATACCAGGCAATTCCTCTCTGAACAAGGAACACAATCCCAGATAATCGTTTCGGCCTTCATTGGGCCTCGTCAGTAAGGTGTAGCCATATTCCTCTAAGCACACTGAGCAAGGAGTCCATGTCTGGTTGCCCCTTTTTCCCATAGGGAGACTAAATACATACAGAGATAGATCTGAGATCTATCTATACATATATATATATATATATATATATATATATATATTTATATATATATATATACTCATATACTTATAAATATATATTTGTTTAAAAAAAAAATCATATCGGGGCGGAGTAGAACATAATACAGCAGAACATAATACAGAGATAGAAGGCACACTGCTCTCCCACTTGCAATCCTCTACGGACTAGGCAGCCTGCCCTTGAGACGGATCCTTACCTTCTCACGTTGCCCGAAACTCTAGTCTCACTTTATCCAACGGTGCAGAAGACGACCACGTGACAGGCCGCAAAAAACTCCTAAGACTCAGCATGAACAGGGAGATCTCTTCACACGGCACCTGTTCCGATAAGACCGAGGGGACTTGCAGCACACTCACTGGCTCCCAACACATAGCGTGGTCGGGCACAATTATTATCATTTGTGAATACCCCTAATAGAGAAAGGCATAGTGCTGCCCAATAGCATATTCGATCTGCTGACACAGTTCCAGGCCTGACCAAAGTTTCAAGGTAGACAAAAATACTCTGCCATAATCCCACAGCAACCCATCTGCCTAAATAACTTACTCCATTTTGTGCCCTATAGTTCAGCCTACAGCCTCAGACCTTATTTAACCCCGCAAAATCCCAACGTACCACTCATAACTGTGGGACCTATACAATAGTGGTCTATGAGTCACGCACAAGAATTTGTACTCAGTTCTCAACTATCCCTGTTCACCCATCTCACCTCCGGATCCTCTCTCCTCCCTTTCCCACCGGCCCTTATTGCCTGCGGGTCATATCCCTTTACCTGTTCCCACATCGCTTACAGGAAGCACCTTCCCTAGGAGAGAGGTCCCTATATCCAACCTAACTATACAGTGCTAACTGCTTTAGATTAGGGGTTCCTGACACTCTTTCCCAGTTACTACCAGCTTGGAAGAACCACCACTCATAACCCTCATATCTCCCTGAAACCCCAAGCCTTTATTTTGCAAAATGTCTCAATCTGCAAAGAAAAAACAAAAATATCTGGATAACCCCAAAAGAACATTAGCGGACCATTTTCATAGCAAACTACAGACTGAACACGAGATCTATGATGAAAATTCCAGGGACTCTCGCACGTCTCCTCATAGACCACACAAACCTGACCATCAAGTCACAGAAAAATCCTCTCCTCTGCATACTTCTATACTGGACTCCATTAAGGCATTGTCAGACAAAATGGATAGCCACTACACATCTCTTAGGCAAGACCTCAAAGCCTCTGTCAGTGAGATTAAAAGAGATTTCTCCTCCTTAGGAGAACACATGGAAACCCTTAAAAAAAAACATGAAGACCTCAATGTAGACCACACAAATCTACTTTCTTACACCCAGAACCTAGCGGAAATGATAACAGAGCTAGAATCAAAATTGGCGGACCTAGAAGATAGGTCCCGCCGCAACAATATTAGGCTACGGGGTATTCCTGAAACCATCGGCACTGCAGAGCTTCCTGATTTTCTACTAGGCCTATTTAAAGAACTGTTAGGCTCTCTCCAAGATTATGACTTGCTTATCGATAGAGCACACAGAGCCCTCCGTCCAAGGAACTCGACCTCAGAGACACCCAGAGATGTCATTATTAGACTCAATTACTACACCTTTAAAGAAAAACTTCTCAAAGCTTCTTTCCTCAATAAGAATTTAAAGGACCCTTATCATAATATAACAATTTTTCCAGATCTCTTTTCACAAACCCTTGCCAAGAGAAGGTAATTTCAGCAGTGCACCCATTGTTTGCGTCAGAATAATGTAAAATACAGATGGGGTTTTCCAGTAAAGATTTTCTTCACTCATAGAAGAGAAAGACACTTCTCACCCCAGAGATAACACCTAAATGCCTCCTATTGGCACCTAATCGAATCTGGAACTTTTAGATGACCTGATAGTAGGGTCAACTTACTACCCTCTACTTCAATTTTTTCAGGGTCCTAGACTATATCTGGACTACTGGGTTAACTAAGTTTATAGATGTTATACTGCTCCTGTTACTTGTACATGACAATGTTCAGTACTGCTTAGGTCTTAATAACCAAAGGATGGCATAGTCCAATATTATAGTTATGACTTCTTCTGGGACACAGTAGATTTTTGAGTTATGATCCCCTATGAAGGTTTTTATATTGTTATATGTTTTGCCTTAATTTTTGTTCATAAGATGTGCCACCGATACAGTTTGATTTGTTATGCTGTATCATATATGCTAAAGTCTTGTCAGAGTGTACTGAATGTAATATATGCTATACATCTCCATAGGACCTCGGATCACTACCACTGTTTTAACCCTCTTTACGGGAAAAAGGGTATTTATTTAGACAACTAATGCCCTTATACATATCTATAACCTAGTCTTGAGAGTTACTTGCTAACTAGTACATCACAATGTGTACAGCTCTAACTAGAACACAGCTATTAGTCTAAGTAACTAATACTCTGGTATTCCTGACTAGTTGCTACAGATCTCACTATTGCTGACATATGCGGGTCTCTCCCATATTTATAACAGAGGCGAATCACTGATATACTTTTGTATTAAGGTCCAAGAGCTATATCCCTTCTACTACCCTATATGTCTTTTATTAAAAAAGTTGTCTTTTGTTTATGATGTATTTTATAGGTAGCATAAAATTCTGATATATAAGTGAGGTTAAAACAACAGGAAAGTGACTTTAGTCTAAGTTCTCAATTATTATGACTTAAGAATACCTAATGTTAACAGAAATGTTCTACTGCGAAGAAAACCAAAATATATTCTAGTTGTCCATCTCTGCTCTTGCTACAGATGAGAGAGACCCTTATTTGTATAGTACTCAATAGTTTAGAGGACCAAAAGTATATACTACCTGGACATTCTAACCTGCTCCGCCCTCCCACTCCCCCCTCATTTTATCTAGAGCGGCTTTTGTCTGCTGAAACTCCCTCTCCCTCAAAATATACTATAAAACTGAAGTCTCATTTTAGACAGTCCAAACTCCTCATTAACATTTTAAATTAATGGGATTCAAGTATCACCTCTGTTTATTTTTATTACCCAGTCAAATTCATTACCCTTCTCTATCCTTAGCCAATTATGACATCATCACCTTGATAATAATTGTCATTGTGTACCATTTTTTTTTGTTCACAAATGTTTATTAGGTTCGCATGACTTGTATCTGATGACTGGGCGGTATCTATGTAACAGCTTTGTATACCTTATTGTTTATCACTGGTTTTGGATACATCTCCTTTGTTACATTTGTTTATGACTTCAATAAAAATTATTATTAAAATATAAAAAACATCATATCCATTTTGTAAAGAACATTGGAAAAGAAATATTCATAATTTCATGTCGGATTAGCGCTTTTGAGAATATGTGATAGTGTTTGCGCAATGTTTTTCTCCATTGACTTCTATGGAGGAAATGCGTAAACGTGATTTTCAAATTTTTACTTTTTGTGCGAAACAGTTACCGCTGGAGAAAAAACAGTTTACATTCAATAGCAGCACAACCTAACTAGCGCAAAAATGAAACTCCGAGCAGATTTTTTGCTATAGCGAAAACGCAAAATAACGCTCCACTTATAATCTAGCCCTAAATGTTTTTCATGGTTTCTAAGCAGATGTGTAAAGTCAGTAGGTGACTATTTTCTATACAATATTGCAGTTTATGATGTCATGGGGTGTATCATATGGCATGTTATTACTGATGCCTTTAAGAGTTCATATCATATAGGTGATTTCATCAAAATGGAATGGTGAACACAAATTGACATTTTCGGAATATGCTCAGTATGAAAAAAACCCATAGGTTTTATAGTGAGTATTATATATTCAGAGACATTTGTTATCAAAATGAAATCACATTGGCACGTTTTTCTTTGCCAAAAATATAGTACAGATCCTGAAGAAAATGGATTGATTCATAGATGAGCAGTTAAGCTTATAATAAGCTTAGAATATTAATCCTACTGCAGAAGCTTCAAAAGATTATGTTTGTTTTTCAAAGCAAAGCTTTAATGAACCTATTAAATGAGAGATTTATGATAGTATTAATGTGCTCAGCATCTAGTTTAAAAAAGGATTGTGATTTATTCTGAAAAATTGCATTTTTGGATATCTGTAATAAATTTATAGCAAATAAAACATTTTTAAACTTTTTTTTTTTTAATAATGGCAACAAATAAATCTTGAATGACTCATACGAGGAAGCAAAGCAAGGCTTAGGTATAGATCCCAAGGTATTCTGAATTGCAAAGTACATTGTGAACTTGCATATGAATTTGCCTCAGTTTCTATAAGGCGTTACAAACTATTCTCAAAAGTGTGCAGGACAGTAAAGACTTAAATTGCTTGATCAAAAAGCACAACGTGAGAGAAGCATTGAGATGAAAAATAGCCCTAAGATTTAATTACTAATGTTTTAAACATGAGTAACACCAAAAGGAGTAAAATATGAAATTACGCAATCCAGAAAACTTCTGGAATATTTACCATTCAGCTGAAAGCATTGTGCAAGGTTGCTCTGGTGCAAGCTTTAGTATCAGACTGATTTTTACTTGACAGACCGTAAAAGGAATCATGCTGATATATTTTGATCTATTAAGCTTTGCCAATGTTAGGTAAGTCAAAAAATGTGAAACTATGAAACAGCAAAGATAATGTAGCTATTAACACCAGTGATTTCTGAAAGGTATTTCCAGCATACTTTATTTTTTACACCTTTAACCACCTTTCGTGAATGATGCTAAGAAATAACTTTGATGTTTAGAACAAAAAACAGAAGTTAAAATTTTTTGTTATATTAAATGTAGTGTCAAAAAATCTATTCTCTCTATTTCAACCCTTGTTGTATGAAGCATTCTCAGACACATTCTTCTATAAAAATACATTTTTTTAAAAAGCCTCTAAGCCACCACAGTCAATATTGGAAACTGATTAATTTGCCTACAGGTAACTAAGTGGTTGTATTCATTGGCCTTTCCAGATATATAAACAATGGATTCATGTATAAACTGTATTTAATTTACATTTGTGTTCTACATTTTTTACTCCATATTTGTGAGAGAAAAAAATTATAGCATTTATTCCTATTAATATATAAGGGCCTAACATTTAAAAACTCACCAGCAAGGAGAGAAATCACATAAATAATTTTTGAGCATTATATTGTAATTTATGTGTCTCTCTTCACATCCAGAACGTTGAACTGATAAACAAGTTTTCAAGCTAAATTTTGCCTTTCTGAAATTATTTGAGTGAACTTGCATTATTGACAAGACTCCTCAGATATTCTCTCCAGAAAGGAGAGTTTTAGATCTTTGGGCCCATAATCTTTTTCAAATGTTATTTTGTGTCACCTTTACAACTATTATTATTATTTTTATACTTTATTTTTAAAGCACCAACATTTTCCATGGGCACAACTTATATAAGTAAAACAATGATAGAAGTCCTGCAGTCCAACATGGGAATAGGTGATAATAAAAGATGCAAGGAGCAGGTCATTATTGGATCTTAGGGGGTGGGATGGAGTATATTTGTTGATTAGTGAGGACAGGTAGTGGGAAATGGCGTTGGTAAGGAATTTGTGGATCAAGATGAGAATTTTTTATTTAATTCTGCTGTAAATGGGGATACAGTGGAGTGAGACGGAGAGAGATGCAACAGATATAGAGTGACGCGAAAGGTGGATTAGCCTGGCAGAGGCAATAAGGAAGAGGAAGATTAAGCTATTGCAGTAGTCAAGTCAGGAAATTTCATAGTAGCATCAGCACTCAGAAATGGACACATTTTGGAAATATTGCGTAGGTGGTTGTAAAAAGGATGAAGAGAGTAATTAGATGGGGACAAAAGTCAGATTGGAGTCAAGTGTAACTCTGAGGCAACAGACTTGGGATAATAGTGATGCTGTTGATGGTGATAAAAAAGTCAGATATTGGAGTAGAGCTAGAGGAGCATATAAGAAGGACCTCAGTCCTGGACATGCTAATCTTTAGGTGGTGAGATGCCAACCAGGAAGATTGCCAGATAAGCAGTTCCTGACGTGAGAAAGGAAAGGAAGAGAGAGAGAGCAGAGGTGGAGAGGTAGATCTGAGTGTCATCAACTTAGAGGTGATATTTGAAGCCATAAATGTTGATAAGTTTACCCAGTGAAGAAGTGTAAATAGAGAAGATTAGAGGAGCCAGGACAGAGAGAGACCTGAACTACTCTCAATAAGGAATTGAAGAAGAGGAGTCACAGCAAATGACACAGAAAAGGACCTGTTAGAAAAGTAAGAGTGAATCTAAAAGAGAGCAGTGTGACAGAGACCAAGACCCTGGTGATGCAGTGATGCATTGATGTTGTGATATATTTAAAAGGGATCTATTGTGATGTCAAGAAAGCTGGGGAAATATTCCAATCAGCTGAAAACAGTGTTTAAAGGCAGCCTCACAGAGAGGAGTTTTACAATGCATCTCAATGGGTGGCAATGTTGGCAATATATTCCAAGCAGCATCGCCACCTATATTGATGATATAAAGTTAAGAATTGCTTTTATATATATCACACAACCAAGTAAATGTACCACATCTTGCAAGAAATAAAAGAATAAAGAATCAATGTATTAATGATAATTATTAATACTTGTCCTTATTCTTTTAATATAAATGCAGCAACCCAATGAAATCATTATATACCCTAACCCCTTTACACTATTAACCCTTTACACGCCCTCAGAACCACAGCACCCTAACTCAGGGGTCAAGTTGAGTGGGAACGCATGGGAATGGAGTTTGTGCACTATTTTTGCAGGAGGAACTAAGTTCCCTCTGGACAGAGTACAGAAATTCTTCAGTTAACATTGCTGCTGCTGATGGGAGGATCTGGAGCACAGTCTGGTTAGAGGGATAGTGAGATCCTCTAGTAATGGGCAGTAACAGTTCCTACAATACACCAAATGCGAGCTTGTCACCGCTCCTGTGGTGTGATCACCCTGCATGGTGCTTACATTTCTGCGTGGCTTGCTCTGGGGTTATTTAGCTCCCCTCAGCAGAAATAGGACTATTGCACCTTAAGTGAAGGGGTCTGTTTGACCCCCAAAACGTCAAATTATTTTTGACTCACGATTAAGATGTCCTGAGAGTGCACTCATTTGCTACGTATTTACTTCATTTTTGCACCCAGGCTTACGGCCCAGGTGGGTGGATTCACTTTAAGAAATTATATATATATATATATATATATATATATATATATATATATATATATATATATATATATATATATGTGTGTGTGTGTGTGCGTGTCTATATGTGTGGGCGTACATATGTATTTATGTGTTTATATATATATGTCTATAAATACAGATATACACATATAAATACATAAATACATATGCATACATATATACATATAAATATACAAACATATATATCTTTAGACATTTATATGTATGTATCTCTATATTAAAGTCCTTTGCCTGCCTTTTTTTTTTCTAGCACCTAAGACCTTATATCTTAGAGACCTTATAACTTTTGTGTGCAATCTACTTTTTAATGTATTTTTGATGTGTTTTGTGACATTTTTTAGCTTCACAAAACTGTTAACCAGAGCTCTGAAGTTGCAGTAATTATTCTAGTGTAAATTGCAATTTGCGCTCAAGCGATAGCATTTACTTTTGATATGTAATCCAGCCGTAAGCCAAATACGCACAAACGCCCACGATAAACCCCTTATTGCTTGCACAAGCGTTTGCGCTCCATTTGTAATCTGGCCCTTTGTTTTTAATTGTAGTTAATTGTGCTCCTTATAGAGACATAAAACCCAAATTTTTCTTTAATGGTTTAGGTAGAACATACTATTTCAAACAAATCCAGTTTACTTCTTTCATCAAATATTATTATTCTCTAGGTATCCGTTGTTGAAGGAGCAGAAATGCACTACTAGGAGCTAGCTGAACACATCAGATTAGCCAATGACAAGAGGCAAGTTTGCTTAGCTACCAATCCGCTACCAATCAGCAGCTAGCTCCCAGTAGTGCATTGCTGCTCCTAAACCTGCCTAGGTATGCTTTTCAACAAAGAACATCAAGAGAATAGAGGAAATATAATAATAGAAGTAATTTGGGAAGTTGTTTAAAATTGCATGTTCTGTCTGAATAATGAAAGAAAAAATTAAGGGTGTATGCCCTTTAATTGTGTGTTAGACTTTAATAATAGATTTTTAAATGAATATTCATGTACTAAAAATACTTATGTGTGAGCCATATCACTGCACCCCCTAGAGCGGATGAGAAGCTATGCACAAACCTTCATTTCCTGTTAAAAAAAAGAAAAAAAACATTTAAACAGCTTATACTTAATTGGATAGGAAAGTCAAAATGAAACTTGCATGACTCAGATAGAGTGTGTCATTTTAAAAAACACTTTTAAATTCACTTCTATTTTCAAATGTGCTTCATTCTCCCAGTATCCCTTGTTAAAAATGAATACGCACATATCATACACTAGTGGGAGCTGCTGCTAATTGGTGCCTGCACACATTTGTCTCTTGTGATTGGCTAAATAGATATTTTCAGCTTCCTTTCAGAAGTGCAATGCTGTCTCTTCAGCAATGGATAACAAGAAAACGAAGAAAATTTGATAATAGAATTAAATTGGAAAGATGTTTAAAATTTTATGTTCTGTGTATTTAAGGGACACTGAACCGAATTTTTTTTTTTAGTGATTCAGATAGAGCATGCAATTTTAAGCAACTTTCTAATTTACTCCTATTATCATTTTTTCTTCGTTCTCTTGGTATTTTTATTTGAAAAAGAATACATCTAAGCTTTTTTAGGTTCAGTACTCTGGACAGCACTTTTTTATTTGTGGATGAATTTATCTACCAATCAGCAAGGACAATCCAGGTTGTTCATCAAAAATGGGCCAGCATCTAAACTTACATTCTTACATTTCAAATAAAGATACCAAGAGAATGAAAAAAAAATGATAATAGGAGTAAATAAGAAAGTTGCTTAAAATTTCATGCTCTATCTGACTAACGAAAGAAAAAAATTTGGGTTCAGTGTCCCTTTAAAATGTGTATTAATATGTATCTGAATCATTAAAGAAAATGTTGGGGTTTACTATCCCTTTAATCATTTTCATGTACAAAATATTTTAGAATGTTTAAATACTGATATTCATGTGCATATTGTTGTGTCTCTTTACAGAGGGACATAAATTATATTTATTAACAGATACATATTCACTGCTATTTTTGTACTTGTAAAAATGTTCCTGTTTTCTTTTCTTTAATAACTAATTTAATATCTTAGATGCAGAGTAATGTATGGAGAACATAATACATGTTTTCCTGGTACTGATATACAGATATTATCTTAGATAAATTAACTAAAATATAATCTTAAAGTTTAGAGTAAAGTAATTAAGCAAGAGACAGTTTTAAATATTCTTTAAAATGCCATTGCAAGACAAGTTGTATACACATTATTGTCAGATTATTGTAAATCCCTTAGAATAATTACTTTATATGTAAATGTTTGGATAAGATCTTTATCTGGAGTTTAGAAAAAAGTCTTGACCGCAATCGGATAAAAATAATCGCCCGCAAATCAGCCAATAGAATTGAAGTTCAATCCTATTGGCTGATCCAATCAGCCAATAGGATTGGGCTCGCATTATATTGGCTGTTCCAATGATTGCATCAGCCAATAGGATTTCTCCTACCTTAATTCTGATTGGCTGATAGAATCATATCCTATCAGCCAATCGGAATTGAAGGGAAAACATCTTTGATGATGTCATTTAAAGGAACCTTCATTCTTCAGTTGGACTTCGTTTGAAGAGGATACTCCGAGTCAGCTGGATTGAAGATGGACCCACTCCACTCCGGATGGATGAAGATAGAAGATGCCGCCTGGATGTCCTCTTCTGCCTGGATCGGATGAAGACTTTGGCCCCTCTGGAGGACCACTTGAGCCCGGCTGGGTGAAGACGTCTCAAGGTAGGGTGATCTTCAAGGGGTTAGTGTTAGGTTTTATTAAGGGGGGATTGGGTGGGTTTTGTAGTAGGGTTGGGTGTGTGAGTGGTGGGTTTTAATGTTGGGGGGATATTGTATTTTTTTTTACAGGTTAAAGAGCTGATTACTTTGGGGCAATGCCCCGCAAAAGGCCCTTTTAAGGGCTATTTGTATTTTAGTATAGGGTAGGGAATTTTATTATTTTGGGGGTATTTTTTATTTTATTAGGGGAATTAGAGTAGGTGTAATTAGTTTAAAAAAATTTAATTATTTTTTTATTTTCTGTAATTTAGTGTTTGTTGTTTTTCATACTTTAGTTTATTTAATTTAATTGTAATTAATTGTAGTTAGTTTAGGGAATTAATTTAATTATAGTGTAGTGTTAGGTGTAATTGTAACTTAGGTTAGGGTTTATTTTACAGGTAAATTTGTACTTATTTTAGCTAGGTAGTTATTATATAGTTAATAACTATTTAATAACTATTCTACCTAGTTAAAATAAATACAAACTTGCCTGTAAAATAAAAACAAATCCTGAAATAGCTACAATGTAACTATTAGTTATATTGTAGCTAGCTTAGAGTTTCTTTTATAGGTAAGTATTTAGTTTTAAATAGGATTAATTTATTTAATTGTAGTAATTTTATTAAGATTATTTTAAATTATATTTAAATTTGGGGGGTGTTAGGGTTAGGATTAGACTTAGGTTTAGGGATTAATATATTTATTTTAGTGGCGGCGACGTTAGGGGCGGCAGATTAGGGGTTAATAAATGTAGGTAGGTTGCGGCAATGTTGGGGACGGCAGATTAGGGGTTAATAAATATAATGTAGGTGTCGGCGATGTTGGGGGCGGCAGATTAGGGGTTCATTAGTATAATGTAGGTGGCGGCTGTGTCCGGCGCGGCAGATTAGGGGTTAATAATATAATGCAAGGGTCAGCGATGTTGGGGCAGCAGATTAGGGGTTAATAAGTGTAAGATTAGTAGTCTTTAGATACGGGGTTCATGTTAGGGTGTTAGGTGTAGACGTAAAATGTATTTTCCCATAGGAAACCATGGTGCTGCGTTAGGAGCTGAACGCTGCTTTTTTGCAGGTGTAAGGTTTTTTTTCAGCCAGCTCAGCCCGATTGTTTCCTATGGGGAAATCGTGCACGAGCACGTTACACCATCTTACCGCTGACTTAAGCAACGCTGGTATTGAGGTGAGATGTGGAGCTAAATTTTGCTCTCTGCTTACTTTTTAGAGGCTAACGTCGGGTTGAAAAAAACCTGTAATGCCAGCGTTGTCTTAAGTGAGCGGTGAGAAAAAAAGGCTCGTTAGCACCGCAAGCCTTACTGACAAAAACTCGTAAACTAGCCAATATTTTGCTGAATTTTTAATGAAGTTTACTTTTGGGCTTGTCTGTAATGTTCAGGGCATCCTTCAACAAATGTTTTTTTCATGAAGTTATCATCTGTGAAATTTATGAGTTTTTAATGGATCGTGTCTGAATATTACCCCCAAAAAATAAGAAAAGTATATAATGAGATTGTTTTTATACAAATGGTTTAACACTTGCAAATTATATTTTCATTAAAAAAAAAGAGTTGTTTATCTGCTGCAGAGCTTTTCTCATTCCTACTGAGAGCATGTGTGAATACTTAAACATTAAAATTCATTCAAAATAACAAATTATTTCACTCAAATGAAGCCTTTTTTTAATGTTGAATGAAAATGAAAATTTAACCTGTGTTTTTTAATGGATTGGAATACATGTGTTGAATTTTTCCCAACCATAGTATAAGAGTTTTACTAAACCTTATAAAAATGTGATAATTGGATTGTTGCAGGGTTTTCAAATGGATTACAGAGGATGAATTATCTGAACTCTGCATATACCCGTGCAAAGCACCATGAATGGGATTTCAGACTGCTTGTAATGGGACCCTATTTAATTTACTGATCAGTGTGCTTGCATTTATAGCTCCATCAATTAAGCAGTGGAAACTTCTTTTGAGCCATTGAGGTGTAGGCTCTCACACTTGAGCCTGCTACCCCAGGAGGGTTTATACACCCACTGCTTTATAACCTCTCTACAACCTCTTGTGCAATTCAGGTTATTAACAGGCTTTTTTGGTGCTGTACAATGATAACATCAGGCAGTGTCAATCGAACAGGTTTCCTAGCTGGGAAATTGTCCGTCCCCTATTGATAAATGAAGCTATTAGGGTTTCTATCTGGAATGCATTCTGTGTTGTTTTTTATATATTTGTTATAAAAAAAAAATAATAATAATATACAGACATAGCAAAAAATATGTACTTCTTAATGAAAGAATCACAATTACTGATATATATCCAGTAAATACAGTTATACATTTATTAACAGCAATTAAAAAAAAATAAAAAACTTATGTTTTTTTAAATCTTTATATTTGATTAAAAAATAATTTACCATGAAGAACATACATTCCTCTTGTCTAAGATCTAGTAAAAAAAAGTGTTTTGTACAAAGAATAGTATTTTCTTGCAAGCAGAACATACTGTATTGAGCATAGGAACATTTGATTTGTTACTGCTATCTATATTTACAAGAGGTTAATAAAGTATTAGTATAATAGTATCCTTGTATTTTGCTCTAAGCAACTAAAGAAACATGGATCAGCTATCTGTCTTGACAAGAGTATCTATAGTTTCCATTAAAAAAATGCCCAGAGATAGTTTTTGTATCAGCCTTGCTATTTTTAGAGGTAATAAAACATAATAAAACTGAACATAAACAAGAAAAAAATACTCTCTGAAATAGTTATATAGTGAGCAATTTGTGTGAATCTTGGCAATGGTGAAAAATACAGTTTCAGACTAAATTACAGTATTTAAAAAAAAAGTTTGCAAACTGTCGGCTAGATTACAAGTTGTGCGTTGTGCTGAAAAAGCAGCGATAACACGTCCACTCCTAACGCTGCTTTTCCCTACCGCTGCTATTACGAGTCTTGAAGGTTTAGGGTCACCGCACACTTCTTTGACCTTACCACAAAACGACTTACGTAAACTTTGCAAAGTTTTTTTTCTATGGGACTTCCATTGCGCCGGTATTACGAGTCTGTCCTGGGAGGCCAAAAAGTGAGCGGTACACCCTACCCTGTCAAGATCCGTAATGCATTCTAAAGTCAGTAGTTAAGAGTTTTATGGACAACGCCGTAACATAAAACTCAAAACTAAAGTGTTAAAAAGTACACTAACACCCATAAACTACCTATTAACCCCTAAACCGAGGCCCTCCCGCATCGCAAACACTATAATAAAAATTTTAACCCCTAATCTGCCGCTCCGGACACTGCCGCCATCTACATTATATTTATTAACCCCTAATCTGCCGCCCCCAACACTCTTCCTGTCACATGTCACACTTCTATCTAAAGCACAACAGCCCAGATTATGAGCTCCATTTGTCTTTCGGCAGGCGGAAGAAGTTTGGTGTCATGATCCTCATCCACCCAGCTTTGTCGCATTTGGGAATCAGTACTCGGCCTGCATTTAATGCGCACCCTACACTTTCAATGAATTGCACAGGGTGCATCACTCATATCATAGTGGTGAGTTATGAGTTGTACTGGAAAATTTAGCGCTCTTGGAGACCTGAAGTAAAGTGTTAAGGCAGGACTGTTTGCATAACAAAACATATGTAATATATTAAGTAAGTATTTCACACTAACACACACAGACATATATATATATATATATATATATATATATATATATACATACACGTTTTATATATATATATATATATATATATATATATTTATATACAGGGAGTGCAGAATTATTAGGCAAATGAGTATTTTGACCACATCATCCTCTTTATGCATGTTGTCTTACTCCAAGCTGTATAGGCTCGAAAGCCTACTACCAATTAAGCATATTAGGTGATGTGCATCTCTGTAATGAGAAGGGGTGTGGTCTAATGACATCAACACCCTATATCAGGTGTGCATAATTATTAGGCAACTTCCTTTCCTTTGGCAAAATGGGTCAAAAGAAGGACTTGACAGGCTCAGAAAAGTCAAAAATAGTGAGATATCTTGCAGAGGGATGCAGCACTCTTAAAATTGCAAAGCTTCTGAAGCGTGATCATCGAACAATCAAGCGTTTCATTCAAAATAGTCAACAGGGTCACAAGAAGCGTGTGGAAAAACCAAGGCGCAAAATAACTGCCCATGAACTGAGAAAAGTCAAGCGTGCAGCTGCCAAGATGCCACTTGCCACCAGTTTGGCCATATTTCAGAGCTGCAACATCACTGGAGTGCCCAAAAGCACAAGGTGTGCAATACTCAGAGACATGGCCAAGGTAAGAAAGGCTGAAAGACGACCACCACTGAACAAGACACACAAGCTGAAACTGATTTTTCTAAGGTTTTATGGACTGATGAAATGAGAGTGAGTCTTGATGGGCCAGATGGCTGGGCCCGTGGCTGGATTGGTAAAGGGCAGAGAGCTCCAGTCCGACTCAGACGCCAGCAAGGTGGAGGTGGAGTACTGGTTTGGGCTGGTATCATCAAAGATGAGCTTGTGGGGCCTTTTCGGGTTGAGGATGGAGTCAAGCTCAACTCCCAGTCCTACTGCCAGTTTCTGGAAGACACCTTCTTCAAGCAGTGGTACAGGAAGAAGTCTGCATCCTTCAAGAAAAACATGATTTTCATGCAGGACAATGCTCCATCACACGCATCCAAGTACTCCACAGCGTGGCTGGCAAGAAAGGGTATAAAAGAAGAAAATCTAAAGACATGGCCTCCTTATTCACCTGATCTGAACCCCATTGAGAACCTGTGGTCCATCATCAAATGTGAGATTTGCAAGGAGGGAAAACAGTACACCTCTCTGAACAGTGTCTGGGTGGCTGTGGTTGCTGCTGCACACAATGTTGATGGTGAACAGATCAAAACACTGACAGAATCCATGGATGGCAGGCTTTTGAGTGTCCTTGCAAAGAAAGGTGGCTATATTGGTCACTGATTTGTTTTTGTTTTGTTTTTGAATGTCAGAAATGTATATTTGTGAATGTTGAGATGTTATATTGGTTTCACTGGTAAAAATAAATAATTGAAATGGGTATATATTTGTTTTTTGTTATGTTGCCTAATAATTATGCACAGTAATAGTCACCTGCACACACAGATATCCCCCTAAAATAGCTATAACTAAAAACAAACTAAAAACTACTTCCAAAACTATTCAGCTTTGATATTAATGAGTTTTTTGGGTTCATTGAGAACATGGTTGTTGTTCAATAATAAAATTAATCCTCAAAAATACAACTTGCCTAATAATTCTGCACTCCCTGTATACTGTATATTCAATGTAAAAATGCAAAATCTAGTTATTATTTATTATTGAAATAAAAGTTTTAACAGTGATTTAAAGGGATATGGTATATGACAAGGTGTTGGACCGGGAAGGTTATTTCAGTTTATGTGCAGAGAATTGGAGAAATATATGTTAACACATATACACATACATACACATATCTACATATACACATATATAGTCACAGATATAAATACACACATATACACCTTTGAGCCCTTCGTTTATCACTTTACATTTTTAATTTACTGTTAAAACATTTATTTCAATAAAAAGCATATATATGATAGACGGGCAGTGTATTCACTGCATTACTTTGAGACTGTGTGCTAGGATAGCTCTATTTATACCTCTTCTATTGGAAGTGGCCTCTGCTGTATCTTTGACACCAAGGGGCCGATTTATTATGCCCCGTAGTCTGCCTAATGCAGACTTCTTAAGACTGCTGCTCCTTAACTCATCCGTTACCTCTGAGGCAGTGGAGAGCAATCTGATCGGGTTGATTGAATCTGCAGGGGGCAGCATTGCAGAAGCAGTTCACCAGAACTGCTTGTGCAATGATAAATCCCGACACAGGATAATAAATCGGCCCCCAATATTGAATGGGAGGTGTTAGAAGGTCATCTCTGTCTCCCATTTTGAAAACATGGGTCAATTTCTTTTCTTGAAAAAGCCTGACCGCTGACCGGGGGAAACGCATCGAGGTGAGGAACTAATTCAAAGAGTTGACGTGCACTTTTACTCGCTTACTTTTTGTCGTAAGTACGCTTACTGGGTATCCAGAAAACCTGTGAAAGACTTTGGTGCAGCATAAGAAGTCAGTCCATCTCAGCCTTGCTGTGAGCAATAAGGAATTCTAACAACTACTTGCTTCCTCTGAACGCTTGTTGTTTTTATATATCTAGTAAGTGCAATATTGTTTGCGTGTGCAATTTTTTGTAATAAAACTATCACTTGAGTTTTGCCTTGTGCGCCTTTTCTCTTCTCTTTTTGCATCTGTCTCCGATTCAGTGCGTAGTTATTTTCTCCCTTACAGACCCTGGAAAATTAATTGGACTTTTTATCTGCCTGACTCTTACCAGTTTCGTCATCTAAGGAACGATAACCTGGCTAAAAACTCTTGTGACCTGGCTTTGTTTTCTCCTGTTCTGATGTAGGGACCCTGATAGAAAAACCCTGGTACTGACATTTGGCTTTCCTTCTGATTACTCACCTATTATTTTTCAATCATATCTGCATACCCATTTACTCATCCAGAGAGATCGGCTGCTTGGCTAAACCTCCTTCTGTTACGCATCTCCTACTTTTGTGCTTCCAGCCTTCTATTTCCTCTGAGTAGTGAGTTACAGTAGTTATACAAAAGATTGCAACACCTTGTAATAATGCAACATTTAAATCCACTGACAAATTTACTGCCTAGGTGTCACATTTAACTCAAGATCTTCTATCAGATTTTACATCCACCAACTAATCCAGTCTTGTTAAAAACTGAAAAAAAATTATCATTCACTTTCTTGTAATATCCAGAACTGAGAACCACAATATTATCCTGGCTGGTATTCATCACAAACACTTCCCTCCAATAAAAAAAAACCCTTCAGTTCTGCTGTCTCCCTTACTATTAAGTGCTGCTGCTTACACGCAAACACCACTAGAAGTAACGGGTTTATACATGTATTACAATTTAAAAGTGTAATGTTTGCACGTGAGCGAAACATGATGCGTGCTAATTTTAGGTTTGCAGATACCACAACTGTGCTAATCAATTTGCCCTATAGATTTCAATGGAGCACTTTAAAAAAACCTAACACTTATTACTCACGCGTTAACTCAGCACCACATTAGACCTACCATGCTATATGCAAAGGTAGTTATGCATATTTTACATTTAAATGTTCTTCAGATAGTAGAAATTGTTATATATATATATATATAATATATATATATATATATATATATATACTGTATATACTGTATATACATAGGGGCCTAGTTATCAAGCCGTCAACCTCAAATACGCTGGAATTCCGAAGCGTATTTGTGGCGAGGCTGATTCGCCTTAGTTATCAAAGGCTAGAGACCAGCAAAAGTAGAATTTTGTGACGTAAACTTCGATCCGCCGGACTCAGTCCAACACAGATCGATTCTTACGTCACTCCAGATGTTCCGCACACAAGTTCGGCACAATCTGACTACTTTTGCTAGTTATCAAAAAACTAGCATGTACGCTCGGCACTTTTCCGGCCCAGCGTACCTGGTTTTCAAACCGCCGCCCTGGAGGCGGCGGATCCCATAGGAATCAATGGGAGTCTGACCATAGCGAAAGTACAAGTTCGCTGCTTCCAGACATCCCATTGATTTCTATGGGAGCTGTCTACACCTAACACCCTAACATGTACCCCGAGTCTAAACACCACTAATCTGTCCCCCCTACACCGCCGCAACTAAATAAAGTTATTACACCATAAACCGCCGCTCCAGGAGCCCACCGCAACTATAATAAATGTCTTAACCCCTAAACCGCCGCTCCCGGAGCCCACCGCCACCTACATTATACCTAGTAACCCCTATCCTGCCCCCCCTATACCGTCGCCCTCTATAATAAAGTTATTAACCCCTATCCTGCTGATCCCGCACCTCGCCGCAACTAAATAAATAGTTTAACCCCTAAACCGCCGCTCCCTGAACCCGCCGCAACCTATATTCAATTTATTAACCCCTATCCTGCCCCCCCCATACCGTCGCCCTCTATAATAAAGTTATTAACCCCTATCCTGCCCCCCACTACACCGCCGCCACTGTAATAAATTTATTAACCCCTAAACCTAAGTCTAACACTAACCCTAACACCCCCCTAACTTAAATATTAATTAAATAAATCTAAATAATATTTCTATTATGAACTAAATTAATCCTATTTAAAACTAAATACTTACCTTTAAAATAAACTCTAATATAGCTACAATATAAATATTAATTGTATTGTAGCTATCTTAGGATTTATTTTTATTTTACAGGTAAATTTGTATTTATTTTAGCTAGTTAGAATAGTTATTAAATAGTTATTAACTATTTAATAACTACCTAGCTAAAAGAAATACTAAATTACCTGTAAAATAAATCCTAACCTAAGTTACAATTAAACCTAACACTACACTATCATTACATTAATTAAATAAATTACCTACAAATAACTACAATTAAATACAATTACATCAACTAACTAAAGTACAAAAAATAAAAAAGCTAAGTTACAAAAAATAAAAAAAATAAGTTACAAACATTTTAAAAATATTACAAATTTTTTTTTTTTTATTATTCAACATAATAACTTCCAACATTTTGTTTACGCCATGCAAGACGCGATTTAAACATTTAACAGAAAATAATCTACAATCAATCTTGACTGTCTTAATGATATAAATTAGATTCAATGTCTTAAAAAAAAGAAAATAATATTAGCTTAGATTAAGCCTTAGTTCTTCTAGTTAATTTTTTTCAAGTTCTTTAGCTGATTTTTAATTCTAACTATAAACCCCACCCAACCCCCACAAAACAACCCGACAAGGAAGAAGAAGGAAGAACCCCCCCGCAAGAGAAATTCCCCTTCTCACCCAGTTCACTCCCCTCGTCCACCCAGGGGACTATATTTTACAGGACCTCGCAGAGTGTACGCCTGAGCAGCCTAATGGGTCAGTACTCTCTGCTAAAGTTATTACCAGGCTCCTAGAAGTATCAATTCAGAATTTCTAAACGGGAAAATTAGATCATTTATCTCCATATCCGGCAAAGATTTGATAAATACTGACCATTTGTTAAAAAATTGTCTGATATCCTCTTCGTTGTCTAAATTAGTGTCTCTTTGTTCTAACAAACATTGTTTCTTTAAACAGTTTTTAATCTCTGGGATAGATGGTGGTGTCATTAGCTTCCAGTTTTTAAAAATAAGGTATCTAGATGCCAGTATGGACAGAAGAATTAACTTATCATTTATTTGATGTGGATTATGATTCGGTAGCCCAAATATAATTTGTGACTGTGTTATAGGTGGTGAAGAGATTTTAAGTGTTTTAGTGAGCCAGAACTCTAGCTTCCGCCAAAAATATCTTATTTTAGGGCATTCCCAGACCATGTGCATTAAATCTGCTGCCGGGAATGAACATTTTGGGCAGTGTTTGAAGCCATGATTGCGGATTTTACTACCTTTTTTGGGGGTAAAATAAGAGTTGTGTATTAATCTGATATGTGACTCTTGCCAGGTAGCTGACAAGGTGGCCTGAGCCACTTTCTGAATTGATAATTGGACAGATTCAATGTCAATATTAGAGTGAGGGATCATCTGGTTCCATAGTAGAGTAATCTTCTCTAGCTCCGAGTTCCCTTTACTGGAATTAATTAGTTAATAGCATAGTGAGATCGACCTCTGGCCATTTTCAAAGTGTTTTAACCAGCTTTCCAGTTTGTCCAAGGACCAAGTCCAACCTGTTTCTTTCATAAGCCCTGTGACGAAATGTCTGCTTTGTAGATATGCAAAAAAAGTCCTTGTTATTGATTTTAAATTCTTTTTTTAATTCTTCAAAAGATTTGACACATTTTCTCTCTTTATCAATCAGGTGTATCACCCTGTCCAGATCCTGATTATGCCAGATCTTAAAGAGTGGCGAGCTTAGCCCTGCTGGGAATTTTGGGTTACCCAGGAGTGGTAAAAATTGCGAGACTTTGCAGTTTAAAGATAAGAGTTCACCCACTTTCCACCAGGCCTTCAGTGGACTCATAAAAGTTTTAAACAATTTAATTTCTCTTGGTAATTCTTTGGGTTGGCAGTGAATTAATGCTGAAGGAATGTATGGATAGGATATAGTTTCCTCTAGTAGACTATTTGTTACATAGTTGCTACGAAAAATCCAATCAGCGACTATTCGCACAAGGAAGGCATAATTATTAAAGCGAATATTGGGCAAGGCAAGGCCTCCATACTCTTTCGAGAGAGATAGTTTCTTTAAAGAAATCCTTGGTCTCTTCTCTTGCCAGATAAATTTGCTGAGTGCACTGTTGAGTAAGTGAATATCCCTTTCCAATATAATTAATGGGGTGTTCTGAAGTACATAAAGAAGTTTTGGTAATAATACCATTTTAAATAGAGCTATCCGACCAGAGATGGATATTGGAAGGCCCTGTCAACTCTTCAGTTTCTCCCTTATGCTTTTTAAGATTGGAGTGATGTTGAGATCACACAACTCTGCAGGGTTAGAGGAGATAAAAATTCCTAAGTATTTAAAAGAGTTTGTTGCCAAGCTAAAGGGAATATTAGCAGGAGAATTATTATTTTTTCTGAGCCATAGTAATTCTGATTTTGCTTGATTAATTTTGTAGCCTGAAAAGGATCCAAACCTAGCAGCGATGTCCAAGAATTTTGGTATACTGGTTTGAATGTCAGATAGATATAATAAAACATCATCCGCATAGAGAGCTATTTTTATAATCTGATTACCTATTTTGATTCCTGGGAGATGATGTCTGACCATAATCGCCAGGGGCTCTATTGAGACGTCGAAGAGCAGGGGGGAGAGAGGGCAACCCTGTCCAGTCCCTCTTCCAAGAGTTATCTTTGGGGAGATAATATTATTCACAATCAGTCTTGTATATGGGTCTTTATATAAATTGGTAATAAATCTCGGGAACTCTCCCTTAAACCCAAACTTATTTAATGAAGTGAGAAGATGATCAAAGTGGATTGAATCGAAGGCTTTTTCTGCATCTATTGAAACAATAGCTAGGTCAGGTAAGCCCTCCTCCCCCCGGCTCCCCGACATCACCTTAAAATATTCAGTTGTGACCAGGGCCTCTCTGTTTTTTGCAGAGGAATTTCTTTTAAATAAAAATCCAGCCTGATCTGCATGAATAATATTGGCCAATGATAGCTGTAAGCGCCCGACGAGAATGGAACAGAGAATTTTGTAGTCCACATTTAAGAGGGCTATCGGTCTATAAGATTCCTTTAGTGAGGGATCCTTCCCACCTTTCAAGATTAAAATCGTATTAGAGGCAGAGAAGGAAGTAGCAACTGTCTCTCCCTTAGAATACATGCTATTATATAAGTTGTTGAGATAGGGTGCTATCTCAGTGTTCAGAATTTTAAAGAACTCATTCGGCATCCAATCTGGTCCTGGTGATTTGTTGGAAGGGAGATCTGAAATTACCTTTATAATCTCAGTCTCTAGTATTGGGGCATTAAGCTTTTCAAGCAGGTCAGCTGAGATTTTAGGGTGGGAAATTTCATTCCAAAATTGCCTTTCCTGTAGAAGATCCGAGCTTCTATAGGAATAAAGATCCTGATAATAGCTGACAAATGCTTGTGCAATCTCTTCAGGTTTTTCTAAAGAAGCGCCATCCTGTTGTACAGACTCAATAAAAGATGATTTTTTCTCTTTTTTAACCAGATTGGCAAGAAGTTTACCAGATTTGTTCCCAAATCTGTATAGTCTAGCTTGAAGTTTTAAGTCTCTCTGTGTTTCCTGGAAGACCGCGAAGGTGTCCCCGGCATTCTTAGCTCTGATGTATTTTGCCCAGTTTCTTGGAGTATTTTCCAAAAGGTAGGAGTTATAAGAGTTAATTATTGAATTAGTGATTTCCTTTTCTCTTAATCTTATTTTCCTCAGTCTCATGGCACTATAGTCTATTATTTCCCCCCTAAGAACAGCCTTCACGGCCTCCCAGAAAACCAGAGGTGAATCTATATGATATTGATTATGATGAACATATTCAGCAAACTTGAGTTTAAGCCAATTCTTGAATTTCAAGTCTGACGCGAGAAATGAGGGAAAGATAAAGCGTATTGCTCTATTTTTGAGCTGGTTCAGTTGGAACTCTACAAAGATTGGACCATGGTCTGAGAGGAAGATGGGAAGCATACCTGTCTTCACCTCTGACCTAGACACGTTATCATTAATGAGGAGTAGATCAATCCTGGACAGCGTCTTGTGAGCCCTAGATAAGCAGGTGAAGTCCCTAGCATCGGGATTCTGAAGTCTCCATATATCCTTAATTGCCAAATTTTGCATCATTGTTTTCAATAGTTTGGCTTCTAAGTTATCTCTTTTTTGCTTAGTTGATTTTGTCATTTCTAAATCTGTCCAATGGACAGTTAGGAGCCATATTAAAGTCTCCACCAAGAACCAGATGACCCTCTTGAACAGAAAGAATCTTGGCCTGTATTTTGGACCAGAAAGCTGGATCAAGCTTATTGGGGGCGTAAACATTACATAAGGTATAAATCTCTTTGCCAATTTTTATCTTTATCAGCACGAATCTGCCCTGTGTATCTGCTTCACTGTAAATAACCTCTGAATTTATTTTTTTCCCTATCAAAATGGCCACCCCTCTTTTTCTTCCCACACCTGGGGAGAAAAAAATTTCTTTCACCCATGTAGCCTTAAGTTTTAGAGACTCTTCTGGGGTCAGGTGAGTCTCTTGTATGAATGCTATGTTGGTACTTAGTTTTCTCAGGTGTGTGAGAATAGATTTTCTTTTGATGGGGGTGGAGATTCCACCCACATTCCAAGACACTACTTTAAGGTTTGCAATCTAAATGAACAAGAGTGGTGTCCCACAGGGTGGAAGAGGAGAGGAAGAGGGGAAGAAAAAAAAAAAGACAAGGTAGAAGAAGAGGAATGTTCCAAGATCCCCCAATCACAATATCCTGACTAACATATTCCATGTAAAAATAAACGAAAAAGAGAAATTGCAGAAGATAAACATAAAGAGATACTACTGGCCTATTTTTGACCTGGCGATTGTCTGTCTAACAGATTGGATTCTTTTAAGTAATGATCAACCTCTAAGATAGAATTAAAAACACGGGTGTTTACACCATCTATAATTTTCAATTTTGCTGGGTAGATAATGGTGGCTTGGTGGCCTTGTTGAATTAATTTGGAGCAGATTGGGGCTAGTAATCTTCTCTTGGAGGTTGTCTCAAATGAGAAATCCTAGAAGAGGAGGATTTTAAGGTCCCCTATCAGTATGGGTTGATTCTTACGGAAGAATTGCAACAGTGTAACTTTATCTTGGAAATTCAAAAGCTTTGCAATCACAGGTCTGGGCCTGTGGTTCCCTTTGTTATCTGTCCAGGGTTTGCCTAACCTGTGCGCTCTTTCAACTATGATTTTAGGATAGTTAGGTGGCATTTTAAGGAGTTGCGGTAGTGTTTCTGAGACAAACACATTTAAGTTCTCGTAGGTCCCAATCTCAGGAATTCCAATTATCCGTATATTGTTCCTACGGGCACGATTCTCAAGGTCTTCTAATTTGGCCTGCATTGTAGCGATAGATAAGTTGGCTGCTTCAAGATTGGCGCTATGAAGTGTGGTCAGATCTTCCAGATCTGAAACCCTTTGTTCAACTTCACTGATTCTATTAGCAAATTGCCTAACTTCTTGTGACAGTAATGTGAGATCTTGCTTGATCTCAGTCTTAAGTGTGTCAAAATTAGGTGTCAAGGCCTCTGAAATTTTAGTGACCAAAATTTGCATGTTGAAAGTATCAGATGGTGGAGGTAGTATGACCGAGGTTTGAGGCTCAACCAGGGCGTCTGTGGTGTTTTTAGCTCTTCTATCTCTTTGCCTTGCCGCCATTGTTGGCGAGGGAGTCTTTGAGTGAGTGTGAAAAAATTTATCCATGTGCACCAGTGACAAAAAAACAAGGAAAATACTTGCTAAGGGGAGAATCCTCCCAGTGACTAGCCAACTAAATTAACGGGAGAATAGTGAGGATAAGGAGTGAGGAGGTGAGGTAAAGGTGCAAGTGAGAGGGGCGTCGATATTTAATAGTGAAGTGAGAGGGGGGGAAGGAAGAGAAGGGAGAGAAAAAAAAAAGAGGATTAGGGGCCTTAGCCACGTGGAGTGAATAGGACTCGCTCGCCCCGCCGAATCGGTGATGGCAGCAGGGAAGGGGATATGATCAGAACAGCCCTTGACTTCAATGTAGAAACTAGACACAGATGGGACCCAGAGAACTTTATAGTAAGATTAAACAAGCAGACGCTTCCTGTAGGATAGGTTTAGAGAGAAAGGGAGTTTGGCCTTGAATTTATATCCTTATTTCCTCCCTATTGCACAGAAGACCTATAGGGCCGCAAGCGGTACTTATAACTAGGGATGCGTATAATTTTATACTTTGACAGATATTTATCCGGCAGAGCCTAGGGTAGATTGATTTCAAACTATACTTAGTTATAGGACTTACAGGTTACCTTTCAGGGTCTTTAATATTTTTTATAAGGGAGGTAAATACCATATGCTTCCAGTTTAACTAGTCTTCTCTGCTGTATAAACCCCTGAGAGTTTGACTTTCTTTAACCTTTGGCAGGAAAAAGTCAGAAATTTAGCTGTCAATCAGTATACATAATAGACATACAAAGCATACAGTGCTTCCTTGAACTACAGCCTCCAGTAAAAAGAATAAGTTGCATCGATAGATGAATACTGTGTATGAATTAAGTCAGCCTATACTCAATATAGGATGATTACCCTGATAAGCAGTAATAATATTATTAGAGAATCTCTTAACAGCAGTGGGCTAACTATAATAAAAGAGTAGGCCTGACAAGCCTAGAATTAAGTAAAAATAAGTAAACTGTTGGATCTAGTTTAAGATATCCATGAGTGAATACAGTAAATTTAATTCTAAGTAATAAAGAAGAGACTAATGGGGGCCACAGCAGTGTTTATAACAAAAAATATGCAGAATATGAATTCTGGCTTAGATTTGCCAGATAGAACCTAGCATGAACCATTATTGGGCTTCCCTCATTAGTCTCACAATGGCTAAGGCAATCAGGATCTTATAAGTCAATGCAAATACTGCACACGCAGGGAGTTAGTTTAGATATAAACCCTTTTTAGCTAGCAAGATTTAAATCATCAGTTAGGTTGTTAAAAACTGGGGCGAGATTAACCAAATCTCAAATACAGTAAATATTGCAGTGAACAGTGATAACAGTGTACAGAGTTTCCTTTTGCAGCAGGGAAAAAGGTATGGTAATATAGCAGATATAAAGGTATGACAGTATAGCAATATTGCAATATAGCAGACCTGTTAGAATAACATGTAGATGAGAATTTAAAAAAAAAAAAGAAAAAAAAAAAAAAAGAAAAGACACAAAAAAAAAACAGCCTCTTCAATGTACTTTAAAGTGACCCAGAGTCTTATTCTTGTAAAGTCATATTTTTAAGTAAAGCATTACTCAGTCTGGAGTATTTCACAAGAGATTTGCTGCAAAGCCATGGATGGAGAGCTTGTACAATGTCCTCAGTAATTAAAGGGCAAGGAGGGAGCAAAAGTTTGTGAGCGTATAAGCTTAGAAAGTTTAGAGAGTGTCCCTCACCTTCACACTCAGGCCCTTGTTAGTCCCAATAATAGCTGAGTTAGGATAGAATAGAGTATTTCCTAGGGCTATTCTTTTAGCTCCTTGCTGCAGTCGACATCTGTTCCCACAAATAATTTATCGCCAGTGTGACTGGCAAACTCACCCCCTCCTAGGATATCCTGCCATCGGTCAGCCTCCGTGGAAGTCACCAGATCGTTGTCGGGCGGGTCCGGCCCAGAAGCCGCATCAAACACTCCTGTGTCGGCTCTCCAGCCGAAGACCGCGCTCAGCTCCCCCCACGCAGCACCGGTGTGGGGGGGGAGTGGGCGGTGCCGCGCTGGGCGGCCGAACAGCACAGGAACAAGCTGTACACCAGGTCCACGCACCAGACCGGGCCCAGCTCCCTTCCGCGCAACACCGGTGGGAGAGGGAGAGGGGCGAGCCCCAGCCGACAGGACCGGCAAAGAAATCAGCTGCGGCAGAGAGGTGATTTGTGTTGCAGGATTTCACGCTAGGCTGTCAAAAGATGGTTAGTGCGGGGAGGGGGGAGGGCCAGGGTCCGCAGAAAACGTCTCAGCTCCAAGGAAAAAAGGCAGCCAACGATGTTAGACTGTTTGTTGTTTATAGCAGAAGGCAAATCAGCGTAGTAAAGCTAGATGTAATGAGAGACACCTTTAGCTTTATTTAAGATCAGTAGGTTGTAGGGATGTTACCTAAAGGCCAGGCAACTGGTGATTAGGGTCTAGCAGTGGGATGGTGTGCCACTGTCAAGGGTTCCGGAGTGGTTCTTGTGACTATCCAAGGGGAAGCCCCAAACCAGGGGCTGGCGTGAAAAGAGCACCGCTAATGTCCAGGAGACTGGAGAAACAAGCTAAGCTGCAGCTGTGTAGCTCCTCCTCCACCGGAACCACAGCATGCACATGTCTTTAGCCATCAATATTACAACAATTTTAAGCTACTTACACCTAATCTAAGCCCCCTAATAAAATAACAAACCGCCCCAAAATAAAAAAATGCCCTACCCTATTCTAAATTAAAAAAGTTCAAAGCTCTTTTACCTTACCAGCCCTTAAAAGGACCTTTTGTGGGGCATGCCCCAAAGAATTCAGCTCTTTTGCCTGTAAAAGAAAAATACAACCCCCCCAACATTAAAACCCACCACCCACATACCCCTAATCTAACCCAAACCCCCCTTAAAATAAACTAACACTAATCCCCTGAAGATCATCCTACCTTGAGTCGTCTTCACTCAGCCAAGCAGCGATGGAACCGAAGTGGACATCCAGACCGGCAGAAGTTATCCTCCAAGCGGCGCTGAAGAAATCTTCCATCCGATGAAGTGATCCTCCAAGCGGCGCTGAAGAAGTCTTCGATCCGGGCGATGTCATCTTCCAAGAGGCGCTGAAGAAGTCTTCTATCCAGACAATGTCATCTTCCAAGCCGGGTCTTCAATCTTCATCCCGCCGACGCAGAACATCCTTCTTTACCGACGGACTACCGACGAATGAAGGCTCCTTTAAGGGACGTCATCCAAGATGGCGTCCCTTCAATTCCGATTGGCTGATAGGATTCTATCAGCCAATCGGAATTAAGGTAGGAAAAATCTGATTGGTTGATTGAATCAGCCAATCAGATTCAAGTTCAATCCGCCAATCAGATTCAAGTTCAATTCAAGATCTGTTCCGATCAGCCAATAGAATGCAAGCTCAATCTGATTGGCTGATTGGATCAGCCAATCGGGTTGAACTTCAATCTGATTGGCTGATTCAATCAACCAATCAGATTTTTCCTACCTTAATTCCGAGGTAAGGTAAAAGAGCTTTGAACTTTTTTAATTTAGAATAGGGTAGGGCATTTTTTTATTTTGGGGGGTTTGTTATTTTATTAGGGGGCTTAGATTAGATGTAAGTAGCTTAAAATTGTTGTAATATTTTTAAAAATGTTTGTAACTTATTTTTTTTATTTTTTGTAACTTAGCTTTTTTATTTTTTGTACTTTAGTTAGTTTATGTAATTGTATTTAATTGTAGTTATTTGTAGGTAATTTATTTAATTAATTTAATGATAGTGTAGTGTTAGGTTTAATTGTAACTTAGGTTAGGATTTATTTTACAGGTAATTTTGTATTTCATTTAGCTAGGTAGTTATTAAATAGTTAATAACTATTTATTAACTATTCTAACTAGCTAAATTAAATACAAAGTTACCTGTAAAATAAAAATAAATCCTAAGATAGCTACATTTTAATTATTATTTATATTGTAGCTGTCTTAGGGTTTATTTTACAGGTAAGTATTTAGTTTTAAATAGGAATAATTTATTTAAGTATAGTGTAGTGTTAGGTGTAATTGTAACTTAGGTTAGTTTTTATTTTACAGGTTAATTTCTCTTTATTTTAGCTAGGTAAGCTATTAAATAGTTAATAACTATTTAATAGCTATTGTACCTAGTTAAAATAAATTGAAATTTGCCTGTAAAATAAAAATAAATCCTAAGATAGCTACAATATAATTATTATTTATATTGTAGCTATATTAGAGTTTATTTTAAAGGTAAGTATTTAGTTTTAAATAGGATTAATTTAGTTCATAATAGAAATATTATTTAGATTTATTTAATTAATATTTAAGTTAGGGGGGTGTTAGGGTTAGTGTTAGACTTAGGTTTAGGGGTTGATAAATTTATTACAGTGGCGGCGGTGTAGTGGGGGGCAGGATAGGGGTTAATAACTTTATTATAGAGGGCGACGGTATAGGGGGGCAGGATAGTGGTTATTAGGTATAATGTAGATGGCAGCGGTGTCCGGGAGTGGCGGTTTAGGGGTTAATACATTTATCAGAGTTGCGGCAGGGTCTAGGAGCGGCGGTTTAGGGGTTAATACATTTATCAGAGTTGCGGCAGGGTCTAAGAGCGGCGGTTTAGGGGTTAGTAACTTTATTTAGTTGTGGGGGGCTCCGGGGGTGCCGGTATAGGGGGTAGAACAGTGTAGTTTAGTGTGGGTGCTTAGTGACAGGCTAGCAATAAAGATCGGATGAGTGATAACTCTCACAGTCCGCTGCTCATCGCCCTGTACTTTTGACAGCTTTATTTGATAACTTAGGCAACATTTTTCAGGTCCGCGGTGGTGATGTGAGGCGAGTTTAGGCGGGCGTATTGGGCCGGCGAAGGCAGGAAAGTTGACACGTTGATAACTACCCCCCATACAGTCATGGTCAAAAATATTGGCACCCCTGCATCTCTGTCAGATTGTCTGTAAGAAAATTGTTGCAATTACAAATGTTTAGGCATTCTCATGTTTATGGTATGACACATAAAAGTGGAGGAAAAAAAAGCCAAATCTGACACATTCCACGCAAAACTCCAAAAATGGACTAGACAAAATTATTGGCACCCTAGATTTAATATTTGGTAGCACACCCCTTGAAAAAAATAACTGAAATCCATTGCTTCCTATAACCATAAAATTTCCTACACATCTCTACTGGAATTTTGGACCACTCTTCTTTCTCCATCTGCTCTAGGTCTCTCGGCTTGGAAGGGTTCCTTTTCCCAACTGCTGTTTTGAGATCTCTCCACAGGTGCTCTATGGGATTGAGATCTGGACTTATTGCTGGACAGTTCAGTACTCTTGTCTTAAACCATTTCTGGGTGACCTTTGATGGAGACCCAACTTTCTGACACTTGGCCCTACATTGCACCATAACATTATTTGGTAGTCTTCAGATTTTTTATAATCCATGCACACAGTCAAGACATCCAGTGCCTGAAGCAGCAAAGCAACCCTAAAACATCAGTGAACCTCCACCATGTTTGACTGTAGGGACTGTATTATTTTATTTAAAAGCCTCATTTCTTTTTCTGAAAACAGAAGAATGATGGGCTTTACTAAAAAGCTGTAATTTTGTTTCATCTGTCCACAGCACATTCTCCCAAAAGGATTCTGGCTTCCTCAGGTAAGATTGGCAAACTCCAATCTGGCTTTTTAATGTTTCTGTTTCAGCAGTGGGGTTCTCCTGGGTCCCCTACCATAGCGTCCCTTTTCATTCAGACGTATAGTGCGAGCTGACACATTTGTACCCTGTGCCTGAAGATCAGCTTGAATTTGTCTGAAAGATTATCAAGGTACTTTATCCACCATTTGAACAATCCTTTGTGTCAATCTTTGATCAATTTTTCTCGTTCATCCATGTCCAGGGAGATTAGCTACAGTGCAATGGGCTGTAAACTTCTTGACAATGTTGCAAATAGTGGACACAGGAACATTAAGATCTCTGGAGATGGACTTGTAACCTTCAGATTGTCCATGCTTCTTCACATTTTTTGTTCTCAAATCCTTAGACAAGTCTTTGCTGCTCTTTCTCTTCTCCATGCTCAGTGTGGCATACAGAAACACACAACAGAAAGGTTGCGTCCTTTTTTTTACCATTTTAACTGGTTGCTGATGTGATTTCTATATTGTCAGCAACTGTTAATTGATACAAGTGAGTTAAATTACAAGTTACAGGAGCATCACAAATTTGGAATGCAATTATTTCTTATAATTTTGAGAAGGTGCCAATAATTTTGTCCAGTCCATTTTTGGAGTTTTGCGTGGAATGTGTCGGATTTGGCTCTTTTTTTCTCTACTTTTTTGTGTCAAACCACTACAAACAAATGAAATAAACACGAGAATGCCTAAACATTTGTAATTGCAACAATTTTCTGGGTGAAGTGGTACATTATCTGACAGAAATGCAGGGGTAACAATATTTTTGGCTATGAATGACGTTCACTTTACTCCTCCTTCAGTGACGTCACACGCTTCGATAGCGCCACACACTTTGAGCAGTCATTTGGAAAACAGAGGTACAAGACGCCAAAGTTAAGTGTCTCTTTTGCTGCGTTTCTTCAAATATTTATTGATGACCAAGTAAACAGCAAGAACTGCTGCGGTCTTCTCATGCTTGTTACTTAAGACTCCCTTCAATAAGCTATCAGGTTAACACTGGAATATGTTGATAACCAGCTTCTGGGAACCTATGAAAGGCAATATAGAGTGATAGCCTACTTTGAGTATCTATATCTTTTGCTGCATTAATCTGTTACAGATATTTAGATTTTTGTGTAATATATACATTGTATTTTAGGCTTATATAGCATACGTATGCTTAGGTAGATTATTTCCTGATTTGTTGCCTTTTACCATAGATAAAGCTTTTTATATGTATAAATTGGTGTTCACTTTAAATGGTTCGACTAAGCTAAAAGCAGTGATCCACTAAAAGTGATATGGGATAATAAATTTAGTTTATTTCTAATTTTCTCTGTGTGCCTGTGTTTTTCCCTTGCTTTTTCAGAACATTATGATAATGTTCTGAAACACATTCTCTCTGTAAAGTCTGTTTCTATATTTATTATCAAGGGTGGCACCAGGGTAAATTTACCAGCAATATTTTCTACTCTCTCATACTTTTTATATTATATATATATATAATAGATAATAGATAATATTCATCCAAGGGTTCACTTCTAACAGGGGTTGTTCCAAAAGACTGGAAAATTGCCAATGTAGTCCCTCTTCATAAAAAGGGTAGTATGGAAGATTCTGCTAACTATAGGCCAGTCAGTTTGACCTCAATTGCAGGGAAATTAATGGAAACTCTTTTAAAGGAAATACTTGTATCTTTCATTCAGACAAACAACTTTGAAGACAATGGATAGCATGGTTTCACTGCTGGAAGATCATGCCTGACTAATATAATTGATTTCTTTGACCATGTAACTAAAATAATAGACCAGGGAGGAGCCGTAGATGTTGCATATCTAGACTTTAGCAAAGTATTTGACACCGTCCCACACAACAAACTTATTCACAAAATGTATTGCCTTGGAATAGATGCTAAGATTGTTAAGTGGGTAGAATGCTGGCTTAAAGATAGACGACAGAGGGTTTCAATTAATGGAGTACATTCAAATGAGGCATCAGTTACTAGTGGTGTTCCCCAAGGGTCAGTTCTTGGGCCTGTTTTGTTTAACATGTTCATAAGAGATATTGGAAGTGGGCTTAAGGGGAAGGTTTGCTTGTTTGCTGAAGATACAAAAATTTGTAACAGGGTAGATGTTCCAGGAGGAGTTGATCAAATGAACTGTGATATAAATAAATTAGAGGACTGGTCAAATAAATGTCATCTGACATTTAATATTACCAAGAGCAAAATTATGCATATAGGATCCAAAAACCCAAAGGCCAATTATAGTCTCAATGGTACATTACTGACTGTAATTAAAGAAGAAAGGGATTTGGGAATTATTATTTCAGATGATTTAAAATTTGGTACACAATGCCGCAGTGCAGCCAGCAAGGCCAGTCAAATGCTTGGTTGCATTGGAAGAGGTTTTAGTAGCAGAAATAGCAAGGTTCTTATGCCACTTTACAGATCATTAGTTAGACCAAATCTGGAATACTGTGCACAGTTCTGGAGACCTTATCTTCAGAAAGATATAAATAAACTAGAAGATGTCCAAAGGAGGGCTAGTAAAATGGTACATGATCTAAAATATAAAACGTACAAAGAAAGACTCTATGATCTAAATATGTATAGTTTAGAGGATAGAAGGGAAAGAGGTGACATGATAGAAACCTTCAAATATATGAAGGGACTTAATAAAATAGAAGCTGAAAGCATAAAAATACTTAGAACATATTCCCCTTTTCCCCCTTTGTGAAGAACATTGGAACGTGAAATATTTACAGTACATACACAGTATATAAATATTGAATAAATGTTTTTTTTTCATGTTTTTAACTGCTTGACTGCAAAGGGCGCCAATCCATATTTATATGTCTGTATATGTATACATATATATTTATGGGTTTATTTATGTCTGTAAACACATATGTACACACACATATGTTAAAACTCTTTGTAGTCCTTTTTTTTCCTAACACCTGTTTTATTAGACAGTGTTAATATGAGTGTAACTGTACCTTTAAATGTATATTTGTTGTGTTTTCTGTAACTTTATTGTCTTAGGTAACAGATAACCAGGCTCTGAAGTAGTGCTAGCTCAATGCACGTTAAATTCAATTGCGCTCAAGCAAGCAAGTTTACTTTCAAATTGTATTGCGGCGATGCTTCTGACTCACGCAAAGAGCCACGATAAATCCCTAATCAATAGCGCACATGGTTAGTACACCATTCGTAATCTATCCCTTAGCATTTAGGTGATGTTTTCAGTCATGCACACATTTACTTTCAGCTTGTATGATTTGCGCAAATTATATACTGTATATTTTATTGATAAAGGTAGCTGGGTCTACCGAAACGCGTAGAAATTTGCTTACTATCAGTATATTAACCTGGGATATTTACTCGCTTTTGCAGGTTCATCCCCATTTCTTAAATATCTGAGTATGGGCATATGAAAAATTCCTGTATAAAACTTGTAATCCCCTGTTTTATAGCACAATTCAGGCTGATTGTTTGTTTCTTAAACACTGTTGGACAAACTGTATGTATAATCCCTGGTGTGCTGCGTATTCAGTTTGACATCCGACATTAAGGATTCAATAGAAACTATTCTGCTACAATTGAGCAAACAAACGGCTAGATTACGAGTTGTTCGCAAGCCTTAAAAAACAGCGTTGAGAGGTCCCAACGCTGCTTTTTAACGCCCGCTGGTATTACGAGTCTTGCAGGTACAGGTGTATCGCTGACTTTTTTGTCCAGACTCGAAAATACCGCAAATCCACTTACGTCAATTGCGTATCCTATTTTTTCAATGGGACTTGCATAGTGCCGGTATTACGAGACAAAAAGTGAGCGGTAGACCCTCTCCTGTCAAGACTGGTACCACATTTAAAAGTCAGTAGTTAAGAGTTTTATGGTCTAACACCGTAGCATAAAACTCTTAAATAAAGTGCTAAAAAGTACACTAACACCCATAAACTACCTATTAACCCCTAAACCGAGCCCCCCCCCCCACATTGCAAACACTATAATAAATATTTTAACCCCTAATCTGCCGAACCGGACATCGCCGCCACTATAATAAATATATTAACCCCTAAAAAAACGCACTCCTTCCTCGTAAACATTAGTTAAATTTTATTAACCCCTAATCTGCCGGCCCTAACATCGCCGCCACCTACCTACATTTATTAACCCCTAATCTGCCCCCCCCATGTCGCCGCCACTATATTAAATTTCTTAACCCCTAAACCTAAGTCTAACCCTAACCCTAACCTCCCCTAACTTAAACATAATTTAAAGAAATCTAAATACAATTACTACAATTAACTAAATTACTCCTATTTAAAACTAAATACTTACCTATAAAATAAACCCTAAGCTAGCTACAATATAACTAATAGTTACATTGTAGCTAGTTTAGGATTTATTTTTATTTTACAGGCAACTTTGAATTTATTTTAACTAGGTAGAATAGTTATTAAATAGTTATTAACTATTTAATAGCTACCTAGTTAAAATAAAGACAAATTTACCTGTAAAATAAAACCTAACCTAAGTTACAATAACACCTAACACTACACTTCAATTAAATTAATTCCCTAAATTAATTGCAATTAAATACAATTAAATAAAATTATCTAAAGTACGAAAAAAACAAACACTAAATTACAGAAAATAATTAAATTAATTAAGTTTTTTAAACTAATTACACCTAATCTAATCCCCCTAATAAAATAAAAAAGCCCCCCAAAATAATAAAATCCCTACCCTATACTAAATTACAAATAGCCCTTAAAAGGGCCTTTTGCGGGGCATTGCCCTAAAGTAATCAGCTCTTTTACCTGTAAAAAAAAGTACAATACCCCCCAACATTAAAACCCACCACCCACACACCCAACCCTACTCTAAAACACACCCAATCCCCCCTTAATAAAACCTAACACTAACCCCTTGAAGATCACCCTACCTTGAGAAGTCTTCACCCAACCGGGCCGAAGTCCTCAATGAAGCCGGGTAAAGTGGTCTTCCAGATGGGCAGAAGTCTTCATCCAAACCGTGAAGAAGAGGTCCTCCAGACGGGCAGAAGTCTTCATCCAGACGGCATCTTCTATCTTCATCCATCCGGCGCGGAGCGGGTCCATCTTCAAGACATCCGACGTGGAGCATCCTTCCTGGCTGACGACTACCCGATGAATGAAGGTTCCTTTAAGTGATGTCATCCAAGATGGCATCCCTTCAATTCCAATTGACTGATAGAATTTTATCAGCGTACCTGGTTTTCAATCCGCCGCCCTAAATTATACTTATTAACCCCTAATCTGCCGCCCCTTACACTGCCGCCCCCTGCATAAAGTTATTAACCCCTATCCCACCGCAACTAAATAAATGTTTTAACCCCTAAACCCCTGGCCACCCACATCACTAGCACTTACTAAACCTATTAATCCCTAAACCAGCCCCCTGCATCGCCATAAACTATTAACTAACATCCTGCTAACTTTATATTAATTATTAACTCATCCCTATCTTATTATAAATTTAAACTTACCTTTAGATTTAAATTAAACTATATTAAACTACTAATTAATTTAATCTACCCTAACTATTATACTAAATTACATTAAACTATATTAAATTAATAATAAACCTACCCTAACTTTTATACTAAAATTACATTAAATATATTAAACTATATTAAACTATTTATTAATCTACCCTAACTTTTATACTAAAATTACATTAAACTACAAATTAAATTAACTATATTATATATTTAAACACCTAACCCTACTCAAATAATTAAAATATTATATGTTATTTTAGGCCTAATGAGACGACCGTGTTATTAGGTTGAGAAACGCGTTGCAATATTAAACCTGTTTTTAAATTTGTACACAAAGTTGTCTGCCTTATCACTTAACAGTACAAGTCATATCTTCACTGAGGTATTTCGCATTTACAAGTTCACAACAATCTGTATCCTGCACACTGCCAACAGCACAGTGTTTGGTTTCTTTTGGACGCAAACCAACCTGAGATCTGAGAACAGCTCTTACCTTTATACAAGATAGTATCCAGTTAGCTGACTACTGCAAGTGTCAGCCTGCCTATCTGCACTAAATAAGTGCCATCCAAAATTGTAAGTTTTATTATTTTATTTATCTGCTTTTTTCCACATCATTTATGGATTTCACTATGAGGCGCCTAATTTCTTTTTAATCTAGATCATCGAGGTGAACAGAGATCATTCCCCCAAGTGGAGCTGCCTTGCATCCTTCCAGAATTGGATTCTTTCTTTATTATTTGAACTTTGGTTTCACCAATATGGACACTATTCACCAAGGTTATTAATATTGGTTATTAGACAATACTTATTTACTTTACTAATATTTTAAAATTACATTTATTATCGATTATTTCAATTATTTTTTGAGAGTTTATTTACCATTCATATACACTAATCATTTTATTATTATCACATTCGATCACATTATCACATGCTTTTTTTTGTTTGTTTTTTTGGTATATTTTCATTCATTATTATTTTTTAGTGCGCCACCGTCCTATATGTTTTTCACTTAGTCCTTTTAGCAATGATACAATGTAGCGTATCATGTCCGCCATACATTGATAAATGCCGACAGCATTGCACAAGCAGTTCTTGTGAACTGCTTGTGCAATGCCGCCCCCTGCAGATTCAATGCCAATCGGCCGCTATCAGAGGGTGTCAATCAGCCCTATCGTATAGGATTGGGTGGATTGAAGACCGCAGCTTCAGAGACTGAGGACCAGTTATGGAGCAGCGGTCTTTAGACTGCTGGTTCATAGCTACTGTTTCCTGCAAGCCTGAAGGCTCACGCGGAAACAGGGGCATCAAGCTCCATTCAGAGCTTGATAATTTGGCCCCTAGGTCTTCAATATGAGTTTGTATATGGTCTGAAAGCCTTTTCTGTAATTGTGAAGAAGGCACCAGCTTCCCAGCATGTGTTCAAAGATTAATTTAAAAAAAGTTAACCTAGTAATCTTTGTATCTTACTCATTAATCTCTGATTTATGATATATGCATACAATTTACTTTAATACCCATTTAAGGCAAGATTGCAAGAGGAAACAGGGGCATCAAGCTCCATTCAGAGCTTGATAATCTGGCCCCTAAGTCTTCAATATGAGTTTGTAAATGGTCTGAGAGACTTTTCTTTAATTGTAAAGAAGGCACCAGCTTCCAAGCCTGTGTTCAAAGATTCATTTAAAAAAAGTTAACCTTGTTTTCTTTGTATATCACTCATTAATTTCTGATTTCTGATATATGCATACAATTTACTTTAATACCCATTTAAGGCAAGCTTACAAGTGGAGCACTAATTTATTGTGCGCCTGTAAACTGGCTAATTTACGGGTGCATGATAAATAACCAGCCATTACAAGTCGCTGGTTTTTGCTACCGCAAGCTCGCAGTAGCAATTAGCGCTCCAAAAATTAACCAGAGATCAGATCTCTGGCAAATTTTCTAAATGTTTTTGTTTTATTAAATAATAAAATTAGCATTTTTTTTAATTACAAAAACTGTAATAAGCAGTTATGAGAGGTAAAAAGTTGACAGGTGTGGGTTGTTAGAAAACAAACAGCACTGAAAAGTGCCTTTATATTGTGGTCTATGGGGACTGTGGTATTCCTATAAATATATATGAATATGCTTATATACATTTATATGTATGTGTTAATATGTGTATATACACATATAAACACATACATGTATATGTATATACTCATATATATATATATTTAAATCTGCTGCCCATCGCTGCACAACTTACCCCCTTTGCTGAGCTAGGTTCTCATGCCTATGGAAGCACTAACATTGCGGGCCACTTCAAATACCAGGGAATAATTGTGTGTGTGCTGGTATTACAAGTGGAGTGCGCTACACTCATAATCTGGCCCTAAATGTATTAAACACATAAATTGATACACAGATATAGTATAAGCTGTAGTATAAGTATAAGTGCATATGGAAACTTACAAAAAGGCACATTATCTTTAACAGTATTTCTGTCTTACAACACCTGAATTTACTTCTACCAAATTCCCCCCAATTTGTATTTTGGTTCTAATACCACTGAATTCCATACTATACTGGCTAGGGAGAGAAAACATTAAGCGCAGAGTAAGGAAATACTAATACGTATCATCTCAAGACATGCACATGTAGGCCAAGGGGAGAGACAGGTCTTTGACATCAGGGAGTTATAGCAAAATAGGTGGGTCCAAAAAAAAAAGGTGGGCCCACATCACAGGTAGAAGGGTGGGTGGGTGTAAGCGTATCAAGCAGGCAGTGAAATATGTTTCTGAAATATAAACCAAATGTATTGGTGCCTTAATATTTGCTATTGATACAAGCTTAACCTAAAAACCACCAAACACTCTACGATGTTAAATACAACAATCCAAACTGAAAATAAGAAGTGCTAAAAACTAGCTAAAGTATCAAAGCAAATTTATTAATACAGGATATAAAAATTGTTAATGATACATATCAAATAAAGATTTGTATACAAATCTATAAACATACATATACCTATATTATAATCAAACAATATAAAACTCTCATAAGGTTATAACCAAATGTATAATAAAACTTATGACAATATAGTAAGCAAATTGTTCAAATAAACTATATTAAATCAAAAGTTCACAACAGAAGATGAAAACATTAATGTCCCAAGCAGAAAGTCCCAAATGTTATCTCCATCGATTTCCTCTGATTGGTATGGTTCTCTTCCAAATCGTGTCCTCTTACAATCTTGTATAGACCAAAACAATATCAAAAGCAGCAATAAATCTGCCATATTCCACAGCAGAATCTAGACTATACACTGCACAAGGCAAAATCCCCTTTTTAAAAAAGTGAACTTGTTAAAATATATTTTTCTCTAACACCAGAATCTCCTTTTCAACCTCCTCGGATGTGCACTGCTCATGCCTTTCTGTAATCACACAGGAAAACTTGCCACACAGACTGACCTAAGAACCTCCTAACCTCAATATGACAAAATCAATTCATTTTAAGGCTAGATAAAGCAAAAGGATATATTTGTCAATTATTTTTATAGATCAAATTGCAATTTCAAATATTCATAATATAATTATTTGGGCCTATAATTCCCCAAATTTCTATTTAGGTGTATTTCTAAATAAATAGAAGCAACACTTTTTTTACTGAATTTATTAGAGTTAAAAAATGTTTAGAATAATATTTTATCTGTCACAGCAGAAATCATAGACAAAGTGCCTGCCATGGCATGAACTAAAGTATTTAATCATTTATAAGACCTTTTAATTTTTTTCCAGTATGGGCAGAGCTTACATGATTCTTTCTTTTTTTATTATTGAATTGGGAATACATTGAAAATGACTGAATTATATAAAAATGTTACTGTGCTTTGTAAAGAAACCATGTGGAAAGTGAAGGCTTGTACAGTCCTAAGAAAAGCAAAAGAGGAATTAATAAAGAGCCATATGCTTCTTTGACTTTCTGATTATTTAAGTGCTTTAAATAAAATGCTAGGTACACTTGTCCCCCTGGAGGGTTTAAATAGATCAAATATGTAATGCTGTATGTTAATAAATGTATGAGTGTAAATTATAATTTCCTTAAAATAAAGCTTATACTGTACATATTTAAAATTGTAAGTGAATTAATAACAGATTTATATCAGTAATATGAGTTTTGCCCACTATGATAATGTTAAAAAAAAAAAAAAAAAAAACATTTTTACAACATAATCATTTTAAATATTGTTTATTTCCAAGTTCTGCAAGAATTTTGCAAACTTTCCCTTGCCCTTTAACCATATTAGGAACAATTTATTAGCATACTGATTATTATATTTGTTTGATTTTTTGTTTGAAATTTGTCCAAGGGGGCAATAAAGTGAAATATGTTGAGACAATAAATACACACACACATATATAAATTAGGGGTTTAAAATTATCCCACAATGCTACTAGTCCTAGTTTATTAGTACACTATCAAATCTGGAGTCACTATATGCTAAACGTTAAAACACTTTTACACATTTTTTGGGGGGCTGTAATAAAACAAATGTCTTTATCCAGACTCCTAACTTATAAGTAAAACTAGAAGGGGCATATAGTTTTATTTATTGCTTGATGCTTTGTTTATATGATCTGTTGCATTATACAGTTATAAAGAAGAAAAACATAATCACAAAAGAACCAACTTAAGTTAACCTATACATAGAAAGCTGAAAACTGCTAACAATATAATACCTAAAATATGCAATAGAAGCATTCCTCTAATTGTGCTATTGGCAAAACTTAACATAATATTCCAGTATGTGAGTAGAAGGACTCTGCCTAGAAAGTGTTTACTCAGAGCACATTGCCATTAGTAAGACATATTTTTCTTTGCTACTGTTAAAAAGTTAGTGGGAGTGGACATTTTGCCCTCCAGGAAGCTCACTCCCATGGTTACCTAAACCATAAAACAGCGTAAAACATTCAAGTTATTCTCAACCATTATGTGGGCCGATCTCGACAAAGATTATCCCCATTATCTGTAACATATATATTTAACCCACAAACACCTCACATATATTTCCAATCATTGAGCATAGCATGCATTAAAACTAGAACTATACAAAAGAAGCACAAGTTGTGAGATTCCAATCAGTGCTAGGCTCATATCTCTGGAATAAGTTACTACCCATCTTCATTTCCCCCTGTTATCACAAAAAAAATCTGTAGGCTTTTCAAGGCAACCACTTGTATTTTATTCCTTCCTGTCTTGTCCCTCTATTTATTGTCATTTCTCATTGTACTGTTTATGCACTACACTAGATGAGAGACAAAGTGAGAAACCAATGAAGACCTGTTCCTGCTAGTCTAAAGACCTTATGAACTACAGGATTTCTAAGATTAAGAATAGATGTTATTTATTATTCATTTAGTGGAGTTGGTGATGTGGGAGGGTTAACACTAGCAGAAGTCATCCAGAGATATCAATTATCATTCAACATATGACTTCTAAATCAAGGATTAACTGGAACACAGAAAGAGCTCAGTAAGAATGTGGATTTCAACAATGTGGTAATAGCACATGCTAATTAAGGGCTAGATTATGAGGGTAGTGTTAACACTAGACAGAGGCTATTGGCGTGTGTCGGGTTCCGCTCGTATTATGATTTTAAAGTAATGTTCTTCAAATAGAGGAATATGTTCTATTTATTCTTAAATAAAGATATATATATATATATATATATATATATATATATATATATATATATAACATTTTTGGTAAATTATCTATCTATCAATCTACCAATTTATTAATATATACATATAAATAAAGGAGAATCCACTTAAAAATGCCAAGAACATTGTAATGTGAAATATTTACAGTATATATAAAGTTAAACATGTTATTAAATATGAATATTGCATAAATGTGATTTTTTTTTTCTGTTTTCAGCTACTTGACTGTAAAGGGTTCCAATGTGTATATATACTGTATGTCTATATATGTAAACATATGTATTTATATGTTTATGTGTGCATATATGTCTGTAAATACATATATACACATATAAATACATATGTACACAAATATAATATATATATATATATATATATATACAGACATACATACATACATATTTAAAGATGTACATGTATGTAACTCTATGTTGCAGACCTTGCAGGCCTTTTTTTCTAACACCTGAGACCTCATATCTTTCAACCATTATAACTTTTTAATGAAATATTTTTTTTTTAATAATTTTTATCAGGCAATGTTATTATGATTGTTAAAGGGACACTGAACCCAAATTATTTCTGCCATGATTCAGATAGAGCATGCAATTTTAAGCAACTTTCTAATGTACTCCTATTATCAAATTTTCTTCATTCTCTTGATATGTTTATTTGAAAAGCAAGAATGTAAGTTTAGATGCCAGCCCATTTTTGGTGAACAACCTGGGTTGTCCTTGCTGATTGGACAGCACCAGTAAACACGTGCTGTCCATGGTTCTGATCAAAAAAATTGCTGGCTCCTTAGCTTAGATGCCTTCATTTTTAAATAGAGATAGCAAGATAAAGAACAAAAATTGATAGTAGGTGTAATTAGAAAATTGCTTAAAATGGCATGCTCTGGACTTCCGGAGGAGGAGCTCAGGTGTATGGTCACGTAAGACACCTGCTCTGATCTACCTTTCTTTCAAGCCTGATGGCGGGAAATCTGCGCCCAAGTCCCTAGACCCTGGGCGGCTTGAATAGCCAAAACTACCGCTACCGGAGTCTGAATTAGTGCCACTCCAAAGCACTAAACTGCATTGAGCAGTACTCTTAAGGACCTACAAAGCTCTTAGTAAATCTTTCTCTGTTTCTGATATTCAAGTAAACAAAATTACTAGTAACTTGCTAAAATAAACAGCGGAGAAGCGCAGAGGGGACAATTATTGGCTAATCAATAAACTTAATGCCGGTATTACTTTGAACTTTTCTCCTCATTGCTGGCCCCCATGAACGGCCTTTGCTGCTAACTCAGAGGACAGAACTGTAACGAATATATGGCAGAGAAGCTGGGTCCTGTTTAAAACAGCGAAAGAGCGTACGCAAACATTGATGCCCTGGCTCTAATTCTATCTGTCCTGCTAAAATCTCCGAGGTGAATGAACCATCCTGACCAGGCCCTAGCACACGGCCTCTCTTGACCTTGCTGAACTTCGCATCTCCGACCTGGTTTGGAGCGAGGATTTTTGGCTCATCGGCCGCTGCTGGCCTTGACGCTGACCACCATATCCCTTGATCCACGGAGATCTTGCCGACGGAGGTAAGCGGAGGCGCAGTGATATCCTGGGCGCTGTCTTCGATTGGTCCGGATTTCCCCTCCCACCGGTGTTGCGTGAGGGGTCCGGATCTTGCTTCTGCATTTTGTCGCCCATCTGGATCCTGACGGCTGCAATCTTCCTGGCGCTCGATCTGAGCTCTCCCAGGCAACTCGCTCCAGGACTTTTCTTCTCCCTGCCTGCCCGGCGCTTCCCCTCCCACCGGTGCTGCGTGTAGGGGAGGCCCGGTCTTTTGGAAGGGACGCTCTGAATACTGTGTGCTCCTGGTCAGGAATCGGTAAAGTATGTAATACCTAAATTGACTCTCGTATGTACTCCCTCAGTATCTTTCAAAAATATACCGTCAGCCTTACATGGGCACAATGCAATATTCTTTCCAGCTTACTGCAATTCAGCAGCCATCAGTGCTTACACCTGAAATACTCTGACTTTCTCTGCTACATCCACAGAAATTCATATAAAGACTGTTACCTTAAGAATGGACTTTTTACTTATTCCATGATAAAAATTCCATGATAAAAATTGTGGGCTGGTAGCAACTGTATTGACCCATGATCTAACAAATATTTAATTCTTCTTTTTTTTTAATTGTTTTCTTTTTTTCCTTGTATAGAGATCTTTAATTAAAACATTAAAAAGTACCCTTAACACACCTATATAGGCATAGAGTGAAAAGCCCATACCAAACTAGGGCTCTATAAAAAAAAAGAGAAAAGGAAAGGAGAAGGGGGAAGTATAATCATCTCCCCTACTTATATTTACAAATTGAGACATAAATACCTTCCTTTACAGAAAGGTCTATGATAAATTTGAACATATAGCCTTATTGAGAAATAAAGTATAAATGTTACTAACTAGTTAGATATTGAAAAAGATCCTCAACTTTCTCATACATAGTTAGATTAGTACTCCTGGTTATAAGTCCTGGTAAAATAACTAATGATGCCATCCTAAATTACGGATGATAGAAACTAGGGGAGCTTAACCCTTTTGTTGACACTTTTTTGGTATCAGAGACATATACAAAATATACTATTTGTATCAATATTATTTTAATGTTACCAGGTGCACAAAATCTGAGAAATTGAATTGCAACTCTATACAGTTAAAGGCCTGATATTTAAACCTGTGAGAATAATGTATTAGCCTTCACCTTGCTGATTCTTATTTTTTTTATAATAGTATTGTATAGAAATATAAAAAGCTGCTTGATTAACATAGTAATACCAATCCGCTACTGTTGCATAGAGGCATAAGAAAACATCTAGTCTATATATTATTATAAACTAATTTTCTTGTTTAGATCTACACTCTGACGAATGTCTTTCACATTAGGTATGGATTACTAGGGCTGATAACATATGGTTAGAGTGTCACTATCTATCACCCTATCCATTCTTGAAGGTTGAAAGGAATATATACCCTCTTCGTGTAATTAGACGCAGTAAATGCTTCTTTGAGCTTTTTTCCTGGTTTAAAGTATTCTTTAAATTAACCCGTTGCTAAGCTCTTAAAGCTAAATATTTTGAGTTCTTAAGTTCCCAATACTAGTGCCTATTAGATCAGATATCTCTATTCTGTGGGGTGGGGTGAGGGAGAGAGAGAGAGAATTTTTTTTTTCTTTTTCTTTCCCCCCCCCCCTCTCTTCTCCTTTATATTAACTATATAGGCAACTGCCTGCTATCAATATAGTTTCGGGAGCTGAGCATCTCTCAGAACCTTGTTACTCAAACTGCTACTGACTCCTTATAATTGTGCCTTTGCCAGAATTAAATATTTGAATAAGTTTCATTTATAATTAGAACAAATTACATCTATTTAGAATCTCACACTAGCCACATTAGGCCACTATAAATACAGATCACTGCACTTTTTCTATATCACTGTCCACAAGTTTCACCCTTAAAATATAATCTCCCTTCACTTGCGTCAGCACTGTCACGTCTTCACACTACCTCACTTTCTCCCCTCCCCCCCCCTTTTTTTTCTCTTTTTTTTCCCCCTACACGTCTGTTTTTCACCCTCCCCACTCACTACACAATTCTCACTTTGCACACCTTCTTTTTTCCCTGCTCTTTCTTTATCTCCCATGCGGGGTCTGACACACTTTTTATGCACTCTCCAAACACTTTTTCACAAGCACACCTTTTTTTACACAAGTTAACTTTTTCACTCCTAGCACATGGACAAATTTCTTCATAATTTGTCCAAGACTCCCTCTCCCGCCATGGCGGCTCGCAATAGGGATAGAAAATGCAAAGGCACTTCAGAGAACACCAGTGATAGCCAAGCGACTGTATCAAATATTCCTACAGTGCAAGAAGCAATAAATATTCAAAGCCTAGTTGTCAGTATCTCAGACGCTCTTTCCCCTAAATTTGATGTTCTGCGAACTGAAATTAAGCAAGATATTTCTGTATTAACTCAGGAAGTACGACAATTTTCTAATAGACTACAAGAAGTCGAGCAGAGGGTGTCAGACCTTGAAGATTTGACAATGTCGCATAACTCCAAACTGGAAGGCCTAAATACTAAAATTCAAAAAGTCTATAGCAAGCTAGAAGACCTAGAAAATCGCTCTAGGAGAAATAATATTAGAATTATAGGACTCCCAGAAGAGCAACAATATGAAAACCTCTCCTCTTTTATATCTAAAACATTACCTAAAATTCTTAAGATTCCATCTGACCATCAATCTATTATTGTTGAAAGAGCGCATAGACTTGGCTCACCTCGCACAGACATGAAAGGTGGGAAAAGGCCTAGACCAGTAATTGCGAAATTGTTGAATTTTCAAGATAAGACGGTCTTACTTCAACACTACCGCAAGTATCAGCCAATCAGTATTGGAGGGGTTTCAATCCTGATCTTCCAGGACTTTTCGGCTGATACAGCGTCGAAAAGAAAAGAACTAGTTTCTATATGTACTAAATTCATACAGCACGGCTATCGGGCCACCATAATCTACCCTTCCAAACTTAAAGTCACAGTAAATGAGACCACATACTGGTTTGAGGAAGCTCATAAAGCTGAAATTCTTTTTAATTCACTAGACCTACCTCCTTAATAAGAGTATAGTCTAAATATATCAATCAATTGAATAAATGAAATGCAGGTTCTAAATTGGGGAAACCCCGTGATTCTCTATCAAGCGGGTCATGGGGCAAGGGGTGGGCATTCTCAATGGGATGTGGGGTTTTGTCTTTTGTTGTTTTTTTTTTTTTTTTTTTTTTTTTTTTTTTTTCTCTCCCCTCTCCCTCTCCCCCTCTCCTTCCTCCTCTCTCTCTTGTCTTATAAAAGGTAACAATGGTAGATAAATGTAAAGTAGTCTCTTGGAATGGGGTTGGTATCTCAACACCTACTAAAAGAAAGGCTATTCTTGCTCAGCTACAGAAAACACAAACAGATATAGGTTTTATACAAGAAACACACCTAAGTACAGAGGAATCTTTAAAATTAAGAGCTTCATGGGTTAAGGAAGTTTACTTTGCACCCAGTGTGAGAAGGAAAAGGGGGGTAGCTATACTAATAGGGAAGAAAATTGATTTGGTGGTTATCCACTCTGAGGCCGATCCTGGGGGTAGGTATGTTCTATTAAAGATTAAAATCACCCACGAGGTTTATACACTCTGTAATGTATATGGCCCCAATGTCTTTGACCCTGAATTCTGGGATACTCTTCAGTCTAAACTCATTGTATATGCCACTGGGCACTTAATTATTGGGGGTGATTTCAATATGGCATCACAATGTCCAATAGACAGACTGAGATGTAACACCAAACGGCTGAAACAAAAAAAAGACAACCTGGAATCTAAGATGCTTAAGAAAATCATGCAGAACTTAGGAGTACGAGATATCTGGTGGGCACAAAACCTTGATGTCCAGAAATACACTTGCTTTTCCAAAGCCCATAAAACTCTTTCACGCATTGATATGTTCTTGATCGATGAACATATACCTATTTCTCAGGTCAAATCTGAAATAGCTCAGATTACACTATCAGATCATGGTCCTATTTCCCTTGAACTTCAAAATACGCATCCACAACCTACCCCATCTCGTTTTTTATTTCCTTATTTTTTGACGCCTGATTTTAAGTTTAAAAACTGGCTCAAAAGTAAATTTGAGGAATATGTGCATTTTAACAGCGAATATCTAGATCGTCCTGATATATTTTGGGAGGCTGCAAAAGCAGTGATGCGGGGGGAGATTATTGCTTACAGGGCCGCACTATTGAAAAAGATGAGATTTAGAGAGAAGGAAGTAGGTACATTTCAGATTAATTCATATAATCAATTTCTCATGAATAAAACTCCCTCAAATTGGGCGAAATATGTCCGCGCTAAAAATAAAAGGGACACATTTATATTGCAACAAGAGGCCCAAAAGGAACTGAAACTTCAGGCTAAAATGTACAGGTTTGGCAATAAATCTGGTAGAATGCTGGCTAAATTAGTAAGAAATGAGAAAAAGCAGTCAGGCATTGAACAACTTCAATATAAAGGGAAACTACTGCTAAAATCTGAAGATATCTCACAGGCATTATTTGAATATTTTCAAGAGCTTTATGCATCCAAATCATATGATATAAAGAACTCTGATGAGTTCTGGAGTAAAATTATCTTCCCCACACTATCAGCAGAAACCGCTGATATTTTAAACTCTCCCATTACTATAGAAGAAGTTGAGAAAGTGATTACTAAATTATCTTCAAATAAAGCAGCTGGTCCAGATGGACTTCCTAGTGAATTCTATAAAATATTATCCGCAGAAAGTGCCCCTTTGTTGTGTAATCTTTTTAATAATTTTTACATAAATGCTAAACCCGTTCCATCTTCCTTCTCTGCATCTTTCACGACTTTAATACTTAAGCCTGGCAAAGATCCTAAATGTAAGGAATCATACAGGCCAATAGCCCTTTTGAATTCAGACTACAAAATTTTAACTACAATATTGGCATCTAGACTTCAGGGGGCACTAGGTAAAATCATTCACTCCGACCAAGCAGGATTTTTAAACAAACGCAACTCCTCTGCAAAAATTAGAGAGTTACTAGTCGTCACGGAGTACTTTGGGAATTTGTCGGGCTCAGAGGAGCGGGGAGAGGGCGCCCTTGATCTTGCTATTCTATCTATTGATGCCGAAAAGGCTTTTGATTCTATCTTTCATAAACATATAATAACCTCATTGATGCAATTTGGCATTAGAGGTAATTTTTCTAAATTTGTAGAGAATTTATATAGCCAGCCCTCTACAAGACTCATAGTAAACAATAATCTCACACTTGATATATTACTGGGTAGGGGGACGCGTCAGGGGTGTCCCCTCTCCCCGCTTCTCTTCGATGTTTCCATTGAACCCCTAGCAATTTGGATAAGACAATTTCTTGAGGGTATAAGAATACATAATCACGAGATAAAAATTGGATTATATGCAGATGACTTGCTTCTGTATTTGGCTAATACTAAAGTGAACATTCCCAAGTTGATTTACATAATGGATCATTTTGGATCCTTTTCTGGATATAAAGTGAACTTGACAAAATCGGAAATATTCTGGCTGAGGAAGAACGCTACATCTCTTTTAAATATACCTTTTCGGGAGGTCACAGACTCTTTTAAGTATCTGGGGATCTGTATCCCGGTTAACTCTTCAGATTTATATAATTTTAATATTCCACCAATATTGAAAAATATTAGAGATAAACTTAAGTCATGGCAGAACTTACCTATATCAATCTCCGGTAGAATTGCACTATTTAAAATGGTCCTTCTTCCAAAGTTGCTTTACATTCTTCAAAACACTCCGATAATTTTATTAGAAAAAGATATTCATACACTTAACAGTTCACTCATACAGTTTTTGTGGCAAGGGAAAAGATCAAAGATTTCTTTTATCAAATTGTCAGTATCAAAGGAATATGGTGGACTTGCACTACCAGATCTAAGGCTTTATAATCTTTGTTTCTTGGCACGGATAGCAATTGACTGGATCTTATTTAATAATTATGTCTTAAATAATGAACTTGAAATAGACGTTTGCACCCCGTACCTCCCATCAGCATTATTACATTCTGTAACAAAAGAAGTACCTGTGGAAATTAAGAAATTGAAAACAATCTTTAATCCACTTAAGGCATGGCATAAAATCGCCAACCTCCTATCAATTAATGCTAAGGCTTCCTTTTATCTGCCCTTAATAGGAAATCCGAAATTTCAAGCAGGCCTTAACTCTGCCGTCTTTAAAGGCTGGCATAATGCTGGCCTGAGTAAAGCTTATCAAATAATAGATGGGAATAGGGGATGCATTAAAACGTTTCAGGAATTAAAAACGGAATTTAATCTATCTAAAAAAGATTTCTTTGCTTATCTGCAGGCAAGGCATTTTGTCTCGGAAATAAATAAGGAAAGGGGCTGGAGCTGGGGACTAGGAAAACTGGAAGACTGGCTTGTATTAGCCAGGAATGGACACATGTCAATAGCCCCTTGTTATCATTACCTAAATGCTAGTAAAGGTCTTCCAATTTTATCCAAAATGGCAGCAGATTGGAACACATTAATCCCTCAGGGCAATGTTGAACCAAAGCTGCTTCAATTATCATTAAATAAAATTACCCAGACCACACTTTCCGCCACCTGGCGTGAATCACAGGTTAAACTTCTTCACAGAGCTTACTTTACACCTGGGAGGGGCCTCAGATGTGGCAATTCTGGATTTAATAAGTGCCCCAAATGTGCATATCCTGCAGCAGATTTAATGCATATGTTCTGGGCATGTCCTAAAATAAGAATTTTTTGGCTCAAATTAGAATACTAGCTAAAAACTGTTTTAAAGATAGCTCCTGTGACTTTAACATTTTTTCAAATAGTATTCTGTGTAAATAGGGAACCTGGTAAGCAAGTCAATGAAAAAGTAGTAATCTCTTCTATTCTGGCTACCAGGTATCTAATTTGCAAAAAATGGAAAAGTCGAGCACTCCCAAGTATTGTTGAAGTAAAGAACTGCATGAAAAAACAATGCATACTTGAGCAAAGAGATACAAATATAGACAATGAGCAAGATATTAGGAAATTCTTTAGCAAATGGGCAATATTTTTAAAGATATTTCCCACTACTGAAATAAATCATATAATTTTTCCATTTCGACACTCAGAAACAGTCCTGCTAGGAAACTGGTAGGTGGCTGGAGGGAGATGCGGAGGGAGATTGGGTAAAGGGGGTTTCCCCCCCCCCCTTTTTTTTTTTTTTTTTTTTGTTTTGTCTTGTTTTGTTTTGTTTTGTTTTGTTATGTTGGTTTTTAGTTGTTTTTTGGAGAATAAAATAAAAAGCACCAACAGAGTATATTTACATAATTAATAGAGGTTAGTTTCTTCCAGATCTGGATTGGTCTTTTCATTTCTTATTTTTTGTCTATGTGAATATACATTATGCAGGTATTATTGCTGTTTTTGTTTTTTAAGACCTCCTTTGCGGCTTGGAATGGGAAAGCCAATGATGTTTTTGTATTATATTTACTCTGTTGGATTATAAATAAAGAATTAAATAAAATGGCATGCTCTATCTGAATCATGAAAGAAAAAATGTGGGTTCAGTATCCCTTTCAATATGATTGCACTCAAACGATTACGTTTACTTTCAACTCAAAATACGTGCAGTATATCCGTCCCACTCAATCTAGCCCTAAATTTAGTTATTAATACCTTGAAATAATTTGGATATGCTAAATATGATATCCTAGTAACTTTATGTTATATCCTAGTTATATTGTATGTGTTAATGATTGCTTATTATTGTGTCTAAGTTTCCTTAGCAAATCTACATAATATTTATTTTTTGGATCATTTGTTTATGCAGAAAATGTTTTAATATTCTGGACAGATTTCAACTAACAAGGATCATACTATTTTATTATGTTTCATTTTCCTGTGCATTTTTGTCTTTATTTGTCTTAAATAAATGGCAAGTTGGCATTTTTATTCAACAATCGGCAAGGGTTTCTAATAACAGTATGAAGGTAAATTTTTTAGCAACAACATTTGTATGAAATGTTTTTCCTGTAATGTTAAATAGAACTATATATTGGTTGTTATTATTATTATTATTAATAAAAATAATAATAATATTAATCATCAGCATAATAATAAAAATAATACCATTAGTATAAATCTTTAGACTTCCCTTTGGATAAAATATAACAGTTATTCAAAAGGTAGCATACAGTGTAGAAAGACTCTATAAAAAAGTGAAAATATGGAATTATACAGAAATAGGAGAAACACAATAAATAAATATATACATATAGAAGTGCCATGTAAAGATAAAAAATGTGCTTTTTATATTTTGCTACATTTTAAAATCTTTATAACTTATATATACAGTATATTTTATTTAAACAATGTTCATGCAGCATTAAAATGACGGAGGGAGCTATACTATTCTCTGGAATATATTGATTGTTTAATGTATATTTAATGTGTTGCATGTGCTTCTATATTTAAAAATATGATGTTAAAATTGTTTCTTTATGTTTACTCAAACAATGCTAGGCGTTGTTCAGGCTTAATACACACTGTATATATGTTATATTTAAGTACTCAGTAAATAATTGTTACATAATAATAGCATTCTAACTTTAAGTTCATCACCCCTTTTAATAAAAAAGTAAAACTAGTTAGACACTAGATTCATGTAATTAGGAGGGATCTCTATTATTAAAAACATGCTATGATGTTATATTGGACCTATGTGTACATTTTAACTATTTATTGAATGAGCACAACATAATAGAGTTGGAATTATATATGTTTTTTTAAGCACCAGAGGATATGCCATTAAAGCAATGGTTTAACTGCCTTATCACTAACTTTGTGCAGTGCAGATCCTGCTCTTTATTTCTCTATTTTTTCTGATAGAGGGTTACAATGTGTGAATTTACTTTTGTGCTTATCTTCCTTATAACTCATTCTATTTTACATTATATAATCATAAAGCAAGTGCTTTCCAAATCACTGCTGCAGTCAGACTTTGACTGGAATATTCATTTGTTAACATCAATGTAAATTGGAATACATTTCATTTAGATAACAATAAAAAACTTTCAAGAAATGTGTTTGCATATCTTTTCATGCCATTAAATTCTTATAGCTTTTCCCTATAGACATTTATGTATATTCTAAAAAGACAAATCTTTTATCATTTATATCCCAGGAGGAATGTTTTCTCTGTATATTTGAAGCTAATAGCACAACAAATATATTCTTCTATAAAACATGCTATACAATATAACTTAAGTAATTTGTAAATATTTTGGTGCATATAAACTGGTTATGCAATTGATTACGAATTCCGTTCCTTCTGATCCCATGTATTGGTGGTTTTTCAGCTGCAGATCCATGTTTTTCATTTTCTCAGTGATCACAATCTAAACAATAAAATAATTTCTGTAGTGGATAAAGTTTTGATCAGATGCCACCAGATAGCAGTAAAAACACTCATACGATGTATAGACAGCAATGGCTTCTGAAATCATTATCCTCCTGACCATGGATTTTGCACTTTATTTAGGCAGTAATAGAGATCAAATTCAACACAGAAAACGTGCTGATAAAGTGTAAAGCTGGACATTTTGAAATTTTAAGCAACATTTCAAGATGATTTGTTATTTGTACAGTGACTTCTGTATTTTTGGTATATCTTTAAAATGATGTTACTTAGCAATATACAGTGTGAATACTTTTAACATCCCGTTAAAGATTTGAAATAAGTTGCAGACACTTTCTTCTTATGGAAATTAACATCCTGCTGTGTTCCTTTAGATTTTAGAAAAACAAGGTTTTCTCAATGAATTAAAAGCAATAATAAAAAAAGTTAAAAAAGATAAGTTAAAAGTTTGAAAAACATAATTGATCAAACATGCCCAGGATACCCATGATGCCCATAAACAAATGTCATTCATATTATTTAACACTTATCATAAAAAATCTGTAACCAATTTCAAAAGACACACCCAGACTCCATTAACCCCTTTAACCTTTTTGTTATTTCAGTGATTGATGACCATTGTCTTCAGTTCCAAGTGATGTTATAGGGAAATGGGGATAAAAAAATTGTGTGAAAGTTTGTAATCACTTTGGAAACAAAAAGTAATGACCATTCCCATTGTTTCCAATCTGCAATAGACAGCAGATTGTAGAAGATTGTAAATAAATATGTATATGAATATATATTTATGTGTTAACCCCTTAAGGACTGGGCATTTCAGACTAAAACTTCCCCAAAAGACCAGACCAATTTTAGCATTTTTTACATCACACCATTTAAAAAGTAATAGAGCCTTATTTTTATTTATTTTTACTTTTCAAAACTATATATATATTTTTTAGTAGACAACCCAAAGTATTGATCTATGCCCATTTTAGTATATTTCATTCCACCATTTCAACGACAAATGCGATCAAATAAAAAAATCGTTAACTTTTTTACAAACTTTAAGTTTCTCACTGAAATGATTTACATACCGTTTGTGCAATCATGGTTGTAAAAGCTTCTCTGGGATCCCCTTTGTTCAGAAATAGCATAAATATATGGCTTTGCCATTGCTTTTTGGTAATTAGAAGGCCGCTAATTGCAGCTCCACACCACACTTGTATTATTCCCAGCAGTGAAGGGGTTAATCAGGTAGCTTTTAAGGTTAATTTTAGCTTTAGTCTAGAGATTACCCTTCCACCTGATACTTCCCACTCCCTGATCCCTACCTGATCTCTTCCCTCCCGCACCCCCCCCACTGGTCACCTCCATCTTAAGTACTGGCCGACAGTCTGCCAGTATGCAGTTTTAGAACTTTAGAACCCCTCTAAGCCTTTATTTTTTCTGTAGCGTAGGGGTCCCACGATTCCCACCTCTTCCTTCCCCCCTCCAGCGATGGGCCGCCCACTGGCCTCCCTCCAGCAATCGGCACAACCATTACCCAATGCATCAGTAACTCTGCAAGTCTATTTCTGCACTGCCCCACTTGTGGGTCATGCAGAAATAGCGCAATCTCGCTACTTTTAGTGCAATCATGGCAGAGAGAAGCCCTGGTCCTTAAGGGCTTAATGACCAGTCCCGTACAGGGTACCGTGCTGGTTGTTAAGGGGTTAATATGTGTATATACACATATTAACACATAAATATATATGTATAAGCATATACATATATATTTACTGGGAACACACAGTCCTCATAGACTGCAATGTGAAGGCACTTTTCACACCCACCAACTTTAGCCCCCAAAAAACTGCTTAGTGCAATTTTTTTTTTTTTTTTTTTAAATTATCCTTTTTTTAAATAAAAAAATAAAATATAATTTATTTTGGGGGCAATAGGAGCACTTTTTAGAAAATTAACCAGAGATCTGATCTCTGGTTTATTTTCTAAACACTATATGCCACCACAAGCTCACAGTTGCAATAACCAGCCACTTATAATGGCTGGTTATTTATCTCGTGCCCGGTGGGCTATGTGCCATATAAAGAATTACTGCACATGTACAAAAACATCAGCAATGATAGATTTCAACATGGCAGCCCCATTGGTAGAGGGAAGATGGGGGAAAAAACACAATGCTATGCTAGATTAAAAGTAAAGGTAAAAAATATAAGTGCTATTGAGCACTAACACCACTCAAGTTAAATCAATAGTTCTCTTATTCTTGCACTCATATTACAGCTTGAAAGTTTAAGCTAGCAGTCAAGCGAAAGCCTTAGTATATCCTTTTTTCGTTTCAAATTTTAATCTCTAGTATATAATGCTAAAGGTGAACTTTTTCACCTGTAGCAAAGGAACATTTACATTTGTTAAATGAAAAGGAATGTAAATGTTCCATGAGTATTCAGTATTTGTTTAGTTTAAAACAAAACAAATACTGAATAGTGTAGCCAACAAATATTTGGGAAAATTTCCCTAAATATTTGTTATGAAAGATTCAGACTAACCAAATTTTTTGTGGTTGTACAAGTCTAATACACACACACTCAGATATATATATGCTTTATGTTTTCTTTCCTTAAGGAGCTAATAGGTGGTATAAAAATTAGTATGATCTGTTACATTGTTATAAATACAATAACAGACAATAATGATCCCAGTGACCTCTTGTGGTGAGTCAAAATGCTTGTCTATAACCTTTCTCTTCTTAATGAGTGGAAAAAGAACAATTTTACATTATTGTGTGCTTGAAAACCTATACCCCCCATAGAAGTCAATGGAGAAAAAAAAAGCATGGGAAACAAAAATCTAACACCCTACTTGTATACTAACCTGAATCGCCATAATCCCCTACTCTAATAACCCATTAACCATCACATAGCCCACTGCAAAGTCCCCACTGCACTATTTACCCCTAAACCACCAGCCCCCCAACACAAAGTAAAACACTACACTATTAACCCCTAAACTGACAGCCCCCAATGCAAAGTAAAACACTAAACTATTAACCCCTAAACTTCCAGCTCCCCAATAGAAAGAAAAACACTAGACTATTAACCTCTTAACAGCCAGCCCTAACACAAAGTAAAACAATACACTATTAACCCCTAAACCACTACACCCCACATCACAAGCTAAACCTCTACACTATTAACCCCTATACCACCAGCCTCCCAATGCAAAATAACCCTCTAACATCTAAAACCTTAACCTAACACCCCAAATGTTAACCCACATAGACTAACCTTTACCAAAATAAAACCTAACTACCTTTAAAAATTAAAAACTTACCTGTTAAAGTAAAAAAACTATAATAATAATTGTACCATTTAAAATAAAAAACCTACCATTGCTATTAAAATAAAAAACCTAACTAAAAACAAAAACAAAAAAAACATTACTTTAAAAAAAAACGTAACATTAAAACAAAAAAAAATGCCTAACATTACAAAAAATAACAAACACTAACCTTACAAAAAATAACAAAGAAATTGACAAAAATAAAAAAGAATTATGGCTATTCTAAAACCCTAAAATGACCCCCCCCCCAAGAAAAAAAACAACAACCTATTCAAGGGCATTGCCTTAAAGTGATCAAGCTCTTTTACTTAAAAAACTACTACAAGCCTCTAACATTAACCCACCACCCCCCCCCCCAAAAAAAAACAAAACTATCTAAAAAGTGCCCTGAAAGGGGCATTTGGCTGGGCATTGCCCTTAAAAACACATTTAGCTCTTTTGATGCCCATAAGAAAAAAAAAATCTAAAAAAAAACCAAAAAATGTAATCTAAAAAGAAAACACCCAAACCCCCCAAAAAATAACACTAAAGCCCAAGATGGCACTCACCTTAGATGATGATATCAGTGCTCTATTTTAATCCTGGCGATGGACCTTATTCATCCTAGTGGTGGTCCATCTTCTTATCTTTATCCCAGCAGCCAATATAATCTATTGGCTGATTTAAATTTGAACATGCAAAACAGCCAATAGGAAAGCTAGGGTACCCCTATATAAAAGGGGTGACTGCAAGAGGACATCCGTGTTCAAGCTCTGAAAAAGAAGGACCACCGTTGGGATGCAGATGGAGCACCACAATTATCATCTTTGGTGAGTACCATCCTGGGCTTTTGTTTTAGTTTTTTGTTTTTTTATTTTGGGTGTTTTTTTTTAAGATTAGTTTTCTGTTTTTTTTACATGGGCAGCAAAAGAGCAAAACGTTTTTTTAAAGTAATGTTTTTTTTTGGTAATGTTAGTTTTTTTAATTTTAATAGTAATGTTAGGTTTTTTATTTTAATAGTAATGGTAAGTTTTTTTATATTTTAAAAGTTAGTTGTTTTTTTTGTAAAGGGTAGTCTATTTTGGGTTAATATAGGGGTGGGTAGGTTAGGGGGTTTAGGTGTTAGTGTTTTACTTTGCATTGAGGGGCTGGAGGTTTAGGGGTTAAAAGTGTATTTTAGTTTGCAATGTGGGGGGGGCTGGTGGTTTAGGGGTTAACAGTGTAGAGGTTTAGTTTGCAATGTGGGGGTCTGGCGGTTTAGGGGTTAACAGTGTAGCAGGGGCGTATTATGGTCTAGGCCAACAAGGCCACTGCCTAGAGCAGCAGATTTGGGAGGGGCAGCACATCTGCCATATCCTCTCTACAAAAGCAAGCACACAGTACAGTCAGCCAGTGGGGTTGCGGACCGCGCCCAGGTGACACCCTCCAGGAGGTGACACCACCACATTTACGTCAATGACATGTTTTTTTGTTGTTGTTTTTTTATGTGCTTGTGGAGTGGCACGGTTTGTGCCTTGTTGTAAGAAGGGCCAAGGGGTCCACCATCAATGCTAATTCTCAGCACACCTGGGCACAGAGGCAGTGTCAGCAGGGCTCCCAGCTTCCCAAAATAAGCCTTGTGCATAAATCTGCGCCGCGCGCAGGCACTATAGCACAGTGCTGCGCACGGACTTTATCAGTCCAGCAGTGTCTCTGAGTCTGAAGGATATGAAGGAGATCATTTCCAAGTCCGGTGCACCGGACACCCAGCTGGTGCTTTGTGTGAGATGGAGAGGCTGCCCTGGTCTGAGGGCTCTGAGCTGTGGTGAGTTATATCTCTAACTTTTCTAAGGCATTTCGTTAATTGTAACTGATGACGTTGTTTTATTGTTATATTGTCTTGTTTCCGTCTGATTTAATGTTGTACAATCACTGTGTTAACACTTTAGCTAATAGATTGTTTCAAGTTTCTCTATTAGCCCAGTGGTCAATAAATATTTTGCAGCAAACCTTCCTGTTAGTTTTGGGCTTATTTCAGAGTGGAATGGGGGATGTGCAGAGGAATTTCAGACTCCCTTGGCTTTCTGTCACCTAGAAAGTCCTTAGAGACTTAATTAGTTTAACTGGACCAGGAGGCTAAATGAGAACTAGACACACAGACTCTCAGTTTAGTTTGGGCACAAGTTGCTGCTTTAACCTTCTCACTCCAAGCAGACCAACAAAACTGCTCTCTAGCTCCCTCTGCCAGTGAAAGGTTAATGTATGACTCATCTGACTTTAAACCTATTTTACAAACCTTCCAGCTTATTTATAAAGTTTAGATGTTGGGAGTATTTTGTTTTAGCTGTTGTTGTATAAGGAGCTATATCCATACAACTGGCATTCATTCTTCCCTGAAGCTCTTACAACCTATAATTGTGCAAAACAAGCAGATGTTCTCAAAACAAGCTTAAAATATTGAGGCATCTGTTTCAGATGTTTTTTCAAGATTAAAATATTGAGGCATCTGTTTCAGATGTTTTTTCTCTCTTTTGAAATATATTTACCCTTTAAATTAATCTAATTAATTTTTTGCCTGTTTTCTCAGTATTTTAACTGTACTCAGTAATCCCTAAGCACTATAACATGTCATGCACACAAACATGAGGATTCCCATCTGCAGCAATACACAAACAAGTGTTGTTTGTTTCCCCTTTCAGTGGCCTGTCTCCCCATGCCCTTATATAAGATTATATATATATATATATATATATATATATATATATATATCTGTGTGCGTGTGTGTTTATATATATAAATAGATAGATAAATAGATGGATAGATAATCTATCTATCTATCTATCTATCTATCTATCTATCTATCTATATATATATATATATATATATATATATATATCTTTACATTCCCATCTGAAATACTCAAACCAGTGGTGCTCCCCCCCCCTTTCAATGGTCTATCTCCCCTCTGCCCCTATATAAGATATATATATACAGGTATATTACAACCAATTGCTACCTATTTGGACACATTACTTCAACCTCTAGTACGCAATATGACATCCTTTATATTGGATTTTATTGAAGTCATTCAAATAACCAGAAACATGATTGATGTGAATGAAGATGACATTCTAGTAACGTTAGACGTCCCCAGCCTATATACCATTATTCCTCATAACAAGGGTTTGGCTGCAATCAAAAGGAAGTTGCTGAAATATCCGTATATTGGGCCACCAATTGATGTCATCTTGGAACTAACATAGTACTGCTTGAAATATAACTACTTCAAATTTGAGAATAGTTATTATTAGCAGGTTTCAGGAATGGCCATGGGGTCAAATGTGGCCCCATCGTATGCCAATCTATATATGGCATGCTTTGAGGAGGAAGAAACAATATTGTTCAAAGATCCCAGAATAAAAATATCGAGAGATATATAGATGATCTCATAATAGTATGAGGAGGATCTATGGAGGATCTTGAAGATTGGTTCTCTACACTGAATGAGCAGAACCACAACTTAAAATTTAAAATGACCTGTGACAAAATGATGATTGATTTCTTACATCTAAGGATCCTTAAAGTGGGTAATCCGCTGACTATCACATTGTTTCATAAACCAATGGATAGTAATTCCCTGTTGGAGGCTACCAGTTGTCATCATCCGAGTTTGAAAAAGGCTCCGCCTAGATCACAATTCAAGAGAGTCGTGAGGAACAACACAGATCCAAGTAAGAAGGAGCACCAACTAAAATAAATGCATCAGAAGTTTCAAGAGAGGGGATATGGACATAAACATTTACAAAATTTATTGAAAGAATCGCTATCTATGACCCAGGAACAAGCCCTGGTAAAGCAGACAAAGGAACCAATAAATAAGAGATTGATATTCTCCACAAAATTTACCCCTGATAAAATGGACCTACCAAGTATTCTAAGAAAGAACTGGAACATTGTAAAATGTGATAAAAATCTACCATTTGATAATATGGATGGTCCTATGGTAGGGTACAGGAAGGGTAGATCTCTTTGAGATCAGTTATTACGCACAGACAACAGACAAAATTATACCAATAGAACCTGGTTAGGGTCTGAAAGAAACGGGTGCTATAGGTGCAGTGGATGTGTAACTTGCAGTGGTCTATCACAAAGTAAATACTTTGTACATCCATGGAGCAACAAATGGTATACCATAAACTACAGGGTTACATGCACCACTACACATATAGTGTATAAGCTTCACTGTCCCTGTGGGAAATTCTACATAGGGAAGACCCAAGATGATTTGAGGACTAGAATGGCTAACCACCGGTCAGCAATACGCACTGCACTTCACAATGCCAGTGCTGAGCAACCGGTGGCTAGACATTTTCTAATGCACCAACATAATGTGTCTAATCTCAGGTATCTTGATCACATCCCAGCACCCATTAGAGGCAGAATAGAGCAAAAATGCTTCTCCAGAGGGAGTCTAAATGGATATATACCTTAGATACACTCATCCCTAAGGGTCTTAATAGCAACTTTGACCATCACTGTTTTCTGTAAATTTAACTGTATTTTTTACTTCTGTATGGTTTATTAGGTTACCCATTTCTATCTGGGGGATTGGGTATTACACTCCCTCATTAGCTTAACTGACTTATGCACATGAATTTTAATGTACGAGTTCATATACTTGTTTCTATTTTCTAAGTATGCATGCTATTTGACAGTTAGTGTGCCCACTCATTACATTTAGGATGTGACGTGACATTTCCCTGATGAGGACTATATTCATAGGGTATCTTAATTCATTAATACAGATTTATTTATTTTCTAGTAGGCATGTCTTTATGACAGTTAGTGTGCCCTATTATTATATTGTATTATTGAATTAATTTTGTTTATACTTATCTGTCAGTGGACTTCTTTTGTATGTGGAGATGTGATACTTTTATCTCCGGTGGAGTTGTATAAACAAGGTAAAACATGGATTTTTAATTTTTATTTATTTATTTTAATTTTTATATCACGTATATGGATTTTGACATAATGAATGAGTATTGGCTCCCATTGTTAAGTGATATTACCTTACTCCTTATGCTATATTCTATTGGTCTTTCCCACAATGTCTGTGCACATTTTAACATTGTTTGTACATATCTGTGGCTTAGGAACATAAATGTTAGTATAATATCCAAAGATCCCAGCCACTGAGTCTTAGTATGAAAAAAGAATTTTAATTCTTCAACAAAAGATACAATGCTATGTAATTCACACTATGCAATAATAACATAGATAGGAAAAGTGTTCGATGCAAGTTCATTCAAATCCACACATACCCCATCCACCAAACACATCCGTACCAAACAATCAGCAAAAATATGAAAAGTAAAATTAGAAAGAAAAAAAATATTCAAAAAGTTATTTTTACAAAATTGATAACACTCCCAGGGCATCCCCAGGGAGTGAAGACAGACACCACCCGTAGTAGTAAAGTAACTATATCATCTAGGACTAATACAGTGTTGTAGCAAATATAGAATGTCCACTTGATCCGTAACTTTGTAACAATTCATATAAAAGATATATCACACTATATTCCGGATACTCAAGCTGAATCTGTAATGTGTCAATTGCAATTGTAAACCGATGACTCTATTGTCGGTGTGTTTAAACAGTCACAGAATAAAGAAACATGCTACAGCATTTGTAATCCTTAATGAATAAATCCTGGAGAGACCTAAATAGCGTATCTTGCAGCTGTATCAGTATTAAGAATATAATGCCCCTCCAAGGAAACTGTCATGCGTCTGGCCATAGATAGTATACAGGGAGATATGCTTGTAATTCTGGCCCAGCCTCACACTCTTAATATTTCACTCACGGTATCTCATACAGCACCATATATAAAGTTAATTTCTTCAAAAGAATGCAATATGCCCCACAATAATATATGCAAAAGCTGTGAATATCTCATATCCTTGTAACAGCTAACAACCTCTGACTTGCACGGGCCAATGAAGAGAAATTGATAACAGTGTTACCTGCTTCAGTGTGTGTACATCTTCCAAGCGATACCGTGAGACTAGATCACCGCCGTGTATTTCAGTGTGGTAATTAGGCCATTCCAACGAAGAACTCTGATCTCGCCTCTCATATCAAGTAACCCTTCACCGGGAACATACTCTGTGGCTCAGACAGCATTAAACAGGTACCGATGGTGGCGTCTAACTGTTCCGACGCGTGTTTCGGGACTCCGCCCCTTTCTCAAGGAATGTGCAGGTACTAGCGGGGAGGTGCTGTTTAAACTTGATTACATGTATCCTTATTGGGTAATCGCACACACACCTCCACTCTGACATCACACTATTCACATACGGATTTGTTATCATTGCTTAGTTTGAAAAAACGGATGTATTTCAGTCTCACGAATAGATGCCAGATATAACGAAATAGATACTGCAAAGTTAGAATGAATGTGCCTATCAAATCTATGTTAATATAGAGCCGAACGGAGAGCAATCCTCAAACCAGTTCCAAACTAAAAATTCAAATTACAACAAAATATTCAAATTATAACGAAAAAGAAGAAAACAGGCATATACGTGCCTATAAGTCCATATAGAACCACATTGCAAAATGAAAGATAATATATGCTAGTACATACACGAAAATCAATTCATGATATCTTCCACATTTAGCGATTAGATTAGAGGGATCTCTACAAACGAAACGGGCTCCCTATCCAAATTCAAAATAATAATTCAATAATAAAGCATAAGTAAACCCCCACCAAAGACGTATCCCAGAGGTCTCAAAAGGACTTTTTAATATTCATCAATACAGAAACCATATCTTACTTGACAAGAGAATCACACAAAAGTGATTAACCTTCATATATATAGAGAGAGATAGTTGATAGTATTTAGGAGTAGACCAGACATGTCTAATATCTTATAGTGTCCTTCATCTATAGGATTACCTCAGACAATACCTAACATAAATAATTCTAGGTATCTAAGAAAACAGGACAGGCATGTCTGATGTCTCATAAGGTACTCAAACAATATGTAAATTTGAAAAAAGATATCCTTAAAGGGCCAAAGCTTATAATAATTAAATACAAATGGGATAGTGCTTGAGTTCTCTAATCATCACCCCTAACCATCAAGGGCTCTACAGAGGAACCCCTGTATATTATCGTATGTCTATATAGATGAAATAGCTGACTCTCCAGGTTCAAGAAAGAAAATAAAATTGCCCCAAGAAATATCTCTATTCAAGCCTTTGGGTAGCATAGTGTCTAGTTGCCTAATCCACTGTGCTTCTTTCCTAAATAATATTTTCTGTCTGTCCCCACCTCTGGGCAGAGGGGGTACCCCATCAATGACTTGGAACCACAGCTGACTCTTATTATTTGCAAATCGGGTAAAATGATGAGCCACAGGTGCGTCTTCATCATCCTTGCCTATAGCTGCTTTATGTTGATGTATCCTATCACGGACAGTCTGGGTGGTTTCCCCCACATATGCCAAGCCACACGGGCTCTTGATGACATATATAACATAGAAACATAAAAGGATTGTTGATGATCCAATCACTTGTATACAGAGATTGGACGAAATGTCCAAAAAATTCTTGAACAGAGGCTACCCAATGGAAATCCTGACAGATAATATCAATAAGGTTATGAATATTGATAGGGAGAGTCTATTAATTAAAACAACTCGTGAATCCAAAAAAAAATTTGGTGCCTTTTGTAAGTCATTTTGGCTTGCATAGTAAAGCTCTGAAAAGGATAATATTACAACACTGGCATCTGTTGAGAGAGTATACCCATGTGGGTAAGATTTTCCATGAGACTCCATTATTTTCCTTCAGGAGAAATAGGAATTTGAGAGATGAACTCATACGTGCCGATTGGGGCTCTATGAGGAAACCCATTGAAATTGCTAAGAAAGGCTCTTTTCCTTGTATGAATTGTGCTTTATGTCACTCAATGTCACAAGGAGATCATATCACCCATCCACTTTCAGGAAAAAGGATTCCCATTAATGGGAGGTTCTCCTGTAACTCTAAATATGTTATATATGTCATCAAGTGCCCGTGTGGCTTGGCATATGTGGGGGAAACCACCCAGACTGTCCGTGATAGGTTACGTCAACATAAAGCAGCTATAGGCAAGGATGATGAAGACGCACCTGTGGCTCATCATTTTACCTGATTTGCACATAATAAGAGTCAGCTGCGGTTCCAAGTCATTGATGGGGTACCCCCTCTGCCCAGAGGTGGGGACAGACAGATAATATTATTACAAGTTGAATGAACTTGAATGAACTTGCATCGAACATTTCTCCTATCTATGTTATTATTGCATAGTGTGAATTACATTGCATTGTATCTTTTGTTGAATAATTAAAATTATTTTTTCATACTAAGACTCAGTAGCTGGGATCTTTGGATATTTTATTATTATTTAGTCTAGGACTGGACTTTATCCCGTGCCTGAGCATAATAGAGAGTGTATAATATTGGGTGGTGCGGTCACTTTATATTTCACATAAATGTTAGTATGTTTTAAATCTTTGCTTTTTTTGTTGGCCCAGATGGCGCTCCGTGGCTCAGCCGGTGCATGCGCAGTTGCGCCGTATGTACTCTGCGGGGTTTCCTGACGTGACAGAGCGGATCACCGGTGAGACAGCATGGGGAGCACATATAAGGGTGGTAATGTATTTCATATGTATGTATGAGGACAGGCGGACGCCCAAAAACGTTCACATGTATTTTTATTTTGCACAGTAAAAACTGACGTTAAAAAAGACCGGAGAGTTCTTTCTTTTGTGGGATATCTATATGCAGTGTTTGACGTGCATCCTGGAGGCTGTACTGTTGTGAGCGTACTGGGTTCTTTTGGACGTTTATATATATATATATATATATATATATATAAAAGTGATAATATGGATCAAGCACCCCGGAAGCTTATAATTAAATTATATGGGAGATTGGAGTTAAGATTTACAAATATCATTAGTAAAAAAAAACACATTTGTTGGGGGGTAACACCATGAGTTACCGCACCGGGTGACACCAAGCCTAGTGACGCCACTGCAGTAAGTGATAAAGTAAAGACTTTTACAGAGAAGACATGGCACGTGTGCTGATTAAGGTCGCTCTTCACAGGCAGAGCTCCTTTAAACCGTTACTTCATTTAGAGCCGCCAGCATTTTTGCAGTGGAAGCGTTCTTGGTGATAAATTTGCCCGGTGATATGTTTACAAGGTGAGGCTAGAGGAGAAGACCTTGTGCCGATATGCTGCCTCCCTTTATCAGCTGTGGTGGGTCTGTGAGCGCAGTGATTATTGCAGGTCTTAGTAACTAACTGACTGGATGCATCTATGCACTGCTTAGATCAGCTTGTGATGTCTTATCATAAACTCTCAGCTCTAATATATTTTAGCTACTAATAGCTAGCTTTCTCTGCATTAATGAATCCCCGGAGTAAATAGTAAACAGACACTTAAAAGGTTCATTACTTGAATGATGGTAATTACTGTATGTTGTTGCATGTAAAGGGCAGTGATTGTTGAAAAGTGTATTCTTCTTTCCCTCTCTTCCTCTCTCCCTTCTGTCCCTTCCACCCTCCCTTCCTCCCTCAACTCACTCCCTCCCTCAACTCCCTCCTTTCCTTCTTTCCCTTCCTCTCTCCCTTCTTTCTTTCCCTCCCTCCCTTGCTCCCTTCTTTCACTTCTTTCTTTCCCTCCCTTCTTTCTCTCCCCCCCTTTCTCCTCTCCCTCGCCCTTTTCTCTTCTCTCTCTCTCTTTTTCTCTCTCTCTCTCTCCCCCCCTCTCTCTCTCTCTCTCTCTCTCTCTCCCTCCCTCCCTTCTTTCCTTTCTCTCCCTTTTCTCCCCTCCCCTTCTTTTGTCTCCCTTCTCTCAGGGAGAAAATGGTATGAGATTAGTGGAATTCAACCCACCTGTATGCAAGTGTTTTGCTAGCCCATTTTCTTTTGAATTGTTATGAAAAAAAAAAAAAAACATTTTACAAACTGACCCAAAAAAACATTAAGAGGAAAAAAGGCCTAAAATCTTTGGGTAGTGGTGGTGGTGGTGGGGGGGGGGGGCAGCAGAATTTTGAGTGCCTAGGGCAGCACAAAACCTTAATAAGCTACTGCAGTGTAGATACCTAGTTTGTGGTGGGGTGTGGAGGTTTAGGGGTTAATAGTGTAAAGAGGTAGTTTGTGATGTGAGGGGTGCCGGTTTAGGGGTTCATATTGAAGTTTAGTGCAGCTGCTTTGTCCGGGGAAACTCTAAAAAGTTTGAGCGGTAAATGCGATTGCATTTACATGATCACATTTACTTTCATCTTGTAGTACAAGCACATATTACCACTCTATACTACCCATAGAAAATATAGGGAGTGCAAATTACAGCAAGTTGTGCAAATGTAATATGGATTTGACTGTAATATAAAAAACTGCGATCTAGCAATAGTATTTGTGCTAACAATAGAGTTCCACTGGTAATCTGACCCTAAATAGTGTTAAAGGGAAATAATTAGAAACACTCTAAATACAATTTAGAAAAAGTATAAATTACATAATAATACAGATTTTTAAAATCTAAAATTTCCATTAAGAAAGATATTTTGATGAGCTTAGATGAAAATAGTGTTGTAGTATAAAAAAAATATATTGAAAACACATTTTCTGCATACAGTTACCTTTATGATGGATTTCTGCTTAGGCTGGTATGAGATTTTACCTCCTGCAAGGGAATAAACTAATTTAAGAGATGAATCTTTCACACCAGCTGTTTCCATTTATGATAATAAACCATATTACAGGAAATTCCAGAGGCATTCTGTGGAATCCCATGCTTTCTTTTACTCAGCAATCAGTAGATATAAAAGAAAACACAGTGGGATATTTGTGACTGGAATAAACAAAATAAATAAATATTTATATGTTGAATTAGTTTGACCCAAAACACTAAAACATGGATAATAAAAATGGTTTATTGAAGTAAATTAAAAGAAAAAGTGTTAGACTACTGGTGATACAGTAAAATAAATAAAACATGATATAGGTTTATATAATATAAATATCAGAAATGCGGACTAAGGGGTTGATTTATCAAGAGCCGAATAGTCCCTGATGCCCCTGTTTCCGCACGAGCCTTTAGTCTCACCAGAAACAGCAGTTATGAAGCAGCGGTCTTCAGACTGCCGCTGCTCCTTAACTGGTCCGCTGCCTCGGAGGCTGCGGACATCAATCCGCCCAATCCTATACAATTGGGTTGATTGACACCCCCTGCTAGTGGTTGCAAATCTGCAGGGGGCGACATTGCACAAGCAGTTCACTAGAACTGCTTGTGCAATGTTAAATAACGACAGTGTATCCTTTAGGCATTCAGCGATGTCTGTCTGACAAGATACGCTACAGCATATCATGTCGGAAAGACTTTGATAAATCTGCCCCAAAAAGCAGATTGATGTGGTAATGAAATGATCATGTACCACCTCTACTGTGAGTTGGGGTTGTGAGGTCAAACTACTTTTACAAAATGGAACTCCTTGGACTTTTACTCTAGATACACTGGTTCCTAAGAGGCCAAATATACTTCTCAACTGGCATTGTTTTTATGACAGTAAAATCTTTGTCTAGCTTTAATATTTAACTTGAAAGAGACAAATCTTGTGCACTGTTTAGCAAAGTTTTTAATACCCTAGGTGCAGCCAACCCACAAGATGTTTACAGTACATACCAAACGTATACCACAAGCAAAACTCTTTAAAAGGGACATAATACTCCACATAACTTTAAAAAGCAGACAAGAAAAAAATCACCTGAGCATCTTTATGTAAAAAAGGAAAATAGTTTACCTCAAAATGTTTTCAGCTCACCAGAGTAAAAGCTGTGTAAACGTTATACATTAGCTACTGTCCAGCAGCAAGTTGAAAACCAAAAATAATAAAACAATAGCCAATCAGCATCAGTACTGAGGTAATGCTTTGCCTTTGCTGTGATTTCATTATAATTCACTGAAATCTCATGAGATTTCAAACAACTTACTTAAACAAAATAAAATAACATGACTGTGCCTGCACATGACAGATGCACACTCCCTAGCAAGTTCTGGGACAAGCATCCTGGCTAGCTGCTTAAAGTTTCTTTACAGTTGGGTGTGAATACTTAGGAAATTTGAGGTAAAATATCTTCCTTTTTTACATAGAGATGTTTAGGTGATATTTCTACTCAGCTTTTTACAGCTATGCTGCATTACTTTAATGTGCTTCAATATTTGGGTATCATGCCCCTTTAAGTTCTCAGAATCCAATTATCACAGCAGCACCATGTAGAAAAGCTTCAGGATAATTGACTCTGCTGTTCACCCTTGACCTCTGTGATCTCTATCATCTACTTTGTAATCTCTAAGATTTCTCCCATGCATTAAGTAGAGCAATGGTCCAAATAACTAAGCGGAACAAGTTCAAACTAAATACCTTTATTTCGGATAGATTACGTGTTTTGCGGTAAGAGCTGCTCAGTACTAGCTGGCAAGTTATTGTCACAGCTAACCTCCCTATAGTGCTGCTATTACAGGTTTACAAAAACCCGGCATTAGCAGGCAATATTGCAGCGTAATGCAAAATTAAGCTCCATACCGCACTCCAATACCAGCGCTGCAGTGAGCTGCAGGGATCTGGTTTTACGTGCTCATGCACGATTTCCCCATAGACATCAATGGGGAGAGCCGGCTGAAAAAAAGCCTAACACCTGCAATAAAGGAGTGTAAAGCTCCGTAACACAGCCCCTTTGTTACGTTATGTTTACACCTAACACCCTAACATAAACCCGAGTCTAAACACCCCTAATCTGCCGCCCCGACATCACCGCCACCTACATTACACTTATTAACCCCTAATCTGCCGCCCCTAACATCGCTTCCACCTACCTACACTTATTAACCCCTAATCTGCCATCCCCAACGTCGGTGCCACTATACTAAAGGTATTTACCCCTAAACCTAACCCTAACACCCACTAACTTTAATGTAATTAAAATAAATCTAAATAAAAACTACTATTAATAACTAAATAATTCATATTTAAAACTAAATACTTACCTATAAAATAAACCCTAAGCTAGCTGCAATATAACTAATAGTTATATTGTAGCTATTTTAGGATTTATTTTTATTTCACAGGCAAGTTTGTATTTATTTTAACTAGGTAGAATAGTTAGTAAATAGTTATTAACTATTTACTAGCTACCTAGTTAAAATAAATACAATTTTACCTGTAAAATAAAACCTAATCTGGGTTACACTAAAACCTAACCTTACACTACAATTAAATAAATTACATTAATTAAATACAATTAACTAAATTACAAAAAAAAACACTAAATTACACAAAATAAAAAAGAAATTATCAAATATTTAAACTAATTACACCTAATCTAATAGCCCTATCAAAATAAAAAAGCCCTCTAAAATAAAGAAAAAAACCCTAGGCTACAATAAACTACCAATGGCCCTTAAAAGGGCATTTTGCAGGGCATTGCCCTAAAGAAATCAGCTCTTTTACCTGTAAAGAACAAACAAACAACCCCCCAACAGTAAAACCCACCACACACACAACCAAACCCCCTAAATAAAATCCTATCTAAAAAAAACCTAAGCTCCCAATTGCCCTGAAAAGGACATTTTTATGGACATTGCCCTTAAAAGGGCATTTAGCTCTTTTTCCACCCAAACCCTAAGCTAAATATAAAACCCACCCAATAAACCCTTAAAAAAACTAACACTAACCCCCGAAGATCCACTTACAGTTTTTTAAGACCGGACATCCATCCTCAATGAAGCCGGGAGAAGTCTTGAACCAAGCGGCAAGAAGTCCTCAATGAAGCCGGGAGAAGTCTTCATCCAAGCGGGGCAAGAAGTGGTCCTTCAGATGGGCATAAGTCTTCATTCAGACGGCATCTTCTATCTTCATTCACCCGGCGCGGAGCGGCTCCATCTTCAAGACATCCATCGCGAGCTTCCTCTTCTGATGATGGCTCTTCTCGAATGAAGGTTCCTTTAAGTGACGTCATCCAAGATGGTGTCCTTTGAATTCTTATTGGCTGATAGAATTCTATCAGCCAATCGGAATTAAAGGTGAAAAAATAGGATTGAGTATTGGCTGTTCCAATCAGCCAATAGAATGCAAGCTCAATCCTATTGGCTAATTGGATCAGCTAATAGGATTGAAGCTCAATCCTATGTCCGGTCTTCAAAAACTGTAAGTGGATCTTCGGGGGTTAGTGTTAGGTTTTTTTAAGGGTTTATTGGGTGGGTTTTATTTTTAGCTTAAGGTTTGGGCAATGGAAAAAGAGCTAAATGCCCTTTTAAGGGCAATGCCCATACAAATGCCCTTTTTAGGGCAATGGGGAGCTTAGGGTTTTTAAGTTAGGATTTGATTTGGGGGGTTTGGTTGTGTGGGTGGTGGGTTTTACTGTTGGGGGTTGTTTGTATTTTTTTTTTACAGGTAAAAGAGCTGATTTCTTTGGGGCAATGCCCCGCAAAAGGCCCTTTTAAGGGCAACTGGTAGTTTATTGTAGGCTAGGGTTTTTTTATTTGGGGGGGGGGGCTTTTTATTTTCATAGGGCTATTAGATTAGGTGTAATTAGTTTAAATATTTGATCATTTCTTTTTTATTTTGTGTAATTTACTGTTTTTTTGTTTTTGTTTTTAATTAGTTAATTGTACTAATTACTTTAATTTATTTAATTGTAGTGTAAGGTTAGGTGTTAGTGTAAGACAGGTTAGGTTTTATTTTACAGGTAAATTTGTGTTTATTTTAGCTAGGTAGTTAGTAAATAGTTAATAAGTATTTACTAACTAGTCTACCTAGTTAAAATAAATACAAACTTAGTTGTGAAATAAAAATAAAACCTAAGATAGATACAATCTAACTATTAGTTATATTGTAGCTAGCTTAGGGTTTTTTTTTATAGGTAAGTATTTAGTTTTAAATAGGAATTATTAAGTTATTAATAGTAGGTTTTATTTAGATTTATTTTAATTAAATTAAAGTTAGTGGGTGTTAGGGTTAGGGTTAGACTTAGGGTTAGGGGTTAATAACCTTAGTATAGTTGCGGCGATGTTAGGGTTAATAAGTTTAATGTAGGTGGCAGCGACATTGGGGGTGGCAGATTAGGGGTTAATAAGTATAGGTAGGTGGCGGCGATGTTAGGGGCGGCAGATTAGGTTTTAATAAGTATAATGTATGGGTCGGGGCGGCAGTTTAGGGATTAATATATTTATTATAGTCGTGAGGGGCAGATTAGGGGTTAATAATTGTATTTTAGTGTTTGCGATGCGGGAGGGGCCTCGGTTTAGGGGTTAATAGGTAGTTTATGGTTGTTAGTGTACTTTGTAGCACTTTAGTTATGAGTTTTATGTTACGGTGTTGTAGCATAAAACCCATAACTACTGACTTTCAGTTTACGGTATGGATCTTGACGGTATTGGCTGTACCGCTCACTTTTTGGCTTTCCAGGCAGACTCATAATACCGGCGCTGTGGAAGTCCCATTTAAAAAAAAAAGTTTTGAAAGCTGCAGTACTTACATTGCGTTACGGCCAAAAAAGTGTGCGGTGCAGCTATACCTGCAAAACTCGTAATACCAGCGGTAGTGAAAAAGAGCCTTAACACTGCTTTTTCACTCATACCGCAAAACTCGTAATCTAGCCGTTTGGTTTTCCTTGTTATATACCTTAACCCTTGAAATCACTTATTTAAAATGTATTTTAATAATAAACAGACATGTGGCTTTTGATATATATATATAAAATGAATGAAATACTTTATTTTAGCATGTTTAACATATTCTTGTATACAGTCTATTTATATCTCTAATATTTTACTTCATGTTTCCAGTCATGCTAACATTTTTTAGTTCTCACCACTTTTAATTTGAGCAAACTTTATGGAAAGTATAGGGCGCACTAAAAAATGTCATCCGTGCTAAAAAAAAATCTGGTAATTATTGTTTACCATGGATGTGTAATACCAGATTTAGCACAATTCTTAGTGTGAACCCACAATGTTGAAAACCAGGCCTACCCTTTGGTTATGGCATGAAGAGCACACACATAGGCCCCCACTTTGGAAGGCTTAGCAATGTTAGGTGTGAAGTTGTGAGAATGTTCAATGTACATCCTATATTTAGTTTATGAAGAAGTGTTTGTGGTATCAGTAGGAATAATATTTAGTGTTTCTCTTTATATACAGTAGGGCAAAAAAGTATTTAGTTCTCCCACTTAAGAAGATGAGAGAGGCCTGTAATTTTCATCATAGGTATAACTCAACTATGAGAGATAAAATGGGGAAACAAATCCAGACAATCACATTGTCTGATTTGGAAAGAATTTGTTTGCATATTATGGTGGAAAATAAGAATTTGGTCATCTACAATCAAGCAAGATTTCTGGCTCTCACAGACCTGTATCTTCTTCTTTAAGAGGCTCCTCTGTCCTCCACTCATTACCTGTATTAATGGCACCTGTTTGAACTTGTTATCAGTATAAAAGAGACCTGTCCACAACCTCAAATAGTCACACTCCAAACTCCACTATGGTGAAGACCAAAGAGCTGTCGAAGGACACCAGAAACAAAATTGTAGACCTGCACCAGGCTGGGAAGACTGAATCTGCAATAGGCAAGCAGCTTGGTGTGAAGAAATCAACTGTGGGAGCAATAATTAGAAAATAGAAGACATACAAGACCACTGATAATTTCCCTCGATCTGGGGCTCCATGCAAGATCTCACCCCATGGGGTCAAAATGATCACAATAATGGTGAGCAAACATCCCAGAACCACACGGGGGGACCTAGTGAATGACCTGCAGAGAGCTGGGACCAACATAACAAAGGCTACCATCAGTAAAACACTATGCTGCCAGGGACTCAGATCCTGCAGTGCCAGACGTGTCCCCCTGCTTAAGCCAGTACATGTCCGGGCCTGTCTGAAGTATGCTAGAGAGCATTTGGATGATCCAGAAGTGGATTGGGAGAATATCATATGGTCAGATGAAACCAAAGTAGAACTGTTTGGTAGAAACACAACTCGTCGTGTTTGGAGGAGAGAGAATGCTGAGTTGCAACCAAAGAACACCATACCTACTGTGAAGCATGGGGGTGGCAACATCATGCTTTGGGGCTGTTTATCTGCAAAGGGAACAAGACGACTGATCCGTGTACATGAAAGAATGAATGGGGCCATGTATCGTGAAATTTTGAGTGCAAACCTCCTTCCATCAGCAAGGGCATTGAAGATGAAACGTGGCTGGGTCTTTCAGCATGACAATGATACCAAACACACCACCCGGGCAACAAAGGAGTGGCTTCGTAAGAAGCATTTCAAGGTCCTGGAGTGGCCTAGCCAGTCTCCAGATCTCAACCCCATAGAAAACCTTTGGAGGGAGTTGAAAGTCCGTGTTGCCCAGTGACAGCCCCAAAACATCACTGCTCTAGAGGAGATCTGCATGCAGGAATGGGCCAACATACCAGCAACAGTGTGTGACAACCTTGTGAAGACTTACAGAAAATGTTTGGCCTCTGTCATTGCCAACAAAGGATATATAACAAAGTATTAAAATGAACTTTTGATATTGACCAAATACTTATTTTCCACCATAATTTGCAAATAAATTGTTTCTAAATCAGACAATGGGATTGTCTGGATTTGTTTCCACATTTTGTCTCTCATAGTTGAGGTATACCTATGATGAAAATTACAGGCCTCTCTCATCTTCTTAAGTGGGAGAACTTGCACAATTGGTGGCTGACTAAATACTTTTTTGCCCTACTGTAGATAACACTGAATGTTGAGACAGGGGTGGGCCATACTGAGAACAAGGCGTACAGGGAGAGGGGTATAAAGGCTCTAGGCTGAGAGGGCTTTACAAATTTGTCTTACCCAGGGCCCCACAATTACTAAGGTTGACATTGTTGAAAGTAAACTTCCCCCTATCGATAGCATTCCACATGTAAACTGGGCCTTTGTTGCAATTAGGTTAGGCTCATAGATCAATGTTATTCTCAATTACTTTGTGACAACTGAGAGAATGTAAAAAAAGTTGATATTTTGTGAAATTCTATAGGATAACTTTTGGCACATTCATTTTATGTTTTTTTTTTTGTTGTTTTTTTTTTTTTTTAAAGATCTTATGATTTTAAGTTATCAATTAAAATATAGATACCAAATCCTAAATGTTGGTGTTTTGAAAGGTGAACTGATGATAAATGTGGGAAAATAAAGTTTGGGGCTGAAATATTTTGGAAATGTTTACTGCTATTTACTATGTACAGCATTGAAAATGATGCAACAAGGTTTTGTTTTGTTTTTGCTTATTATATGGTAGCATTTTGCTACATTATGATATTTCTATATTTCTGCAAACTAAAGTTATTTTCTAAAACTTGTTGGTCTGCTGAAAAAGAAAATGAGTGGATATCTCTCAGAAGAAAAGTTATTTTTAAATGCAATGAGGGACCAACAGCTAAAACAACTACAGCCTAGCAGTATCAAACAATGCTCCCTCTATTGTTTTTTATTTCATTTTTTATCACTGTGCACAACAATTTTTTTACCTTTGCAATTCTTGGACACAGGGCCGGATAGGGCCGCCGGGATACCGGGAAAACTCCCGGTGGGCCGGCAGCTGCACATAGTGTGTGGTGTGGAGAGCAAGCAGTGAGTGTGAGCACAGCACAGGCAGCGCCGCGGCACAGTGTGAAGGAGCCGAGCGCAGGAGACCATTACTTTGCCCTCAAATTTTATTTTTTGTTGTAACATGATGTAGTTTTAATACGCATCACCGTATTCAAACTACATCATGTCACAATAATAAATAAAACCGGGCCGCCGGTTAGCCCCACCTGCCATTACCGCCCAGTGTGACATCATCATGGGCAGTGGGTCAGGTGAAGAAGAACTTGCCGATGTGATGTTTAGACTAGTACATCCGCTCCCCCCGATTTGACTCTTTTTGAGCCTTCACTGTAGTAGCAGATAAGATTATACCCCTGGGCTGCCCTGTGCTTTGGGACAAGGTAATGGTGTGGTGTGTATCCCATATTGTTGCATTGGATGGTTGCGGTCATGTGGTATGTGACATAGCAAACACAGTCTCGCCTTTGCTTGACGGCATAGGGATAACGAAGCAGCTGACCTAGCGAAGAGAAACCAGGGTTTTACAATTGAAGGCTCAAGTAAGACTCTCCCGTGTAGGGGCTGCAGTGTTTCCCTCACATAAGCAGTGGATGATGCCTGGCCCTGACCGAGTACACTGTAAGGGTTTACTATATTGAGAGGAGCAATTCACTGCAGTATTAGTTCACAGAATTTTTTATTTAAATTTCATTTGATATATTACAGATAATCATCATTTGATTAATGTCATCCAAACACAGAGAGAATAAAAAAACTGTTGAAGTAAAATAAAAATAAATCAAAGGAGAGAGTGAAAAGTGTATCCCATATTGTTGCTGCTATAGTGTAGCTGTTGTGATGTGTAATAAAGTGGTAGTACTTGACCTCAAGACACAAGTAAAAGTTTAAGATCCCATCCCTACATCCCAATCAATCACAGAAAATCAGAAGTGCAGGTCTTTTGTATTAAACTGCTGAGGAAGCCAAAAAACAACAACACTGCACAATGCAAAAACACCTGGCATATGACAACTAACTGGAAAGTGTAACTCAGTTCAGTGCAACCTATAAGTAAGCAACACACTTAGCATGTAAAGGTTAATTATGGCACCCTAGCCCAGAAGAAAATGTAAGGTATAGGATAAAAACTCACAAGTGTGTCTAATGGTAGTGTAACCCAAAGGTAAGACTGACACGATAGTTTAAACCCCTAATGGCACCGCAACCAAGTGAAACATATAGTTTGCCATCTCTGAGCATTGAAACCCACCAGTGTGACATATAACAGGACCAAATCCAACTATAAGTGAGTGTGAGATGTTAAAAAAAAAATGTCATTATGTGTGGTATATACAGTGAGCATGACAGCAACACTCTATAACAAACATCTTACATATCAGCAGTCTGTTAAATATGTGCAGGGTATATCTCTCTCTAGTAGACAGGTTACTTTGATAACAATGCAAACCATTTTTGCCCTTAACTCACCATTTCACAGCTCTGCCATTAAACCTCCCACACGGACAGCTTCTCCTGAGCAATGACAACCACAGCGCCTTGTTCCGGGTGTTCAAACTCATGATTGGTGTTGCACATTACTGACAAGGAGAGAAAGGGAAAATAGAGAGGGATTTCAATAAGTAAGGCGGTAATGAAGTATAGAAGCTACAAACTCTCTATTCATCTTTGATATTTAGCTCTATTGCAAGTATACCCAAATGAAAATAATTAAAACAACCATAGCTATGTGGAGTAATTGCCACTGTTCTATACATGGCTGACAAAGGTGTCAATTGTTGTTCTATATATGGACAACAGAAGGGTTTTTTATTGTCAAATAGGTATATCATAAGTTCAGAACTATATATAAACATCCCAATATTTTTACGGTAGCAGTCGGTATCAGAAGATATGAACTTCTGACCTGCTGCCTAGGGAATGGGGAGTGCAAGCATTGCAAATTTAAGATGTATTTTTTATTGAGATTTAACTAGGGCAAGCTCACAATTTATAGGTAAGACAAGAATAACATGAAGCCCAAGCAGTGCATTTGGACTTGATATTATTTGACTAAAAGCAGAAATTAAATTTTGCTTTTTTTGCTTTCAGAAATATATCGCCTAGAATTTGAGTTCTGCGGTGCGGTAGCCGTCAAAAACAGCGTTTAAGGGCTCCTAACGCTGATTTTGGCCGCCCGCTGGTATTTAGAGTCAGGCAGGAAAGGGTCTAACGCTCACTTTCAAGCCACGACTTTTCCATACCGCAGATCCCCTTACGCCAATTGCGTATCCTATCTTTTCAATGGGATCTTCCTAACGCTGGTATTTAGAGTCTTGGCTGAAGTGAGCATTAGACCCTCTACCAACAAGACTCCAGCTGCAGAAAAAAGTCAGTAGTTAAGAGCTTTCTGGGCTAACGCCGGTTTATAAAGCTCTTAACTACTGTGCTCTAAAGTACACTAACGTCTATAAACTACCTATGTACCCCTAAACCGAGGTCCGCCAATATAATAAAAAAATGTAACCCCTAATCTGCCGACCGCACACCGCCGCCACCTACATTATCCCTATGAACCCCTAATCTGCTGGCCCTAACATCGCCGACACCTACATAATATTTATTAACCCCTAATCTGCCCCCCCAATGTCGCCGCTACCTACATACACTTATTAACCCCTAATCTGCCGACCAGACCTTCCGTTACTCTAATAAATGTATTAACCCCTAAACCGCCGCACTCCCGCTTCACAAACACTAGAATAAATTGTATTAACCCCTAATCTGCCCTCCCTAACATCGCCGCCACCTAACTTCAAGTATTAACCCCTAATCTACCGACCGGACCTCGCCGCTGCTATAATAAATGTCGGGGAAGAAGGATGTTCCGCGCCGGAGGTCTTGAAGATGGAGCCGCTCCTCGTCGGATGGATGAAGATAGAAGATGCCGCTTGGATGAAGATGTCTGCCAGTCTGGATGTCCTCTTCTGCCCGGATAGGATGAAGACTTCTGCCAGTCTGGATGTCCTCTTCTGCCCCATCAGATGAAGACTTCGGCCCGGCTGGGTGAAGACGACTCAAAGTAGGGAGATCTTCAGGGGGGTAGTGTTAAGTTTATTTAAGGGGGGTTTGGGTTAGAGTAGGGGTATGTGGGCAGTGTTCCCTCTAAGGCCAGTTTTGTGTGCGGCCCAGGAGTGAAACAGTTAATTAGGTAACCACACCCTGCAATTAGCAAACACTGCACAATGCAGATGGGAAGGTATGGTTCTCTTGTTAACTGTTTCACTGCTGGACTGCACACAAAACTGTCCTTAGAGGGAACACTGTATGTGGGTGGTGGTTTTTAATGTTGGGGGGGTTGTATTTTTTTTTTACAGGCAAAAGAGCTGATTACTTTGGGGCATGCCCCGCAAAAAAACCATTTTAAAGTCTGGTAAAAGAGCTGGTTAGATTTTAATTTAGAATAGGGTAGGGACCTTTATTATTTTGGGGGGCTTTTTTATTTTATTAGGGGGCTTAGAGTAGGTGTAATTAGCCTAATATTCTTGTAATCTTTTTTTTATTTTTTGTAATTTAGTGGGGTTTTTTTTTGTAATTTAGTTTAGTTTATTTAATTGTATGTAATTGTAGATAATTTATTTAATTAATTTATTGATAGTGTAGTGTTGGGTTTAATTGTAACTTAGATTAGGATTTATTTTACAGGTAATTTTGTAACTATTTTAACTAGGTGGCTATTAAATAGTAAATAACTATTTAATAGCTATTGAACCTAGTTAAAATAAATACAAAGTTGCCTGTAAAATATATATAAATCCTAAAATAGATACAATATAATTATTAGTTATATTGTAGCTATATTAGGGTTTATTTTACAGGTAAGTATTTAGTTTTAAATATGAATACTTTAGTTAATAATATTTAATTTATTTTGTTAGATTAAAATTATATTTAATTTATGGGGGTGTAAGGTTTAGGGTTAGACTTAGCTTTAGGGGTTAATACATTTATTAGAGTAGCGGCGAGGTCCGGTCGGCAGATTAGGGGTTAATACTTGAAGTTAGTTGGCGGTGATGTTAGGGAGGGCAGATTAGGGGTTAATACAATTTATTATAGGGTTTGTGAGGCGGGAGTGCGGCGGTTTAGGGGTTAATACATTTATTATAGTAGCGGTGAGGTCCGGTCAGCAGATTAGGGGTTAATAAGTGTAGTTAGTTAGCGGCGACATTGTGGGGGCAGATTAGGGGTTAATAAATATAATGTAGGTGTCGGCGATGTTGGGGGCAGCAGATTAGGGGTTCATAAGTATAATGTAGGTGGCGGCGGTGTCTGGAGCGGCAGATTAGGAGTTAATAGTATAATGCAGGTGTCAGCGATAGCGGGGGCGGCAGATTAGAGGTTAATAAGTGTAAGGTTAGGGGTGTTTAGACTCGGGGTTCATGTTAGGGTGTTAGGTGCAGACTTAGAAAGTGTTTCCCCATAGGAAACAATGGGGCTGCGTTAGGAGCTGAACGCTGCTTTTTTGCAGGTGTTAGGGTTTTTTTCAGCCAAAACTGCCCCATTGTTTCCTATGTGGGAATCGTGCACGAGCATGTTTTGCCAGTTTACCGCTACCGTAAGCAACGCTGGTATTGTGGGTTGAAGTGATGGAACATTCGGCTCAACGCACCCTTTTTTGAGCCTAACGCAGCCCTTCAGACAACTCTAAATACCAGCGTTGTCTTAAGGGTGCGTTGGGGAAAAATGCAGCGTTAGCTACGCGGGTCTTTACCGACAAAACTCTAAATCTAGGCGATTGCACTTAAATGTCAAATGATTACCTTACAGTAATTGCATTACTTCTAAGTTGAACAGTAGGGTATTTGGTCTTATGTAAAATAAAAAAAATAAAAAATTGTCAATTAAAAAAATAAATATGTGGCAATGTTAAGCTTGTGAATTGGAGAACCCATAATTTTTAGACTTAAATTACAGAAATAGGTGTTCAAATAAATAATGAAAACATATTGCAAATTTGTTTTATTATGCATAATTATTTGACCATCTTAGATTGTATACTGAACTTGCAAGGGTAGTTCAGTTTACAGGAGCAGGTCAGCACTGACAGGCTCAAAAGCTTCTTTGGTAGATTAATAAATTGAGCCTTAGGACCCCATTTATCAAAAGACTGATGGACAAGTAACTGTCTACAGTTACCAATGTACAAGCAAGTCAAAGCATTGAGTTGGTGGAGTGGTTAAGTAACTGCAGTCTTAAGATCATTGCTACTTAACTAGAATTGCATTCTCCTTGCATGAGCCTGCAGGACTCAGGCTCCAAACCTTCATCTACAGATTCATAAATGGAGCCAATATTATAAAATAAAATTTCTACTACACCAAGGGTTTAGGGTCGTATTATACTTTGTTATCTCAAAAGAGGTTTTATAGATTTACATGTATGCATTTATTGTTTTGCCTTTATCTATAATATCCTTTGTATAATAAAATATACTTTCAGTTGTTTATTAGGATATTAGCTTGTCAATATGTGCATTTATAATGAAAATAATACATTCACATATTATTCTAAAGTAGTGCATGTTTGCTAATTACTGATTATAATTACTTATTGCATGTTCCGATATTTTTCTTATTGTTTCACTGTTAATAGATTGGAATTTAATTTATGATTGAAAAATGACATTACCTTATCCTATTTATAGTTCGGGGATACATACATAAGAGCTTGGGAACATTTTATTCATGAAAAGAACATAAATCTTCTTTAAAAAAAAGAAAAATGCAAAAAGATATACTGTATATTTTTTTTAAATAATGACAATATTTAGAATATATATTATCGCAATTTTCAATAAAATACACATAAATAAATAATTGTATAAACATGTATAATATACCCACATCCTTACAGCTCCTAAAGGTGTATTATTTATGAACTACTTTCACTAATGTATCCGCCATAACCCCCATCACAAACTAACCTCACTAGACTATAACCTCGAAAGCACCATAACCTCCATCACAAACTAGCCCCACTACATTATTAACCCCTAAAGTGCAATAACAAACATCTCAAACTAACCCCACTAGACTATTAACCCCTAAAGCACCATAACATCATCAAAAAACTAAGCCCACTAAACTATTGCACCACATCTTAAAGGTTTTGACCCCACGTTTAAAAGCACCTTTCCTATTCTGAACAGTTTCTATTTGTAATTTATTTATAGGATTTGATTGTTTGAATGTATGTTTAATTTTTTTTCAAAGTTGGGGCTTCTTTAAATACAATTGGATAGATTACGAGTTTTGCGGTAAGGTGAAAAAGCAGCGTTAACAGGTCCTAACGCTGCTTTTTTACGCCCGCTGGTATTACGAGTCTTGCAGGTATAGGTGTACTGCACACTTGTTTGGCCTTACCGCAAACCGAATTACGTAAAGTTCGTAAACCCTTTTTTCTATGGGACTTCCATAGCACCGGTATTACGAGTCTGTCCTGAGAGGCCAAAAAGTTAGCGGTACACCCTCTACCATCAAGATTCCTAACGCATTTTAAAGTCAGTAGTTATGAGTTTTACACTACAACGCCGTAGCATAAAACTCATAACTAAAGTGCTAAAAAGTACACTAACACCCATAAACTACCTATTAACCCCTAAACCAAGGCCCTCCCACATCACAAACACTATAATAAAAAGTTTAACCCCTAATCTTTCGCTCCGGACTTTGCCACCAATATAATAAACATATTAACCGCTAAACTGCCGCACTCCCGTCTAGCAAACACTAGTTAAATAATATTAACCCCTAATCTGCCACCCCTAACATCGCCGCCACCTACATTATACTTATTAACCCCTAATCTGACGTCCCCAACGTCGCTGCCACTATTCTAAATTTATTAACCCTTTAAACTTAAGTCTAACCCTAACACCGAGTGAATAATGGGGATCCCCCAAGCGCCTACCAAACCGGAGGCAGAAGAAGGGATTAGTAACGATAAAAATCTAGTTGTAAAATTAATAGATATTTATTACAAAGTATAACTCATGGATCCATGAAGAATATAACAGGGTAAATAAACAAATATAATAATTGTTAAAAACATACAGATGTAAATAAAAACAATGGATGGTCACAGGTAAGTGGCCTATCTATAGTGCAGAACTGGGTGCAGATTAGCAGGGTATCACTATGATAAGTACAACAAATAACAAGTGTAGAGAAATATTCAAAAAATCCAACAAATACAAGTGTTGAGATAATCAAAAAATCACACGTGTTGGGAAATATTCAAAAAATCATTGTGATGAAAAAGTCTCAATGAAAGAGTGTCAATAAAAGCAATAATGTGAATTGCAATTCAGTTCCAAAGATCAAAAGTTAAAATGAAAAAATTATTGTGGTGAAAAAATGATGGTGAAAAAATTAATAAAATTTATATGAACTCCTGTGCACAAACAAAAATTGAAATAGTCACCCAAACCTATATAGATATTCCTTGCAGTGGTCCCATATGTAGATATATCCTTGAGGGTGTGGAGAGATGAAGGACAGTACCCACAGAAGTGTGGAACAAGGAGTCAGAAATTGGTGTATGAACCAGATTAACACAAAAGAAACGATATCCACCTAAAAATATGTGAAAAAGAAAAATATAGTGCAGATTACTTCACACAATATTACATAAATGGAAATAGGCTTACCAATACTCAGTCGACACGTTTCGGCCCTAGTATAGGCCTTTATCAAGACTGAGTTGACTAAGGAATGTGTATCCTTATAAAGGGTATTGTAGCCAATAGTTTGTGTTGAATTTTTGCGCCGAAAAATAAGCTCCGCCCACTTCCTGTTAGATGCATTGTGGGTATGGGCATTAGTTTTAAGGGTAAGGGCATTCTTTTCAGTGGTTGTCCTTTATTTGATTTCAGCCAAGTTATCAGGAGTTCTAGACTTAATATGTGTAATGTGAGTAGACCGTTTGTCTATCTCATATATCTTGTTAAAACTGAAATTAAAATTAGATTTAAGATAAAAATAGAAATAGAAACTGATGCCGGAATCTGACTTCCGGTTATCATTAATAGTGATGTCACTTCCTGTGCAGTAATATGCCTACGTAAAATGTAGTGGCCAATTGTAACATAATTACTATATCTAACTACACTTGATCAGTATTTACACTTTCAGAGGGTGGGTCCTAATATTAGATATCAGAGGACGGGTCCTAATATCAAATACTGCCCACGGAGTTTAACTTTCGGTATCGGCAAATTATAACGTCATTTCTGGTTTAGGAGTGCCCACGGAGTATCACTTCCGGTTTCGGCAAACCATGACGTTATTGCTGAGTAAATAGAGCGGCACTATCTCTTAAGGAGTTTGGTTGAATTGTAATAAACAACAGTTTAGTGCTTTCAAGGACTTTATGTCATCTCCGGACCATTAGTAAAAACATTTGGCATAACTTGCAATGTGGGAGTTAATAAAGATAATGCTTGTTTGTGTATCACTTGTGAGCGTATAATGCAATGATAGAATCATATTGGCGATAATTACTTATGTGTTCAGAGCTTATAATATACATGGGATACTAGAAAACCAGTGATGGCATCACAAAGGCATATTCCAAAACATATCAAAAACAAATACTTAAAAAATAAAATACGAGAAGTAACATATATAAAAATAGGAGATAGCATATATACAGAAGAAGGCTATTACTATTGGAACTAATGAGCTGTTGTTACAATTCATAGCTTCCGTATTACATGGAATTGTAGAATTACCAATAATGGTATAACAAACCTTACTAAAAATAGAAAATATCATAAAAGGGACATTAGTCCTCATATGTTTTGTAATAATATTATCACCCAGGATCGTGACGACACTACCAGACTTGATGGCGATTAGAGCTATAATTTGAGTCAATCTAGCTAGTAGCTGGAATGGGCAACTGAGCCGGTGATCTAATGGGTTCCTTAAATCACAGTAGATGCTATATAAATACGCATCAAGATTAAATATAAATGATAATGGTATAACTTTAGGTCAAATTGAGCCGATGACCAGCTCTGACTAGGTTGTGGCGTCACGACAATTTGACCTAAAGTTATACCACTATCATTTAAATTTAGTCTTGATGCGTATTTATATAGCATCTACTGTGATTTAAGGAACTCATTAGATCACCGGCTCAGTTGCCCATTCCAGCTACTAGCTAGATATTTTTATATATGTTACTTCTCGTATTTTATTTTTTAAGTATTTGTTTTTGATATGTTTTGGAATATGCCTTTGTGATGCCATCACTGGTTTTCTAGTATCCCATGTATATTATAAGCTCTGAACACATAAATAATTATCGCCAATATGATTCTATCATTGCATTATACGCTCACAAGTGATACACAAACAAGCGTTATCTTTATTAACTCCCACATTGCAAGTTATGCCAAATGTTTTTACTAATGGTCCGGAGATGGCATAAAGTCCTTGAAAGCACTAAACTGTTGTTTATTACAATTCAACCAAACTCCTTAAGAGATAGTGCCGCTCTATTTACTTAGCAATAACGTCACGGTTTGCCGAAACCGGAAGTGATACTCCGTGGGCACTCCTAAACCAGAAATGACGTTATAATTTGCCGATACCGGAAGTTAAACTCCGTGGGCAGTATTTGATATTAGGACCCGTCCTCTCATATCTAATATTAGGACCTATCCTCTGATACTTGATAGTAGGACCCACCCTCTGAAAGTTTAAATACTGATCTATGATCAAGTGTAGTTAGATATAGTAATTATGTTACAATCGGCCACTACATTTTACGTAGGCATATTACTGCACAGGAAGTGACATCACTATTAATGATAACCGGAAGTCAGATTCCGGCATCAGTTTCTATTTCTATTTTTATCTTAAATCTAATTTTAATTTCAGTTTTAACAACATATATGAGATAGACAAACAGTCTACTCACATTACACATATTAAGTCTAGAACCCCTGATAACTTGGCTGGAATCGAATAAAGGACAACCACTGAAAAGAATGCCCTTACCCTTAAAACTAATGCCCATACCCACAATGCATCTAACAGGAAGTGGGCGGAGCTTATTTTTTGGCGCAAAAATTCAACACAAACTATTGGCTACAATACCCTTTATAAGGATACACATTCCTTAGTCAACTCAGTCTTGATAAAGGCCTATACTAGGGCCGAAACGCATCGACTGAGTATTGGTAAGCCTATTTCCATTTATGTAATATTGTGTGAAGTAATCTGCACTATATTTTTCTTTTTCACATATTTTTAGGTGGATATTGTTTCTTTTGTGTTAATCTGGTTCATACACCGATTTCTGACTCCTTGTTCCACACTTCTGTGGGCACTGTCCTTCATCTCTCCACACCCTCAAGGATATATCTACATATGGGACCACTGCAAGGAATATCCATATAGGTTTGGGTGACTATTTCAATTTTTGTTTGTGCACAGGAGTTCATATAAATTTTTATTAATTTTTTCACCATCATTTTTTCACCACAATAATTTTTTCATTTTAACTTTTGATCTTTGGAACTGAATTGCAATTCACATTATTGCTTTTATTGATACTCTTTCATTGAGCCTTTTTCATCACAATGATTTTTTGATTATCTCAACACTTGTATTTTTTGGATTTTTTTGAATATTTCTCTACACTTGTTATTTGTTGTACTTATCATAGTGATACCCTGCTAATCTGCACCCAGTTCTGCGCTATAGATAGGCCACTTACCTGTGACCATCCATTGTTTTTATTTACATCTGTATGTTTTTAACAATTATTATATTTGTTTATTTACCCTGTTATATTCTTCATGGATCCATGAGTTATACTTTGTAATAAATATCTATTAATTTTACAACTAGATTTTTATCGTTACTAATCCCTTCCTCTGCCTCTGGTTTGGTAGGCGCTTGGGGGATCCCCATTATTCACTCGATTTCTATTGGTGCTTACTAGGTATCACCCCCCCCAAGCTCTAAGGGTATAGAGTAGGCGCTGGTTCAATCCCTATTACTTGTCCTAACCCTAACATATATATTATATATATATTATATATTATATATATAATTTAAATAAATCTAAATAAAATTACTATCATTAACTAAATTTTTCCTATTGAAAACTAAATATTTACCTATAAAATAAACCCTAAGCTAGCTACAATATAACTAATAGTTACATTGTATCTAGCTTAGGGTTTATTTTTATTTTACAGGCAAGTTTGTATTTATTTTAACTAGGTAGAATAGTAACTAAATAGTTATTAACTATTTACTAACTACCTAGAGAAAATAAATACAAATTTATCTGTAAAATAAAATATAACCTATGTTACAATAACACCTAACACTACACTACAATTCAATAAATTACCTACATTAAATACAATTAAATAAATTAAATTAGCTAAATCACAAAACCCCCCACTAAATTACAGAAAATAAAAAACAAATTACAGATCTTTAAACTAATTACACCTAATCTAAGAGCCCTATCAAAATAAAAAAGACCCCCCAAAATAAAAAAAAAAAACCTAGCCTAAACTAAACTAACAATAGCCCTTAAAAGGGCCTTTTGCGGGGCATTGCCCCAAAGAAATCAGCTCTTTTACCTGTAACAAAAAATACAAACACCCCCCAACAGTAAAACCCACCACCCATACAACCAACCCCCCAAATAAAAGCCTAACTAAAAAAACTAAGCTCCCCATTGCCCTGAAAAGGGCATTTGGATGGGCATTGCACTTAAAAGGGCATTTAGCTATATTGCTGCCCAAAGCCCTAACCTAAAAATAAACCAACCCAATACACCCTTAAAAAATCCAAACACTAACCCCCGAAGATTCACTTACCGGTAGAAGTCTTCATCCAAGCGGCAAGATGTCCTTAACGATGCCGGCAGAAGTGATCCTCCAGACAGGCAGAAGTCTTCATCCAGACGGCATCTTCTAACTTCATCCTTCCAATGCGGAGCGGCTCCATCTTCAAGACATCCGGCGCGGTATATCCTCTTCAAATGACGTCTTCTTCGGAATGAATATCACTTTAAGTTTTAATAGGATTGAGCTCGCATTCTATTGGCTGATTGGAACAGCCAATAGAATGCCAGCTCAATCCTATTGGCGGATTTTTTTCTACCGTAATTCCGATTGGCTGATAGAATTCTATCAGCCAATCGTAATCTAAGGGACGCAATCTTGGATGACGTCACTTAAAAAGATATTTATTATTATATTTGTTAGGGGGTGTTAGGGTTAGACTTAGATTTAGGGGTTAATACATTTAATATAGTGGCGGCGACGTTGGGGGAGGCAGATTAGGGGTTAATAAATGTAGGTAGGTTGCAGAGACATTGGGGGAGGGAGATTAGGAGTTAATAAATATAATGTAGGTGTTGGCGATGTTGGGGGCAGCAGATTAGGGGTTAATAAATGTAGGTAGGTTGCAGCGATGTTAGGGGCGGCAGATTAAGGGTTAATAAATATAATGTAGGTGTCGGCGATGTTGGGGCAGCAGATTAGGGGTTAATAAGTATAATGTAGGTGGCGGCGATGTCTGGAGCGGCAGATTAGGGGTTAATAAGTATAATGCCGGTGTCGGTGATGTCGGGGGCAGCAGATTAGGAGTTAAAAAGTGTAAGATTAGGGGTGTTTAGACTCGGGGTTCATGTTAGGGTGTTAGGTGTAAACATAAAATGTGTTTCCCATTAGAAATCAATGGGGCTGCTTTACTAAGTTTTACGCTGCTTTTTTGCAGGTGTTAGACTTTTTCTCAGCCGGCTCTCCCCATTGATGTCTATGGGGAAATCGTGCACGAGCACGTACGACCAGCTCACCGCTGCCTTAAGCAGCGCTGGTATTGAAATGCACTGTGGAGCTCAATTTTGCTCTACGCTCACTTCTTGCCTGTTAACGCCGGGTTTGTAAAAACCCGTAATACCAGCGCTTCTGGTAAGTGAGCGGTGAGAAAAAACTGCTCAATTAGCACCGCACAGCTCATAACACAAAACTCATGATCTAGGCGAATTTTAGGTATCATCGATTAATTGACACAAAAAAGGGTCCTTTTTAAGGATGGTGCAATGTTTAGTCACTAAACTTTTTTTTATTTTTTATAATTAGTATTAAATAGTGTAATAAACAAAGTGTAATTTTGTCTTTGGACTATCTTCTTTACTTTTTTGTTGAAATATCTGCATTAACCCTTTAAGGACACAGCTTTCAGTTTGCTCAATTGTTTTATGATGGAAAAATTCCGTCATATGTCCTTAAGAGGTTAATATCTTGAAAATATATTTATTTATCGTCCAACCTCGCCCGTAAGTAACCATCCTCAGTAATCTGCGATAGATAACCTTTCCCTTGGAAATGTTTTGTTCAAAGCTATACTTTGCAAGTAATAATTTTCTAGTTCACTGCAATTTCTCCTTATTCGTTTAAATTGTCTATATTGGACATTCACTTTTAAAGAATGACAATGACTGCTTTTAAAATTCAGATAACTGTTGCAAACTACTGTCTAAAAATGTGTAGAATATTTGTTCTTCCCTAAGGCAATAGAAGTTGGACAAAAAGCCAAATGTACTATAGGTTTGGGATGGATACAACTAGTGAAAGTCAGGCCCAGTATTGAGAATAAGATGCTTGATAAGGCACAGTTGTATCCATATTGCCATGCCAAGCAAAGATGAAATTGTCAATATAGTGGCAAAGATTAATACAACTAGTGAAAGTCAGGCCCAGTATTGAGATTAAGATGCTTGATAAGGCACAGTTGTATCCATATTGCCATGCCAAGCAAAGATGAAATTGTCAATATAGTGGTAAAGATTTGCTTAACACATTTCCATATACTCACATTAGTTAGTCATATTTACACTTATTGCACAGGGTTTTCACATACCACTTACTAGTTTAAGATTTTAGTGTTACATTTTTACATCATTAAGGTTCCATGTTTCATTTTTTTGTATAGGAAAAGTTCACTTATTTTTATTCTTATATATACCAGGTCCCATTATAAATTGATGATATCTTAAACATGAACACATTGTTACAGCATCACTTAGATCATTATATGCAAACACAAATATGCTGTATTTGGTCAAATTACACACATTTTACACATATTCAGATAGATTATGAGTTTTGCGTTAGGGTAAAAAAGCAGTGTTAAGAGGTCCTAACGCTGCTTTTTTATGCCCGCTGGTATTACAAGCCTTGAAGGTTTAGAGTCACTGCAAAACGACTTACGTAAACTTTGTAAATTCTTTTTTCTATGGGACTTCCATAGCGCTAGTATTACGAGTCTGTCCTGGGAGGCCAAAAAGTGAGCGGTACACCCTACCCAGTCAAGAGTCCTACCGCATTTAAAAGTCAGTAGTTAAGAGTTTTATGGTACAACACCGTAGCATAAAACTCATAACTAAAGTGCTAAAAAGTACACTAACACTCATAAACTACCTATTAACCCCTAAACCGAGGCCCTCCTGCATTGCAAACACGAAAATAAAATTATTAACCCCTAATCTGCTGCTTCGGGCTCCGCCGCCACCTCCATTATACTTATGAACCACTAATCTGCTGCCCCCAACAGTGCCGACACCTACATTATTTTTATTAACCCCTAATCTGCCGCCCTCAATGTCGCCGCCACCTACCTAGAAATAATAACCCATAATCTGCCACCCCCAACGTCGCCACCACTATAATAAACATATTAACCCCTAAACCGCCGCACTCCCGCCTCGCAAACACTAGTTAAATATTATTAACCCCTAATCTGCCACCCCAACGTCGCTGCAACTATACCGAAAATATTAACCACTAAACCTAAGTCTAACCCTAACACCCCCAATTTAAATATAATTTAAATAAATCTAAATACAAATTATTATAATTAACTACATTATTCCTATTTAAAACTAAATACTTACCTATCAAATAAACCCTAAGCTATCTTATAGTTACATTGTAGCTATCTTATGGTTTATTTTTATTTTACAGGCAAGTTTGTATTTATTTTAACTAGGTAGAATAGTTATTAAATAGTTATTAACTATTTAATAACTACCTAGCTAAAATAAATACAAAAGTACCTGTAAAATAAAACCTAACCTAAGTTACACTAACACCTAACACTACACTATAATTAAATAAATTAACTAAATTAAATACAAATAAATTAAAAAAATAAATTAAATTAGCTACGGTACAAAAAAAACAAAACAATAAATTACAGAAAATAATAAACAAATTACAAGATATTTAAACTAATTACACCTAATCTAATAGCCCTATCAAAATAAAATAGCCCCTCCAAATAAAAAAACTCCTATCCTAAACTAAACTACCAATAGCCCTTAAAAGGGCAATTTGCGGTGCATTGCCCAAAAGTAATCAACTCTTTTACCTTTAAAAAAAAAAATACAAACAACCCCCCAACAGTAAAACCCACCACCCCCACAACCAACCCCCCAAATAAAATATTATCTAAAAAAAACCTAAGCTCCCCATTGCCCTGAAAAGGGCATTTGGAAGGGCATTTCCCTTAAAAGGGCAGTTAGCTCTATTGCAGGTCCAAACCCTAATCTAAAAATAAAATCCACCCAATACACCCTTAAAAAAATCCTAACACTAACCCCCTGAAGATCAACTTACTGTTCTGAAGATCCAACATCCATCCTCAAGGAAGCGGCAGAAGTCTTCATCCAACCGGGCCGAAGTCCTCAACGAAGCCGGGAGAAGTCTTCATCCAAGATGGGCGAAGTGGTCCTCCAGACGGGCAGAAGTCTTCATCCAGATGGCATCTTCTATCTTCATCCATCCAACGCGGAGCGGGTCCATCTTCACGACATCCGGCACATATTAGGGTGTTAGGTGTAAACATAAATTTTATTTCCCCATAGGAATCAATGGGGCTGAGTTACTGAGATTTACGCTGCTTTATTGCAGGTGTTAGACTTTTTGTCAGCCTGCTCTCCCCGTTGATTCCTATGGGGAAATTGTGCATGAGCACGTACGACCAGCTCACCGCTGACTTAAGCAGCGCTGGTATTGAAGTGAGATTTGGAGCAAAATTTTGCTCTATGCTCACTTCTTGCCTTTTAACGCCGGGTTTTTAAAAACTCGTAATACCAGCGCTGTAGGTAAGTGAGTGGTGAGAGAAAACTGCTCGTTAGCACCGCACATCTCATAATGCAAAACTCATAATCTAGCCGATTGTTTTTAGTGTGAGTTATGGTATCATTTGGATTATTATATATGTACACAAATGTTGCATTTGGTCATTTCTGATTTCTTATATATACTCCCATGAGTTGGTGTTTATTATAAGCCATTTGGACATCTGTTTGTTTGCTGGTAAATTTTTTGAATGTCACTGTTGACATATGTTTCTGATTGTTTTAATATATATATATATATATATATACTGTCACTTTATTTTCTATTGTTTTTTTTAAACTGATTAGGGGTGTTTTTGTAGTACCTGTTTCCAATTAGTGCTTAGTAGTATTTAAGAGAGTGATTTTCAGTGTTCATTCAGCCTGATGAAACAGTGTTTTCTACCAAGGAACACATTACTGTTTTTTTCCTTTCAATAAATGTTTTCACTGACTGTTCCCATTTCCTGGCTGTTATTTTGCCTGTTTTCTGCATTTAGTTGCATATATTTGCAGCTATAGTATAGATCCTATCTTGTACCCTGGATTCGGATTAGTGTAGCCTGTCCGGTGTACATTGTGTGGTTTGCCTCTGCCCAAGGGCTCCACCCTTGATCTATAAAGCAGCCCGTTGTTCACAGAGCATCACCAGTGGTTGGTGGGAGGTAAGTCTGCTAAGTATCAAGGAGGAGTGTTGGCAGCTGACAAGAGGTAGCCTGCTGAGCGGCTCAGAGTTCTCGGTCTGTTTGTTGTGCACAGTGTTTGCCCATCTGATATGTGAGTGTACTTTCTTGTCTTCTTTTCGTTGTAATGGTGATTCTACACCATGACGCGCCTCTGTATCTTTTTTAGGATTATCTATCATTGATCTTTGTGATCCGGAGTACTGCCTGTGGTTTAAGTTAGTTTATATTTGGCCTATCAACTGATTTGAAACTGTTATCTTTCTTCTTTTTTGAATATTTTGGAAAAATCAATAAACTGAGGAGTACCAAGATTTATTCATGTATCTCAAAACTCAGTGGTTAATGAATAGATTATTCATTTTGAGAGTCACTATATAGAAAGTTCACAAGTGTGGATCTCAATAGTCCCAATCCAGTCCAATGGTATATGTTTAGTACTGATTTAAGCAGCAAGATCATGCTGTCATAGTCCTCCCCTTACATAACTCCACACCTATCGTCAGTGGTATGATGCTGAAGGACTTTGCCGGTACTTGGTTCCGGTCAGGTTAGTTGACCCTTCTGTTGCCGATCTGGTAGGTCATCCTCACAGGCCCAGAGTCTCTTACTCTGCCTACCTTGCCATAAGGTGCAGATAAACTGTTCCGGACAGGTGAGTGAACCCCTCTGGAGCCGATCTGGTTCTTCGTCCGCTCAGGTAATAAGCTCCTGCATCTTCGGGGGCATGGTCCCCACTAGCTGCTCCAGGGCTACGTCACCAACGAGGCAGTGGTGGATAGCTAACAATAGCAGCTGAGGAGGGGGTGAGAGCTCTTGAACTTGTAAATAGTCCACAGTTCTGAAAAAAAAAATGGTATTCCCAACCGCAAAATACAAATTCAAAAGTCCAAAAATAAATTCTCTGAAACTGTAGTCATGCTAAGTAATCCGTTTATTAGGCCGTGCCTCATGCGTTTTTGTTTGTGACCCTCTCAAGATATGGCACGGCCTAATAAACGGATTACTTAGCATAACTACAGTTTCAGTGATATTGTTTTTGGACTTTTGAATAATTTTGTGTGCCTTTTTGATATTGTGGGTATTCCCTCAGTTATATAAGGGTTAATAGTGTAGGGCTGTATAGCGGGTTCATTGGGTTTGATTTTTTGCATTATAAAATAGTGAAAAAATTAACGGCTAGATTTAGAGTTTGGCGGTAGCCGTCAAAACCAGCGTTAGAGGCTCCTAACGCTGGTTTTGGGCTACCGCTGGTATTTAGAGTCAGTCAGGAAAGGGTCTAACGCTCACTTTGCAGCCACGACTTTTCCATACCGCAGATCCCCCTACGCCATTTGCGTATCCTATCTTTTCAATGGGATCTTTCTAACGCTGGTATTTAAAGTCTTGGCTGAAGTGAGCGTTAGAAATCGACAAAACTCCAGCCGCATAAAAAAGTCAGTAGTTAAGAGCTTTCTGGGCTAATGCCGGTTTATAAAGCTCTTAATTACTGTGCTCTAAAGTACACTAACACCCATAAACTACCTATGTACCCCTTAACCGAGGTCCCCCCACATCGCCGCCACTCTATTAAAATTTTTTAACCCCTAATCTGCCGACCGCACACCGCCGCCACCTACGTTATCCCTATGTACCCCAAATCTGCTGCCCCTAATACCGCCGAAACCTACATAATATTTATTAACCCCTAATCTGCCACCCCCAACGTCGCCGCCACCTACCTACAATTTTTAACCCCTAATCTGCCGACCGCACACCGCCGCCACCTACGTTATCCCTGTGTACCCCTAATCTGCTGCCCCTAATACCACCGACACCTACATAATATTTATTAACCCCTAATCTGCCGCCCCCAACGTCGCCGCCACCTACCTACAATTATTAACCCCTAATGTGCCGACCGCACACCGCGTTATCCCTATGTACCCCTAATCTACTGCCCCTAATACCGCTGACCCCTATATTATATTTATTAACCCCTAATCTGCCGCCCCCGCTATCGCTGACCCCTGCAAATTATTATTAACCCCTAATCTGCTGCTCCGTACACCGCTGCAACCTACGTTATCCCTATGTACCCCTAATCTGCTGCCCCTAACACCACTGACCCCTATATTATATTTATTAACCCCTAATCTGCTGCCCCCAACGTCGCCTCCACCTACCTACAATAATTAACCCCTAATCTGTCGACCGGATCTCACCGCTACTCTAATAAATGTATTAACCCCTAAAGCTAAGTCTAACCCTAACACTAACACCCCCCTAAGTTAAATATAATTTAAATCTAACGAAATAAATTAACTCTTATTACATAAATAATTCCTATTTAAATCTAAATACTTACCTGTAAAATAAACCCTAATATAGCTACAATATAAATTATAATTATATTGTAGCTATTTTAGGATTAATATTTATTTTACAGGCAACTTTGTAATTATATTAACTAGGTACAATAGCTATTAAATAGTTAATAACTATTTAATAGCTACCTAGTTAAAATAATTACAAAATTACCTGTAAAATAAATCCTAACCTAAGTTACAATTAAACCTAACACTACACTATCAATAAATTAATTAAATACAATACCTACAATTAAATACAATTAAATAAACTAACTAAACTACAAAAAATAAAAAAGAACTAAGTTACAAAAATGAAAAAAATATTTACAAACATTAGAAAAATATTACAACAATTTTAAACTAATTACACCTACTCTAAGCCCCCTAATAAAATAACAAAGCCCCCCAAAATAAAAAAAGGCCCTACCCTATTCTAAAATACAAATTGAAAAGCTCTTTTACCTTACCAGCCCTTAAAATTGCCATTTGCGGGGCATGCCCCAAAGAATTCAGCTCTTTTGCCTGGAGAAAAAAAACATACAATACCCCCCCCAACATTACAACCCACCACCCACATACCCCTAATCTAACCCAAACCCCCCTTAAATAAACCTAACACTAAGCCCCTGAAGATCTTCCTACCTTATCTTCACCACACCGTGTATCAGCGATCTGTCCAGGCTCCGATGTCTTGATCCAAGCCCAAGCGGGGGGCTGAAGACATCCATCCTCCGGCTGAAGTCTTGATCCAAGCGGGCAGAAGGGGACATCCGGACCGGCATACATCTTCATCCAAGCCGCATCTTCTATGTCTTTCCATGCGATGACGACCGGCTGATCTTCAAGACCTCCACCGCGGATCCATCCTCTTCTTCCGACGACTAGACGACGAATGAAGGTTCCTTTAAGGGACGTCATCCAAGATGGCGTCCCTCGAATTCCGATTGGCTGATAGGATTCTATCAGCCAATCGGAATTAAGGTAGGAAAATTCTGATTGGCTGATGGAATCAGCCAATCAGATTCAAGTTCAATCCGATTGGCTGATCCAATCAGCCAATCAGATTGAGATTGCATTCTATTGGCTGTTCCGATCAGCCAATAGAATGCGAGCTCAATCATTCATCATCTAGTCGTCAGAAGAAGAGGATGGATCCGCGGTGGAGGTCTTGAAGATCAGCCGGTCGTCATCGGATGGAAGAACATAGAAGATGTGGCTTGGATGAAGATGTTTGCCGGTCCGGATGTCCTCTTCTGCCCGCTTGGATCAAGACTTCAGCCGGAGGATGGATGTCTTCAGCCCCCCGCTTGGGCTTGGATCAAGACATCGGAGCCTGGACGGATCGCTGATACCCGGTGTGGTGAAGATAAGGTAGGAAGATCTTCAGGGGCTTAGGGTTAGGTTTATTTAAAGGGGGTTTGGGTTAGATTAGGGGTATGTGGGTGGTGGGTTGTAATGTTGGGGGGGGTATTGTATGTTTTTTTTCCAGGCAAATGAGCTGAATTCTTTGGGGCATGCCCCGCAAATGGCAATTTTAAGGGCTGGTAAGGTAAAAGAGCTTTTCAATTTGTATTTTAGAATAGGGTAGGGCATTTTTTTATTTTGGGGGGCTTTGTTATTTTATTAGGGGGCTTAGAGTAGGTGTAATTAGTTTAAAATTGTAATATTTTTCTAATGTTTGTAAATATTTTTTTCATTTTTTGTAACTTAGTTCTTTTTTATTTTTTGTACTTTAGTTAGTTTATTTAATTGTATTTAATTGTAGGTATTGTATTTAATTAATTTATTGATAGTGTAGTGTTAGGTTTAATTGTAACTTAGGTTAGGATTTCTTTTACAGGTAAATTTGTAATTATTTTAACTATTTTAGCTATTAAATAGTTCTTAACTATTTAATAGCTATTGTACCTGGTTAAAATAAATACAAAGTTACCTGTAAAATAAATATTAATCCTAAAATAGCTATAATATAATTATAATTTATATTGTAGCTATATTAGGGTTTATTTTACAGGTAAGTATTTAGATTTAAATTCTGCCCGCTTGGATCAAGACTTCAGCTGGAGGATGGATGTCTTCAGCCCCCCACTTGGGCTTGGATCAAGACATCGGAGGTTCTTCTGGATCGATCGGTGAACCCGGCGTGGTGAAGACAAGGTAGGGAGATCTTCAGGGGCTTAGTGTTAGGTTTATTTAAGGTGGGTTTGGGTTAGATTAGGGGTATGTGGGTGGTGGGTTGTAATGTTGGGGGGGGGTATTGTATGTTTTTTTTTACAGGCGAAAGAGCTGAATTCTTTGGGGCATGCCCTGCAAAGGGCCCTTTTCAGGGCTGGTAAGGTAAAAGAGCTTTTCTATTTTAATTTTAGAATAGGGTAGGGCATTTTTTTATTTTGGGGGTCTTTGTTATTTTATTAGGGGGCTTAGAGTAGGTGTAATTAGTTTAAAATTGTTGTAATATTTTTATAATGTTTGTAAATATTTTTTTATTTTTTGTAACTTAGTTCTTTTTTATTTTTTGTACATTAGTTAGTTTATTTCATTGTATTTATTTGTAGGTATTGTATTTAATTAATTTATTGATAGTGTAGTGTTAGGTTTAATTGTAGATAATTGTAGGTAGTTTATTTAATTTATTTATTGATAGTGTAGTGTTAGGTTTAATTGTAACTTAGGTTAGGATTTATTTTACAGGTAATTTTGTAATTATTTTAACTAGGTAGCTATTAAATAGTTATTAACTATTTAATAGCTATTGTACCTGGTTAAAATAATTACAAAGTTGCCTGTAAAATAAATATTAATCCTAAAATAGCTACAATATAATTATAATTTATATTGTAGCTATATTAGGGTTTATTTTACAGGTAAGTATTTAGCTTTAAATAGGAATAATTTATTTAATAAGAGTTAATTTATTTCGTTAGATTTAAATTATATTTATCTTAGGGGGGTGTTAGTGTTAGACTTAGCTTTAGGGGTTAATACATTTATTAGAGTAGCGGTGAGATCCGGTCGGCAGATTAGGGGTTAATAATTGTAGGTAGGTGGAGGCGACGTTGGGGGCGGCAGATTAGGGGTCAATAAATATAATGTAGGGGTCGGTGGTGTTAGGGGCAGCAGATTAGGGGTACATAGGTATAATGTAGGTTTCGGCGGTGTACGGAGCGGCAGATTAGGGGTTAATAATAAAATGCAGGGGTCAGCGATAGCGGGGGCGGCAGATTAGGGGTTAATAAGTGTAAGGTTAGGGGTGTTTAGACTCGGGGTTCATGTTAGGGTGTTAGGTGTAGACTTAGGAAGTGTTTCCCCATAGGAAACAATGGGGCTGCGTTATGAGCTTAACGCTGCTTTTTTGCAGGTGTTAGGTTTTTTTCAGCTCAAACTGCCCCATTGTTTTCTATGGAAGAATCGTGCACAAGCACGTTTTTGAAGCTGGCCGTGTCCGTAAGCACCGCTGGTATCGAGAGTTGCAGTGGCGGTAAATATGCTCTACGGTCCCTTTTTTGGTGCCTAACACAGCTATTCTGTGAACTCTAAATTCCAGCGGTATTTAAAAGGTGCGGGGGAAAAAAAGCATGTGTAGCTAACGCACCCCTTTGGCCGCAGAACTCTAAATCTAGCCCTAATTTATTAAACATTTTTATTAATATGTTGCTGTTCATTTATTCAATTATAAACTGAATGCACGAGTTAGGGAATGTACATGTCTAACATGTGTAAAAGGAATCATTTACATTACATCTACAATGTAGGTGGCAATGCTATTTTAAAAATATTGCCAGTATCAGAAAATAATCACCACCCACAGAGATGTATACTAAAAAGCCTTCAAACACTGATTTCAGCCCTTTTGAAAATTTTACAGGCATTCTCAATACTGCAATGGATCCCTTTTGAATATATTGCCATATCCACCATGCATTGATCATTAGGGCCTAATTCTGTGAACTCTAAAAGGTAATGAAAAAAATAAAATATATTATATATATATACAGGCCAAATAACAGCCAGGGAGTGAGAATATTTTATTAAAATGTTTTAAAAATCGGTAACATTATTTAAAAACCAAATCGGTAACATTATTTAAAAACCCAGGACAGATGTAACACACTGTCAAAAATAATGGATATCAAAGGGGTGACTATCAGTATGATTTGTAATACATTATATATAAACTTAAATATATCACATAATGTGTGTATTCTCTCATAAAGTTTCATTTACTATATCAAAATAAATAAATATAGGACCTCTCATACGTACTTTCAAAAGAGTGATAAATTATGAAAACATCAATATTGTATACTCAATATTCAACTGAAAAATTAAAGTAATATACAGTAACAAAATAACTGTATTGTAGTATGTAAAGGGTGCAATTATAATAATGCTAGAAACAAAGTAGCGCTCTCTTGAAAAATGTCAACCATTATGAAATTCTACATTACATTTTTTAACATGCAATCTCTTAATGTTTTGTATATTTCTTTTTATGTTAATGAAATAAGTGCATTTTAGTCAAGCTCACCAGCTTTCATTTGGTGAGATAAATCAGCAAGACTTGCAGATGTAAAATGCTTAGAGAATATAATAAGACCTGTGGCAGAATTTCAGACATGTCAAAAGGCTGTGAGTATCATTTTCCAATTAACAAAACTAAGGGGGATATCTTTCAAGCTGTCAACTATGCTGCATTCGCCGGCACCAATACACTCGCCTAACATCGCGGCCGCGTATCTCAATACGCTCTCCTTATTTATGAAAAAACATCAAAAAGACGCGCACCAAGTACGGGGCGATGAGCATCGGACTGTTGTTAACTAACAGTCATCAATGTCTATTCGACTTTTTCCCAACTTTATTCATACCCTGTCACTAAACGCAGCCACTATACTAAAATGCTTAACCCCTATCCCGCCGCTCCCTGACCCCGCTGCAACCTAAATAAAGTTATTAACCCTTATCCCTCCACTCCCCGACCCTGCCGCAACCTAAATAAAGTTATTAACTCCTACCCTGACCCTGTTGCAACCAAAATAAACGTATTAACCCCTAAACCTCTGGCCTCCCTCATCCCCACCACTAACTAAACCTATTAACCCCTAAACCATCAGCCCCCCACATCACCATAAACTAAATTAAGCTATTAACCCCTAAACCTAACAAGCCGCTAACTTTAAATTAAAATTACAACATCCCTATCTTCAAATAAATTTAAACTTACCTGTAGAATTAAAATAAACTATTTTAAACTATTAATTAACCTACCGTAACTGTTATCCTACAATTAAATAAAACTACCAATTAAATAAAATAAATTACATATTATTAAACCTACCCCTACTCAAATTATTTAAATATACTATTAAACATTATTAAAAGTACTAAATTACCAAAAAAAGTTACAAAAAAACAAACACTAAATTACAAGGAAAAAAGTTGGTTGGGGTTGGGTGGTGGATTTAACTGTTAGGGGGTGTTTGTATTTTTTCTTACAGGAAAAAGAGCTGATATATTTGTGGTGATGCCCCACAAAAGGCCCTTTTAAGGGCCATTGGTAGATTATTGTAGGCTAGGGTTTTTTATTTATTTTGGGGGGCTTTTTTATTTTGATAGGGCTATTAGATTAGGTTTAATTCTTTTTTATTTTTGATAATGTGTTTTTTTTTTCTGTAATTTAGTGTTTGTTTTTTTTTTGTAACTTTTTTTTCTCTCGTAATTTAGTACTTTTAATAATGTTTAATAGTATATTTAAATAATTTGAGTAGGGTTAGGATTTTTAATATGCAATTTATTTTATTTAATTGGTAGTTTAATTTAATTTAATTGTAGGATAATAGTTAGGGTAGGTCAATTAATAGTTTCAAATAGTTTATTTTAATTCTACAGGTAACTTTAAATTTATTTGAAGATAGGGATGTTGTAATTTTAATTTAAAGTTAGTGGCTTGTTAGGTTTAGGGGTTAATAGCTTCATTTAGTTTATGGCGATGTGGGGGGCTGACGGTTTAGGGTTTAATATGTTTATTTAGTGGCGGCAGTGTCATGGAGCGGTGGGATAAGTTACTTGTTTTCTACCATAAAAATCAATGGGTTATATTTATTTGTCTTGCAGCATCGAACATAAGCTTTCACTGCTTTCAGACCATTGATTTCTATGGCATCCGCGGCCTCCAGGGTGGCGTATTGAAAACCATGTATGATGCGTCCGAATAGCCGCAAGCGTACCTGTTAAAAGTTTGATAACTTGGAAAAAGTGTCAGATAGAGCCGAAGGTGTATTCGGAACATCTGTAATGACGTAAGCATCGATCTGCGTCAGATTGAGACCGGTGGATCGTATGTTACGTCACAAATGTCAACTTTTGCCGGTCTGTAGGCTTTGATAACTAGGTCGGATCATTCTTGCAACAATTACGATGTGAAATTCCGGCGTATTTTAGGTTGACAGCTTGATAGATAGGCCCCTAAGTATGCTTTGAACTTTTTACTTTGTGGTACAACTTAAACTTTCCATTTATTTTGAAACTACATTGTACATTAATGTTTAATAAAGTATGCAAACCTTAAAATAACAGTTTTACTGTATATGTTAAATTCATATTTTGATGCATATCTTTAACAAATGTGATGCATATTATTAATGTGATTTTTAATACATATTTAATACTTTTTAAACTGCTATTTTTATTAAGCACTATATTGCAATGTTTAATAATGCATGCATCTCTTGTTTACACACAGAAATGTAGGGTACATATTTTAGTGAGATAGATTAAGGTAAAATTTGCCTTTAGAGAATATCATTAAAGACCTCTTGGCACTGAGGGATCTTTTTGTAAAGTCTTAGAACGTTCTGCCCTTATTAGTAAAAACAAACGGCTAGATTACGAGTTTTGCGTTAGAGGCTATGCAGTGCTAATGAGCAGTTTATTCTAACCGCTCACTTATCTGCAGCGCTGGTATTACGGGTTTTTACAAACCCGGCATTCAAAGACAAAAAGTGAACGTAGAGCAAAATTTTGCTCCACACTTCACTTTAATACCAGCGCTGCTTAAGTCAGCAGTAAGCTGGTCGTACGTGCTCGTGCACGATTTCCCCATAGGAATCAACGGGGAGAGCTGGCTGAGATAATGTCTAACACCTGCAATAAAGCAGCGTAAAACTCAGTAACGCAGCCCCATTGATTCCTATGGGGAAATAAAATTTATGTCTACACCTAACATCCTAACATGAACCCCGAGTCTAAACACCCCTAATCTTACATTTATTAACCCCTAATCTGCCGCCCCAACATCGTCGCCACCTACCTACACTTATTAACCCCTAATCTACCTCTCCGGACATCGCAGCCACTATAATAAACATATTAACCCCTAAACCGCCACACTCCCGCCTCGCAAACATTAGTTTAATATTATTAACCCCTAATCTGCCATCCTTAACATCGCCGCCACTATACCAAATGTATTAACCCCTAAACCTAAGTCTAACCCTAACACCCCCTAACAAATATATTTTAAATAAATCTAAATAAAATTCCTATCATTAACTAAATAATTCCTATTTAAAATGAAATACTTACCTATAAAATAAACCCTAAGCTAGCTAAAATATAACTAATAGTTACATGTATCTAGCTTAGGGTTAATTTTTATTTTACAGGCAAGTTTGTATTTATTTTAACTAGGTAGAATAGTTATTAAATAGTAATTAACTATTTAATAACTACCTAGCTAAAATAAAGACAAATTTACCTGTAAAATAAAGCCTAACCTAAGTTACACTAACACTACCCTACAATTAAATAAATTAGCTAAATTCAAAACAATTAAATAAATTAAATTAAATTAAATTAGCTAAATCACAAAAAAACACTAAATTACAGAAAATAAAAAAACAAATTACAGATCTTTAAACTAATTACACCTAATCTAAGAGCTCTATTAAAATTAAAAAAGCCCCCCCCAAAAAATAAAAAACCCTCTCCTAAACTATCAATAGTCCTTAAAGGGCCTTTTGCAGGGCATTACCCCAAAGAAATCAGCTCTTTTAACTGTAAAAAAAAATACAAACACCTCCCAACAGTAAAACCCACCACCCACACAACCAACCCCCCAAATAAAATACTATCTAAAAAACCTAAGCTCCCCATTGCCCTGAAAAGGTCATTTGGATGGGCATTGCCCTTAAAAGGGCAGTTAGCTCTTTTGTGGCCCAAACCCTAATCTAAAAAATAAAACCCACCCAATACACCCTTAAAAAAACCTAACACTAGCCCCCTGAAGATCGACTTACTGTTCTGAAGACTGGACATCAATCCTCAAGGAAGCGGCAGAAGTCTTCATCTAACCGGGCTGAAGTCCTCAACAAAGCCAGGAGAAGTCTTCATCCAAGCCGGGTGAAGTGGTCCTCCAGATGGGCAGAAGTCTTCATCCAGACGGCATCTTCTATCTTCATCCATCTGACGCGGAGCGGCTCTATCTTCAAGACATCCGACATGGAGCATCTTCTTCATCCGGAGTCTTCTTACTGAATGACAGTTCCTTTAAGTGACGTCATCCAAGATAGCGTCCCTTAGATTCCGATTGGCTGATAGAATTCTATCAGCCAATCGGAATTAAGGTAGAAAAAATCCTATTGCCTGATGCAATCAGCCAATAGGATGTCTTGAAGATGGAGCCGCTCCGCGTCGGATGGATGAAGATAGAAGATGCCATCTGGGTGAAGACTTCTGCCCGTCTGGAGGACTGCTTCGCCCGGCTTGGATGAAGACTTCTCCCGGCTTCGTTGAGGACTTCAGCCCGGTTAGATGAAGACTTCTGCCGCTTCCTTGAGGATGGATGTCCGGTCTTCAGAACAGTAAGTCGATCTTCAGGGGGCTAGTGTTAGGTTTTTTTAAGGGAGTATTGGGTGAGTTTTATTTTCTAGATTAAGGTTCGGGCCGCAAAGGGCTAACTGCTCTTTTAAGGGCAATGCCCATCCAAATGCCCTTTTCAGGGCAGTAAGTCGATCTTCAGGGGGCTATTGTTAGGTTTTTTAAGGGTGTATTGGGTGAGTTTTATTTTCTAGATTAGGGTTTGGGCCACAAAAGGGCTAACTGCTCTTTTAAGAGCAATGCCCATCCAAATGCCCTTTTCAGGGCAATGGGGAGCTTAGGTTTTTTTAGATAGTATTTTATTGGGGGATTGGTTGTGTTGGTGGTGAGTTTTACTATTTGGGGTGTTTGTATTTTCTTTACAGGTAAAAGAGCTGATTTCTTTGGGGCAATGCCCCGCAAAAGGCCCTTTTAAGGTCTATTGATAGTTTAGGATAGGGTTTTTTTTATTTTGGGAGGGCTTTTTTATTTTGATAGGGCTCTTAGATTAGGTGTAATTAGTTTAAAGATCAGTAATTTGTTTTTTATTTTCTGTAATCTAGTGTTTTTTTGTGATTTAGCTAATTTAATTTAATTAATTGTTTTTAATTTAGCTAATGTATTTAATTGTAGGGTAGTGTTAGGTGTTATTGTAACTTAGGTTAGGTTTTATTTTACAGGTACTTTTGTATTTATTTTAGCTAGGTAGTTAGTAAATAGTTAATAACTATTTAATAACTATTCTACCTAGTTTAAATAAATGCAAACTTGCCTGTAAAATAAAAATAAACCCTAAGCTAGATACAATGTAACTATTAGTTATATTGTAGCTATCTTAGGGCTTAATTTATAGGTAAGTATTTAGTTTTAAATAAGAATTATTTAGTTAATGATAGGAATTTTAATTAGATTTATTTAAATTATATTTAAGTTAGAGGGTGTTAGGGTTAGGGTTAGACTTAGGTTTAGGGGTTAATAAATTTAAAATTGTGGCAACGATATTGGGGGTGGCAGATTAGGGGTTAATAAGTGTAGGTAGGTTGCGGAGACATTGGGGGCATCAGATTAGGGGTTAATAAAAATAATGTAGGTGTCGGCGATGTTAGGGGCATCAGATTAGGAGTTAATAAGTATAATGTAGGTGGCTGCGCTGTCCGGAGCAGCAGATTAGGGGTTAATAAATGTAGGTAGGTGGCGGCGATGTTAGGTGAGGCAGATTAGGGGTTAATAATATTTAACTAGTGTTTGCGAGGTGGGAGTGCGGCTGTTTAGAGGTTAATATGTTTATTCTAGTGGTGGCGATGTCCGGAGCGGCAGATTAGGGGTTAAAAAATTTATTTTAGTGTTTGCAATGCAGGAGGGCCTCGGTTTAGGGGTTAATAGGTAGTTTATGGGTGTTAGTGTACTTTTTAGCACTTTAGTTATGAGTTTTATGCTACGGCGTTGTACCATAAATAGGCTGACCATATTTCCTTGAGACAAAAACGGGACATTGAGCGGTCAAAAACGGGACGGGGTTAATATTCTTTATTTATATGAAAAAAAGTAAGATTTTAACAAAAGTTAACTTTTATGACAAGAATTTAAACTATTGAGCCAAAAATTATCCTTCAGTGACAGAAGAACTCATACAAAATATTTTAGGTAGACGTAGAGCTAGAGGGGGACTGTATTTCATAATGATTGTACCATGAATGTTTGTCTGATGAAACAAATTTACACCGCAAATTTCGGTCTTTCAACACCATATAATAAAACTTCTTACACTCCATGGGCTGATGTATCATGTATATGAAATAATTTTTACTTTAAATTTGATGCACACAGAAAATTGGCAAATCTATATAAAAATAAAGTACAAATGTTCTGACTTATAAAGACACCCTATAAAATGCTTTTTATTATAACTGTTGTTAAGGGAAATAAAATTACTTATTCAATTACCATTCTAAAGACGAAGGTTCCCTCCATTAGATCACATCCATCATGCCCCTCCCACACAATATTCATTAATATTAATATATATTATGGAACTTGTCTCAGACTCATTGTCACTTTTAAACAGATACCCAAGCCAAATTTGTTGTTTAAACAAAGAAAATTAAAGAGAACATGCTTATATAATAAAAAGAGCTGATTCTAAAGCTTGTGAACAAAAGTATTACAATTTAATTTATCATACAAACAACAAACATGCTTTAAAAAAGTGAGATTATCCTATGTTGTCAAGGCAAATTCCCCCATATTAAAGGACCAGTCAACACATTAGATTGCATAATCAACAACTGCAAGATAACAAGACAATGCAATAGCACTTAATCTGAACTTCAGATTAGTAGTAGATTTTTTTATAACAAATTTCAAAGTTATTTATATTTCCACTTCCTTGTACCATGTGATAGCAATCAGCCAATCACAAATGCATATACGTATAGTCTGTGAATTCTTGCACATGCTTAGTAGGATCTGGTGACTCAAAAAGTGTAAATATGAAAGACTGTGCACATTTTTTTTAATGGAAGTAAATTGGAAAGTTGTTTAAAATTACATGCTCTCTCTGAATCATGAAAATTTAATTTAACCTGAGTGTCCCTTTAACTAATTTTAAAGGGTAAAAGCCTCTGAACTTGCGTTTGGTTTCAATATCTGGATAGTAGTTGTAGATTTTTTTTAGTTGAGTTGCCCAAAATCATTGTTACACATGTAAATGGTGGAAGAACTGATAAAAATGTGGAACTACATAGTTAATGATAATTGATTGATAATAACCGTTATTTTATAACGTCTGTACTACAACCAGCACTGCAGCAGCATAATAATAATAAGCATATGATATAATAAATGACAATTAATTTAATTTAATTGATTGCCAGGCACAGACACTGGTCTTACCTTGGCGGTGCACAATTCTTGCAGAAGCTGAAGTTCAGAACATAGACTGTAGACAGTTGAATCGATCTACTTCCAGACCAGACCATAACACTAGTTTGTATGTTCACTTCACACGTCTTTGACACAAACAAGAAGAAGATGGCAACAAGAATTATCTCTCTGGTGTCTGGTGATGGTCAGGTCAGCCTATAATTTGGATGATGGTGAGGCAGCGGCTAAAGGCAGATGATTGATCATCACATCAGATCCAGATGATGACTGACTGAATCTCAGATATTTTTAGTCCGACTCCTGCCGACCCCTGTGCTGAGCCTGTCCTGAGTGTAAGTTACTAGTAAAGTAGTGGCACTACTGCAGCTGAGCTAGCTAGTAATCTAACTTCCCTCACACTGATCAGTGACCAGTCTCACTCCTAGGCTCAGTCTGACAGTTCAGGACTGAGTACTGACCTGCTGTCACTGACTCTTTATAAGCACCTATCAATGACATGCCTCTAATTTTGAAGAGCACGGGTGGCATAGACTGCTAAGACTGCATGCTGTGGATCATGTGGGCACGGCCACCCAACCCCAACCCGGCTGCAGTTTAAAAAAAAAATAGTTTTTTTAAAAAACTGCCCTCCCCGCCAGCGGGGAGTTTAAAAAAAATTTAAGTGGTGTGTGTGCAATAAAAAATTACACTTGCGCTGCCCGCACGGTCTGATAACCCTCAAAACGGGACAAAATGACAATTAATAAAGAAATGACGGGACAGGGGAAAAAAACGGTAATGTCCCTTTCAAAACGAGATGTATGGTCAGCCTAACCATAAAACTCTTAACTACTGACTTTTAAATGCGTTAGGACTCTTGACAGGGTGCGGTGCCCCTAAACCTGCAAGACTCATATTACCAGCGGTAGTGAAAAAGCAGCGTTAGGACCTGTTAACACTGCTTTTTCAGCCTAACGCAAAACTCGTAATCTAGCCGTTAGTAATTCTAAGTAATTTTAAAATAATAGCTGCCTTCTTGGAAATTAGGATTGGTCAAAAATCTCAGACAAGCTTCAATTAATCAAGTGCCTAAACACTAGCACAACTACAATTAGTGTTCTTAATTAAGCCTGTGTCCCCCATTTATCCACCCACTTACAATAAAATAAAAATGCTATCATATACAAAGGTTAGAGTGGTGATTAAGTAAATAAAATCAGCAAAATCCCTTGGATTTTATGTTTTATTGATGTACATTATAAAAAGTTTGCAAACCGTCTGTTTCCAATATATAATTGGTTTACTGAGGCACTAATGTCTACATTTACAAAGGCTATGTTAGAGGGATAATGAGGAAAGGATTTTTTTTTTACCAAACCCATTTTTTGGTTGGAATGAGTACTCTACAGTATAGATGTTAAACTATATTGCAAAATGTTATCTGATTTATAATTTAAGTTATCAAATGCTTACTGATTAAGTTTAATCCATAGAAAGCAGAATTTTGACTAAACTAAATGGATAACTGATCTATAGATTAGGATCTATCCTGTAAACCCTGATAAACCAGTTAGATGAACTTAGTTAAACTTGGCAATAGTAACTTTGGTTTAGTAAGAGTTAATCAAAATAATAATACAATTAATAATAATAATAATAATAATAATAAAAATAAAAATAATAATAATAATAATAACAAAAAACACAAGCTTTAAAAACAGAAATTACCTTTCTAGAGTTTTAAAACAACCACGTTTGGTTAGTTTATCTAGGAAGCTATTAACATTCTAATAGTTATTTCTTTTTACACGCTGCAATATCTACAGGTCCAACTTACCTTATGACCATTGTCATTGGTAAAAATAAAAAAAAAAGTGTATATAATTTCCATGCTACCAATTAATAAATATATATACAGTGTGTGTGTATATGTGTATATATGTACAGTATATAAATAAATACAAATACATATATATATATATATATATATATATATATATATATATATATAGTGTGTGTTTATACTGTATATGTATGTATATATATATATATATATATATATATATATATATATATATATATATATATATATATATCTCAACTGTAAGTCAAAATTAAACATTCATGATTCAGAGAGAGAGCATGCAAATTGAAAGATATTTCTAATTTGATTCTATTATTAAATCTGCTTTGAACTCTTGGGGCGCGATCCGATATACGGCGCAAGCGTGGAAACCCGCGCCACCCGTAGGTTCAGCTCACAACTCGAGCTGTCTTATATACGGCGCCGTCAGATGCTAAAATGCCGGAAGTCTGAAAAACTAGCGATGTCCAGAAATCTGCGCAAGTACAAATTTCTGGAGTCGCCAGTGACTAACGGCACTTTAGAAACTGCCGCCACATAAAAAAACTGACTAAGTTATAAAATCTCCCGTACTGTCTAACATGCCTCCCAAACATAGCCCAACACGCAATCCCCCCTCTCACTCCTAATAATAAATATATTAACCCCTAAACCGCCGCTCCCGGACCCCGCCGCCAGCTACATATTTCTTACCCCCTAATCTGACCCCCTACACCGCCACCAGCTACATTAAATGTTTTACCCTCTAATGTGAGCCCCCTACCCTGCCGCCACTTACGTTAACCATATTACCCCCTAATATGATCCCCCTACACCGCCGCCATCTATTTAAACTATATTACCCCCTAATATGATCCCCCTACACCACAACCACCTATTTAAACTATATTACCCCCTAATAGGATCCCCCTACACAGCCGCCACCTATTTAAACTATATTACCCCCTAATATGATCCCCCTACACCGCCGCCACCTATATTAAAATGATTAACCCCTAATCTAATCCCCTTACACTGCCGCCACTTATATTAAATGTATTAACCCCTAATCTAATCCCCTACACAACCACCACCTATATTCAATGTATTAACCCCTAAAATACTAAAATGTCCCTACCCTAAATTAAATTAAAAATAGCCCTGAAAAGGGCTTTTTGCGTGGCATTGCCCCAAAGTAACCAGCTCTATTACCAGCCCTTAAAAGGGCCTTTTGTGGGGCATTGTCACAAAGTAATCAACTCTTTTACCTGTAATCTAATCCTCCTACACCGCCGCCACCTATTTAATTTATATTACCCCCTAATATGATCCACCTACACCGCCCCCACCTATTTAAACTATATTACCCCCTAATATGATCCCCTACACCGCCGCCACCTATTCAAACTATATTAACCCCTAATGTGAGCCCCCTACACCGCCGCCACCTATATTAAAATTATTAACCCCTAATCTAATCCCCCTATACCGCCGCCACCTATATTAAATTAATTAACCCCTAAAATACTAAAATTTCCCTACCACTAAACCTAAGTCTAACCCTACAAATAGCCCTGAAAAGGGCTTTTTGCGTGCCATTGCCCCAAAGTAACCAGCTCTATTACCAGCCCTTAAAAGGGCCTTTTGCGGGGCATTGCCCCAAAGTAACCAGCTCTTTTACCAGCCCTTAAAAGGGCCTTTTGCGGGGCATTGTCACAAAGTAATCAGCTCTTTTACCTGTAATCTATTCCCCCTACACCGCCGCCACCTATTTAAACTATATTACCCCCTAATATGATCCCCCTACACCGCCGCCACCTATTTAAACTATATTACCCCCTAATATGATCCCCCTACACCGCCGCCACCTATTTAAACTATATTAACCCCTAATGTGAGCCCCCTACACCGCCGCTACCTATATTATATGTACTACCCCCTAATCTGACCCCCTTACACCGCCGCCACCTATATTAAAATTATTAACCCCTAATCTAATCCCCCTATACCGCTGCCACCTATATGAAATTTATTAACCCCTAAAATACTAAAATTTCCCTACCACTAAACCTAAGTCTAACCCTACAAATAGCCCTGAAAAGGGCCTTTTGCGTGGCATTGCCCCAAAGTAACCAACTCTATAACCAGCCCTTAAAAGGGCCGTTTGCGGGGCATTGCCCCAAAGTAACCAGCTCTTTTACCAGCCCTTAAAAGGGCCTTTTGTGGGGCATTGTCACAAAGTAATCACCTCTTTTACATGTAATCTAATCCCCCTACACCGCCGCCACCTATAATAAATGTATTACCCCCTAATCTAAACCCCCTACACCGCCGCCACCTATATTAAATATATTAACCCCTAATCTGAGCCCCCTACACCGCCGCCACCTATATTAACTATATTAACCCTAATTATATTAGGGTTAATATAGTTAATATAGTTATTATATTATATATATTAACTATATTAAGCCTATCTAACTCTAACACCCCTAACTTAATTCGTATTAAAATAAATCTAAATAATATTAATAATATTAACTAAATTATTCCTATTTAAAACTAAATACTTACCTATAAAATAAACCCTAAGATAGATACATTATAATTAATAATTACATTGTAGCTATTTTAGGGTTTATATTTATTTTACAGGTAACTTGGTATTTATTTTAACTCGGTACAATAGCTATTAAATAGTTAATAACTATTTAAAAGCTACCTAGTTAAAATAATTACCAAATTACCTGTAAAATAAATCCTAACCTAAGTTAGAAATACACCTACACTATCAATAAATTAAATAAACTACAAATATCTAAACTAAAATACAATTAAATACACTAAATTACAAAAACAAACACTAAATTACAAAAAATAAAAAAAAGATTACAAGAATTTTAAGATAATTACACCTAATCTAAGCCCCCTAATAAAATAACAAAGCCCCCCAAAATAAAAAAAAATTCCCTACCCTAATCTAAATTACAAAAAGTAATCAGCTCTATTACCAGCCCTTAAAAGGCCCTTGTGTGGGGCATTGCCCCAAAGTAATCAGCTCTTTTACCTGTAAAAAAAAAGAACAACCCCCCATTACAACCCACCACCCACATACCCCTACTCTAACCCACCCAATCCCCCCTTAAAAAATCCTAAATCTAACCCCCAAGTGCTCCTTACCTGTCCTGAAGACCGGCGGAGAAGGTCCTGTTCCAGGCGGAGAAGTCTTCTTCCAGGCGGCGACCTCTTCTTCTTCCAGGATCCAGCCGGCGCGGAGCGGAGGAGTTGAAGACCAATGACCGTGGAGCTGAAGACCGTCCATCTGGAACTGAAGACCGGCGATGCTGGAACTGAAGACCGGAGTCGGAGCATGGAGGATCCTCTTCATACGATCGCCGCCGTACACTGAATAGGAATTCAAGGTACGCGATTAAAAATGGCGTCCCTTGAATTCCTATTGGCTGATTTGAGCCTTCAAATTCAAATCAGCCAATCGAATGCAAGCTACTTTAATTCTATTGGCTGATTTGAATAGCCAATAGAATAAGAGCTACTGTAATTCTATTGGCTGATTAGAATAGCCAATAGAATTACAGTAGCTCTTATTCTATTGGCTATTCAAATCAGCCAATAGAATTAAAGTAGCTCGCATCCGATTGCCTGATTTGAATTTGAAGGCTCAAATCAGCCAATAGGAATTCAAGGTTGTATGAAGAGGATCCTCCATGGTCCGGCTCCGGTCTTCAGCTCCGCGGTCATCGGTCTTCAACTATTTTAGTATTTTAGGGGATAATAAATTTAATATAGGTGGCATTGGTATAGGGGGATTAGATTAGGGGTTAATAATTTTAATATAGGTGGCGGCGGTGTAGGGGGCTCACATTAGGGGTTAATATAGTTTAAATAGGTGGCGGCGGTGTAGGGGGATCATATTAGGGGGTAATATAGTTTAAATAGGTGGGGGCGGTGTAGGGGGATCATATTAGGGGGTAATATAGTTTAAATAGGTGGTGGCGGTGTAGGGGGATCATATTAGGGGGTAATATAGTTTAAATAGGTGGCAGCGGTGTAGGGGGATTAGATTACAGGTAAAAGAGCTGATTACTTTGTGACAATGCCCCGCAAAAGGCCCTTTTAAGGGCTGGTAATAGAGCTAATTACTTTGGGGTAATGCCCAGCAAAAGGCCCTTTTAAGGGCTGGTAATAGAGCTGGTTACTTTGGGGCAATGCCACGCAAAAAGCCCTTTTCAGGGCTATTTTTAATTTAGTTTCGGGTAGGGATATTTTAGTATTTTAGGGGTTAATACATTTAATATAGGTGGCGGTGGTGTAGGGGGCTCACATTAGGGGGTAATAATTTTAATATAGATGGCGGCGGTGTAGGGGGATTACATTAGGGGTTAATAATTTTAATGTAGGTGGCGGCGGTGTGGGGGGAACACATTAGGGGGTTAGACATTTAGTGTAGGTGGCGGCGGGGTCCTGGAGCGGTGGTTTAAGGGTTAAACACTTTATTAGGGATGCGGCGGGGGATCGCGGTTGACAGGTAGATAGACATTGCGCATGCGTTAGGTGTTAGGTTTTATTTTGCAGCCAGTTTAGGGAGTTAGGGGGCTCCAATACACAGCGTAAGGCTTACTATGCCTGCATTTTGTGGCGAGGTGAAAATGGAGTAAGATTTCTCCATTTTCGCCACGTAAGTCCTTACGCTGTATATTGGATACCAAACAGTGCTGATTTTGTATACCTGTCTATGGGCCAAATAACTACGGCCGAAGGCAGAAATATACGAGCGTAACTTCTAGGTTACGGCGTATATAGGATACCAAACCAGCGCAAAATTTGGCATTGCGGGCTTTTGCGGGCAACGCTGCATATCGGATTGGGCCCTTGATATCCTTTGGTAAGAGTACATTTGTGTAGGCTGATAGGATCTTAAGAGAGTGCACACATATATAGCAGTCTATAGCCGCAGTGTTTGTAACTATGTATAACATTGCTATAAACAATGTTGAAAAAGTGCTGCCAGATGCCTAAAGACATATTCATGTTCCTAATCTCATTTAGGATTACTCTTTATCAAAGGATACCAAGAGAACTAAGCAGAATTGATATTTTAAGTAAATTGGAAATGATTAAAATGTTGTGTTCTATCCAATCAATTTAAAGGGACATTCCAGTCAAAATTTAAATGCACATACATGAATTACATGTTTGAATAGAAACATATTTGTAATATACATGTATTAGCAAAAATGCTTCTGGTAAAAGTTATCACTGTTTTAGGGTGAACATTTTTCTCTGCACGTGCATGTGAAACATAGCTAGATATTCTCAGTGCACCAGCATTTTAAATAATGCAGCTGTTTAGAAGACAAGTGGGTCTTATACCATGTGAGCCATTAACAAATTGAGTCATTACCAGATGATTCAAGCAAATTAGGCTCTCTGAGCAAGTGCTGTGTTTAAAATGTTGGTGCACAGAGCATACTTAAATACACATTTGAAACAGCTATAGCTTTTACTAAAAGCATTTTTGCTAATACTTGTACATTGCAAAAATGCTTCTATTCAAAACTCAAAAGGCACCCATGTGCATTTTAATTTTGGCTGGAATGTCCCTTTAAGTTTAATTTTGACATTTGTGCCCTTTTAAAGCATTATTTCTCAATTACAATCCTCAAGTCCCTCTAACAGGCCAGATTTTCCTGATATCTTAAAGGGACATAAAATTCAACATTTTTCTTTTATGATTCAATAGAGCATGCAATTTTAAACAACTTTCCAATTTACTTTTATTATCATTTTCGTAATTTCTTGTTATCCTTTATTGAAAAGCAGGAAGGAAAGTGTGCACGTGCCTGGAAGGAAGCACCTCTAAGGGAATTATCTCACTGTGGATAAATTACACTTCTAACTCAACATAGACCTCAAAGCAAATATATATATAAATAAATGCAGATAAAAGTGTAGAGAAAGCAATACCAGAAAGATAATAATAATAGAGGAATTGTTTATGTAATAATTGATATCATAATACACACAAAATGATATCAGAAAAAATCTTCTTATCACAAAAACATATAAAAAATAATTGGGATAAGGTAAAACACTAAAAAGCAGCAGTTGGCCAACCTTGTAAATAAAATCTAAAATTGTCTCTAGAGAGTATCTTGATGAAACCACATGTAGCTGCTTTAGTGCAATGATTAGTGCAAAAACTGGATTATGTCTTTCTCCTTAAAGGGACAGTCTAGTCAAAATTAAACTTTCATGATTCAGATAGGGCATGCAATTTCAAACAACTTTCCAATTTACTTCTATTACCTAAGTTGCTCAATTCTTTAGATATCCTTTGTTGAAGAAATAGCAATGCACATGTGTGATAATAGAAGTAAATAGAAGTAAATTAGAAAGTTGTTTCAAATTACATGCTCTTCCTAAATCACAAAAGAAAAAAACTGGCTTTTGTGTCCCTTTAATTAGAAGATTATGTAGAGAGAACTAATTTTCTCTCTTTTTTATAAACCCTTTGGTTGCTATGGCAGACTGCAACATATTGCTAAATACTGGACGAGAGAGATGTATCATCACAAGACATTGGCCTCTAGTTATAAATGTCTGTCGGACCTGATCCGACAGAGCGGATCCGGTCCGACAGACATCGCTGAATACGGCGAGCAATACGCTCACTGTATTCAGCATTGCACCAGCAGCTCACACGAGCTGCTGGTGCAATGCCGCCCCCTGCAGACTCGCGCCAATAGGCCGCCAGCAGGGGGGTGTCAATCAACCCGATCGTACGATCGGGTTGATTTCCGGCGATGTCTGTCCGCCTGCTCAGAGCAGGCGGACAGGTTATGGAGCAGCGGTCTTTGTGACCGCTGCTTCATAACTGCTGTTTCTGGCGAGTCTGAAGACTCACCAGAAACAGAGGCCATCAAGCTCCATTCAGGGCTTGATACATATGCCCCATTGTCAAGGTGAATAAGCTGAGCCATAGAGTCAGTCACATGACAAAGAACAGTCCGCAGCAGGTTTGTGTTCCTGGCTGTGGTGAAGATTGCACAGAGCGACTCCAGGATCGGCAGGGCAAACAAGTGAAGTTTTCCTTACACAAATCGAGATCTTTAAGGTACTATTTAAATCTGAAATATACTACAAAAGGAACTTTATGTATATTTGGAGCGGATAATCTCCACAGTAGCAATGTAGATGGATTACAAATTCCTATTGGATTGATAATTAAGGAGAAAGACATAATCCAGTTTTTGCACTAATCTTTAGACTAAAAGAGCTAGATGTGGTTTCATCAAGATACTCTCGAGAGACGATTTAAGATTGTATTTACTAGGTTGGCCAACCTCTGTTTTTTAGTGTTTTACCTTATGCCAATTATTTCTGATACGCATTTGTATTAAGAAGATTTTTCTTATATCTGTCTATTTTGTGTGTATTATAATATCAAGTATAACATAAACAATTCCACTATTGTTATTATCTTTCTGGCATTGTTTTTATCTGCATTTATTTATATTAGGTATGAGATCTATGTTGAGTTAGAAGTGTAATTTATACACAGTGAGATTATTGCTATATATACACACACACACTCTGTATTTATATGTATATAATCTATACACTTTGGTTAATGAAAGCAAATTAAATCCAATGAAGGGTTGAATGGTTGCCTTTGGGCCTGAGAATCCTCCTCTGTCACAGAGTCACACCCACTTAAAGTGCAATAGTCTTATTTCTGTTGAAGGGAGCTAAATAACTCCAGAGCAAGCCACATAGAAATGTAAGCACCATGTGTTACACAAAATGCAGGGGGATCACACAGCAGGCTCACTGCCAAGCTTGCAATTAGTGTATTGTAGGAAGTGTTACTGTCCATTACTAGAGGCTCTCACTATCCCTCTATCCAGACTGTGCTCCAGCTCCTCCCCCCAGCAGTAGCAGTGTTTACTGAAGTGTTTCTGTTCTCTGTCCAGAGGGAACTTTGTTCCTCCTGCAAAAATAGTGCAGGAACTCCGTTCCCATGTGTTCCCGCTCGACTTGACACCTGTTCTTTTCCATATCTGTTCCCTTTTTGTCCTGTGAGGGTGACATTATGATTTGAAGGAAAGCTTATCTCCTATTAGAGCAGAATAAACTATAACTATTTTCACTACTAAGTGTGCACGTGTCTGCAGCACTATATGGCAGTAGTTTTTTAATGATTTTATACATTAGCAAGAGAAATATATGGTAGTATTATTTCCTGTCATGTAGTGCTCCAGACATGTGCACACTGCCTATCTAGATATCAATTAAACAAAGAATAACATTAGAATAAAGCAATTTTGATAAAATAAGTAAATTTGAAACCCTTTTTAAAATTGCATGCTCTATCTGAATCATGAAAGAAAAAAAAACTGTGCTTCATGTCCCTTTAATTAGAGAAAATCAAATCCAGCACACAATTCAGGACAGGAAAAACCCACCAGGATATACTACCTGGCTCCCAAAATATGTAATATCAAAAAAGTAGTGAAGGGTCTCCAATAATGCAAAAAATTCCTTTATTACAAAATTATGTCCAGGATAGGATCAAAAAGGCTTTAATTAGAGCACAGGTGAAATAATCAGCTGATGGGTCAGAGCAGGATAGTAACCATGGATACAGATCAGCTGATTATTTGTTTTTGTGCTCTAGTTAAGATATCATATTATACATGTGCTCTTATTAGGATATCATTTATATCAGAATTGTTAGGTGTACTTGAGGACTGGAGTTGAAAAACTCTGCTTTAAAGTATTATTTAAGATCATATGATTTAATAATGATATTGAGAGGTACTTGAAATGTCCCCAATAGTAATGTAGTTTCTCTATGAGCTTCTCTCCTAGTAGATCAATCATGGGGAAGAGGAAAAAGCTGTCAACATCTCCCATTCAAGCAAATGGTGGTTGTAATAAGATGGTATTACCTCAATCATGATTGTAAGTCAATAATACAATTAACTGATTTGATGACTTGAGCCACTTTTGCAGGAGACGCATTGTAGACTTTAAGCAGAATGTGATGCAAAACAACTTCAAATAAACAGAATCTTTCACAGGTCAAAAGAATAGCTTTTTAATAAGGCAGGAGTCAATACCATGTAGTCAATAAAGATGTCACGAACAGTTCGCCGGAGAACAGTTCCCGGCGAACATAGCTTGTTCGCGTTCGCAGCGGCGGGCGAACATATGCGATGTTCGATCCGCCCCTTATTCGTCATCATTGAGTAAACTTTGACCCTGTATCTCACAGTCTGCAGACATATTTCAGCCAATCAGCAGCAGACACTGCCTCCCAGACCCTCCCAGCTCCTGGGCAGCAGCCATTTTAGATTCATTCTGATCCTGCATTGTTAGTGAGAGGAGGGACAGTGTAGCTGCTGCTAATTTAATAGGGAAATCGATAGCTAGGCTAGTGTATTCAGTGTCCACTACAGTCCTGAAGGACTCATGTGATCTCTGCTGTAAGGACAGCACCCCAAAAAGCCCTTTTTAGGGCTACATCAGTCGGGTTTTTTTTTCGTTTTTTTCTTTGTAATCTAATAGCAGTTGCCTGCCTGCCACTGCCAGCCTGTTTGTCAGGCTCACAGCATATACTGTGCCTACTTGCTCAGTGCCACCACTCATATCTGGTGTAACATTAGTGTAAATTAAAAAAAAAAACTTTTACATCAGTCTGCTAGTGTAATCTAATTTCAGTGCCAAGGCCAGCCTGCCACTGCCAGCCTTTGTGTCAGGCTCACAGCATATACTGTGAATACTTGCTCAGTGCCACCAGTCATATCTGGTGTAGCATTAGTGTAAATTAAAAAAAAAAAAACTTTTACATCAGTCTGCTAGTGTAATCTAATTTCAGTTGCCAGGCCAGCCTGCCACTGCCAGCCTGTGTGTCAGGCTCCCAGCATATACCGTGCCTACTTGCTCAGTGCCACCACTCATATCTGGCTGGTGTAACAGTAGTGTAAATAAAAAAAAAAAACGTTTACATCAGTCTGCTAGTGTAATCTAATAGCAGTTGCCTGCCTGCCACTGCCAGCCTGTGTTTCAGGCTCACAGCATATACTTTTCCTACTTGCTCAGTGCCACCACCAGTCATATCTGGTGTAACATTAGTGTAAATTTTTAAAAAAAAAAACTTTTACATCAGTCTGCACGTGTAATTTAATTTCAGTTGCCATGCCAGCCTGCCACTGCCAGCCTGTATGTCAGGCTCACAGCATATACTGTGCCTACTTGCTCAGTGCCACCACTCATATCTGGTGTAACATTAGTGTAAATAAAAAAAAAAAACTTTTACATCAGTCTGCTAGTGTAATCTAATTTAATTTTCCAGGCCAACCTGCCACTGCCAGCCTGTGTGTCAGGCTCACAGCATATACTGTGCCTACTTGCTCAGTGCCACCACCAGTCATATCTGGTGTAACAGTAGTGTAAATTTAAAAAAAAAACTTTTTTGACTGTGAAACATCAGTCTGCAAGTGTAATCTAATTGCAGTTGCCTGCCTGCCAGCGTGTGTGCCAGACCCACTTGCCCAGTGCCACACCACTCATATCTGGTGTAACAGTAGTGTAATTTTAAAAAAAAAAAAACTTTTACCTCAGTCTGCTAGTGTAATCTAATTTCATTTGCCAGGCCAGCCTGCCACTGCCAGCCTGTGTGTCAGGCTCACAGCATATACTGTGCCTACTTGCTCAGTGCCACCAGTCATATCTGGTGTAACAGTAGTGTAAATTTTTTAAAAAAACGTTTACATCAGTCTGCTAGTGTAATCTAATTTCAGTTGCCAGCCTGCCACTGCCAGCCTGTGTGTCAAGCTCACAGCATATACTGTGCCTACTTGCTCAGGGCCACCACTCATATCTGGTGTAACATTATTGTAAATTTAAATTTAAATTAAATTTGACTGTGAAACATCAGTCTGCTTTTTTGTGTCAGGCTCACAGCATATACTGTGCCTACTTGCCCAGTGCCACCACTCATATTATCTTGTTTAATAGTAGTGTAAGTGTACATTTAAAAATAAAAAAAACTATTTTGACTAATAATGATATTGAGAGGTACTTGAAATGTCCCCAATAGTAATGCAGTTTCTCTGTGAGCTTCTCTCCTAATAGATCAATCATGGGGAAGAGGAAAAAGCTGTCAACACCTCCCATTCAAGCAAATGGTGGTTGTAATAAGATGGTATTACCTCAATCATGATTGTAAGTCAATAATACAATTAATAACTGATTTGATGACTTGAGCCACTTTTGCAGGAGTGATAAAAAAAGATATAAGGAGGGTGGTGCATATAGAACATACACCACACTCCTAGGGGGCGCTAACAATAAGCAGCAAACAGTAAGCAGATATATACAGATAATTAAGAGAATATACAATAAACCTAGCACACTTATATCAGATTATTAGAGATGATATGCTCACAAGTGGACCCAGATGATATTGGTATAATCAAATAACAAAATGTCCACACAAAGAATAATCCAAAAGAAAGAAGGCAGCTCTCTGTCATAGGACGGTCATCTTGGTGTGGCGTGATCTATAAGAGAAAGAAGCACAGAGGCGCCAACATGGCCTAGTAACGTCACGGCAGTCAGATACAAAACATCAGCAGGATAGGAAATATACTCACAAGCGTAGCGCACCCAAATGGTGCTATTGTGGCAGCCTGGAACATCAAACAGTGGTCCAGCTCACTGGTGTCTCCAGCCAGATAGAGATGATCCTTGGCGAGCGCCTATCCTATGATGCCTATAAGGGCAAAAAAGGCACACACATAGCCCAGTAACGTTTGTACACCAGATAAAAAAGGATTCAAGGTTGTACTTACAGGAAACAAAGCACCACCAGGTGCAATATCAGCAGTACTGGGACCTCTCAGCCGCCCAGTGGACTGTGGAATCCAATTTGCAGGATGCAGAAAATCACCACTTTGGAAGATAGAACTAGCACACACACTCTGCCCCCAAACAGGAGCAGAATAATTGTGATAAAGCAAGTGTATATTTAAAAACTTTTATTTTAAAAACAGCGACATGTTTCTCAGCCAGACCTATTATTGCGGGTATAGGGTGTCTTACGGACTCTCTATCCGCTTATATCGACCATTTTTTACAGAAATTTGTAATCTCGCTACCATCTTTCATAAGAGATTTATCCGATTTGATTACTAAATTAAATGAATGTGTCTTGGATGATGATTGTTGGTGGGTCACCTGCGATGTGGGGTCTCTGTATTCTAACATCCAGCACGAGTTGGGCATTAGGGCTGTACGTTCCTACCTTGTACAAGATATTTATATGCCCACTGAACAAGTTGAGTTTCTCCTTCAACTCATAAAATTCATTTTAGAGCATAACTATTTTCTCTATCAGAGTAAATACTACCTCCAAATTAAGGGCACGGCCATGGGCACCAGGTTCGCCCCGAGTTTCGCAAATTTGTTTATGGGCAACTTTGAGCAGATTTATATCTACGAGTCGCAATTCGCGGCGAACCTGGTGTTCTATGGCCGCTATATAGATGACCTTATTTTTTTATTCAAAGGGTCTGAAGAGGACATACATAAGTTTATTGATCATCTTAACCACAACAATTTTGGTATATCTTTCACTCAGAATATCCAGCGGCAAGAAATTGATTTTCTTGACTTAGTTCTGAGTAAAACTACTGATGGTAAAGTGGGGTCTAAAACCTTTTTTAAGACTGTTGACTGCAACAGCTTTCTGCATTATGAAAGCAATCACTATAAGAGCTGGAAGCTAAATGTCCCATATGGGCAATTTAGAAGAATAAGGAGGAATTGTTCCCAAATAGAGGACTATGATATCCAAGCAAGGGTTATTGGAGACAGATTCCTAGAAAAGGGCTACCCGGTAGATCTGATAAATCATGAGATCAATAGGGTTAGGGAGGAGGATAGATCAAGTTATTTTAAAATTAATAAAAACAAAAAATCTAAAGATCAAATAGGCTTCAAAGAAATAAATCCCCCGTTATTTATCACTAGATATAATTCAAACCATATGGCAATTAATAAAATTCTTAATAAACACTGGTCTATCCTCACTGATGATTCCACTCTGAGGAATATTATAGGGACCAAACCAAAAGTTGTATATAGAAGAGCACCTACGCTCAAGACCGTTCTAGCACCCAGTAAGATTGTAAGAAACAAATTTATTGTAAACAACAATGTAGGCTCCAACATCTTTAATGTTGGGTCTTTAATTAAAAAGAATATAGTCTCCAAATGTTATAGGAAACATTGTGGCATGTGCAGCAATATTTGTCATAGGACTTCTAGTTTTAGATCCTCGAATACGGGTGAAATTTTTAAAATTAAGAGTCACATGACATGTGAAACTTCTTTTGTGATATATCTCCTTGACTGTAAATGTGGAGCCCAGTATGTAGGCCGCACCTGCAGAAAGGTAAGAAAACGATGGGGAGAGCACTCCTATAACATTAAGAAAAAAGCCAAATCTCACAGCGTCTCCAGACATTGTTTATCTCATCACAAAAAAGATAAGAACCCTATCAAAATAACACCTATTGAAATGATTTCAAAATCTTGTCCCAATGCTCTAATGACCCTTAGGAGAAGAGAAACATTTTGGATTAAAAGATTAGGTACTCTCCAACCAGATGGGCTCAATGAGAACCTTGATATGGCAGCATTCTGAATACCAATATATATATATATATTTTTTTGGCCTCTATAAGGCTAGGTCACATCGACACTTTTTCACACCAATATCACATCACACATAGATAGGGGTTGCTGATTGTTTTTGCATTATCCTACACAGTGGTTGTTTAGTATTTCGCCATGTGTAACAATTTTTTTTTTATTTTTATTTTTACATTAGCGGTATAGCACTTTAATATTATTATTACTTATAAGATTACCATGATCAGATGACTTATTTATAGGATACAAGGGTATCTTTATGTTGGACCAATGATTACACATATTTATATATATACTTCTGCACGTCATTTAGATATAGCTTTAGGTTTTGATTACATTCCACACTTTATTCTTGGCTTATCATTTTTATTATATATTACAAATATTTTGTTAGTACATTTATATTAAATATAGGTACATACATTTTGCATATATGATATCACAGATAGGTTTTAACATTAGTTAGTCATTGTGTCATTTTTTTTTTTTTTTTATATATATATATATATATTTTTTTTATTATTTTTTTTTTTGAGATTCCCTCTTAGTAAATGTATTTATATAGTCATGTTGACACATCTAGTATTAATTACTTGTTATAGGTTATTCTTATTTGAGATTTGCTCAAAATGGTTTGTGTTACATATGAGAGCTTTTTTGTTAGGGCAGAGAAATAAATGTCACACTTTAAAGGAGGGTACAATGTAGATATAATACCAATTAAGGTCTATAATACTAAAGGAAAAATATAGATCTATTGTGATATAAAACATACATGTGGTCAGGCATATTATGTGATTATATGTAGAATAGAGACTATTAAAATACATGTATCCTGCTTATGTTTTTATGTGGGTATATTATATTGTTGTACATATTGTGATTATTTTATTTTGAGGTGTATAACAAATGTTTTTATTGTGATTGTTATATTACTGTTTTCCATTTTTTATTTTTTTCTTAATTTGAAGGGTTACAAGGTTATTGCTATTGTCTATTTTGGGTATGGCAATGGTATGGAGGTTAATACAGAGATATCTATTCTTATTTGGGATTTGCTCATAATGGTTTGTGTTACATATGAGAGCTTTGTATATAGGGGTTTCCATGCCTACCAACTGCTGACCTGTGCAACAGGTGTTCACACTTTAGAAATTAATTAGCCTATCAGATTTAGTTTTATGTGTTCTATTGTCTTTATAAAGCAAGTGTTGTTAACATTTTAACATAGCCTGAGGAAACAGCCTGTGGTGGCTGAGAAACATGTCGCTGTTTTTAAAATAAAAGTTTTTAAATATACACTTGCTTTATCACAATTATTCTGCTCCAGTTTGGGGGCAGAGTGTGTGTGCTAGTTCTATCTTCCAAAGTGGTGATTTTCTGCATCCTGCAAATTGGATTCCACAGTCCACTGGGCGGCTGAGAGGTCCCAGTACTGCTGATATTGCACCTGGTGGTGCTTTGTTTCCTGTAAGTACAACCTTGAATCCTTTTTTATCTGGTGTACAAACGTTACTGGGCTATGTGTGTGCCTTTTTTGCCCTTATAGGCATCATAGGATAAGCGCTCGCCAAGGATCATCTCTATCTGGCTGGAGACACCAGTGAGCTGGACCACTGTTTGATGTTCCAGGCTGCCACAATAGCACCATTTGGGTGCGCTACGCTTGTGAGTATATTTCCTATCCTGCTGATGGTTTGTATCTGACTGCCGTGACGTTACTAGGCCATGTTGGCGCCTCTGTGCTTCTTTCTCTTATAGACTTTTGCAGGAGATGCATTGTAGAATCCAATGCAAAACAACTTCAAATAAACAGAATCTTTCACAGGTCAAAAGAATAGCTTTTTAATAAGGCAGGAGTCAATACCATGTAGTCAATAAAGATGTCGCAAACAGTTCGCCGGAGAACAGTTCCCGGGGGAACATAGCTTGTTCGCGTTCGCAGCGGCGGGCGAACATATGCGATGTTCGATCCACCCCTTATTCGTCATCATTGAGTAAATTTTGACCCTGTATCTCACAGTCTGCAGACATATTACAGCCAATCATCTGCGGACACTCCCTCCCAGACCCTCCCAGCTCCTGGGCAGCAGCCATTTTAGATTCATTCTGATCCTGCATTGTTAGTGAGAGGAGGGACAGTGTAGCTGCTGCTAATTTAATAGGGAAATCTATAGCTAGGCTAGTGTATTCAGTGTCCACTACAGTCCTGAAGGACTCATCTGATCTCTGCTGTAAGGGCAGCACCCCAAAAAGCCCTTTTCAGGGCTACATCAGTCTTTTTTTTTTTCGTTTTTTTTTCTTTGTAATCTAATAGCAGTTGCCTGCCTGCCTGCCACTGCTAGCCTGTGTGTCAGGCTAACAGCATATACTGTGCCTACTTGCTCAGTGCCACCACTCATATCTGGCTGGTGTAACAGTAGTGTAAATTAAAAAAAAAACGTTTACATCAGTCTGATAGTGTAATCTAATAGCAGTTGCCTGCCTGCCACTGCCATCCTGTGTGTCAGGCTCACAGCATATGCTGTGCCTACTTGCTCAGTGCCACCACTCATATCTGGTGTAACATTAGTGTAAATTAAAAAAAAAAACTTTTACATCAGTCTGCTAGTGTAATCTAATTTCAGTGCCAAGGCCAGCCTGCCACTGCCAGCCTTTGTGTCAGGCTCACAGCATATACTGTGAATACTTGCTCAGTGCCACCAGTCATATCTGGTGTAGCATTAGTGTAAATTAAAAAAAAAAAAACTTTTACATCAGTCTGCTAGTGTAATCTAATTTCAGTTGCCAGGCCAGCCTGCCACTGCCAGCCTGTGTGTCAGGCTCACAGCATATACTGTGCCTACTTGCTCAGTGCCACCACTCATATCTGGCTGGTGTAACAGTAGTGTAAATAAAAAAAAACAAAAAAACGTTTACATCAGTCTGCTAGTGTAATCTAATAGCAGTTGCCTGCCTGCCACTGCCAGCCTGTGTGTCAGGCTCACAGCATATACTGTGCCTACTTGCAACTTTTACATCAGTCTGCATGTGTAATTTAATTTCAGTTGCCAGGCCAGCCTGCCACTGCCAGCCTGTGTGTCAGGCTCACAGCATATACTGTGCCTACTTGCTCAGTGCCACCACTCATATCTGGTGTAACATTAGTGTAAATAAAAAAAAAACTTTTACATCAGTCTGCTAGGGTAATCTAATTTAATTTTCCAGGCCAGCCTGCCACTGCCAGCCTGTGTGTTAGGCTCACAGCATATACTGTGCCTACTTGCTCAGTGCCACCACCAGTCATATCTGGTGTAACAGTAGTGTAAATTTAAAAAAAAAACTTTTTTGACTGTGAAACATCAGTCTGCTAGTGTAATCTAATTGCAGTTGCCTGCCTGCCAGCGTGTGTGCCAGACCCACTTGCCCAGTGCCACACCGCTCATATCTGGTGTAACAGTAGTGTAATTTTTAAAAAAAAAAAAAATTTACATCGGTCTGCTAGTGTAATCTAATAGCAGTTGCCAGCCTGCCACTGCCAGCCTTTGTGTGTCAGGCTCACAACATATACTGTGCCTACTTGCTCAGTGCCACCACCAGTCATATCTGGTGTAACATTAGTGTAAATTAAAAAAAAAACCTTTTACATCAGTCTGCTAGTGTAATCTAATTTCAGTTGCCAGGCCAGCCTGCCACTGCCAGTCTGTGTGTCAGGCTCACAGCATATACTGTGCCTACTTGCTCAGTGCCACCAGTCATATCTGGTGTAACAGTAGTGTAAATTTTAAAAAAAACTTTTACATCAGTCTGCTAGTGTAATCTAATTTCAGTTGCCAGCCTGCCACTGCCAGCCTGTGTGTCAAGCTCACAGCATATACTGTGCCTACTTGCTCAGGGCCACCACTCATATCTGGTGTAACATTATTGTAAATTTAAATTTAGATTAAATTTGACTGTGAAACATCAGTCTGCTTTTTTGTGTCAGGCTCACAGCATATACTGTGCCTACTTGCCCAGTGCCACCACTCATATTATCTTGTTTAATAGTAGTGTAAGTGTACATTTAAAAATAAAAAAAACTATTTTGACTAATAATGATATTGAGAGGTACTTGAAATGTCCCCAATAGTAATGCAGTTTATCTGTGAGCTTCTCTCCTAGTAGATCAATCATGGGGAAGAGGGAAAAGCTGTCAACACCTCACATTCAAGCAAATGGTGGTTGTAATAAGATGGTATTACCTCAATCATGATTGTAAGTCAATAATACAATTAATAACTGATTTGATGACTTGAGCCACTTTTGCTGGATATGCATTGTAGACTTTAAGCAGAATCCGATGCAAAACAACTTCAAATAAACAGAATCTTTCACAGGTCAAAAGAATAGCTTTTTAATAAGGCAGGAGTCAATACCATGTAGTCAATAAAGATGTCGCGAACAGTTCACCGGAGAACAGTTCACGGGGGAACATAGCTTGTTCGCGTTCGCAGCGGCGGGTTCGTCATCATTGAGTAAATTTTGACCCTGTATCTCACAGTCTGCAGACATATTACAGCCAATCAGCAGCAGACACTCCCTCCCTCCCAGACCCTCCCAGCTCCTGGGCAGCAGCCATTTTAGATTCATTCTGATCCTGCATTGTTAGTGAGAGGAGGGACAGTGAAGCTGCTGCTAATTTAATAGGGAAATCGATAGCTAGGCTAGTGTATTCAGTGTCCACTACAGTCCTGAAGGACTCATCTGATCTCTGCTGTAAGGGCAGCACCCCAAAAAGCCCTTTTTAGGGCTACATCAGTCATTTTTTTTTTTTCATTTTTTTTCTTTGTAATCTAATAGCAGTTGCCTGCCTGCCACTGCCAGCCTGTGTGTCAGGCTCACAGCATATACTGTGCCTACTTGCTCAGTGCCACCACTCATATCTGGTGTAACATTAGTGTAAATTTAAAAAAAAAAACTTTTACATCAGTCTGCTAGTGTAATCTAATTTCAGTGCCAAGGCCAGCCTGCCACTGCCAGCCTGTGTGTCAAGCTCACAGCATATACTGTGAATACTTTCTCAGTGCCACCAGTCATATCTGGTGTAGCATTAGTGTAAATTAAAAAAAAAACTTTTACATCAGTCTGCTAGTGTAATCTATTTTCAGTTGCCAGGTCAGCCTGCCACTGCCAGCCTGTGTGTCAGGCTAACAGCATATACTGTGCCTACTTGCTCAGTGCCACCACTCATATCTGGCTGGTGTAACAGTAGTGTAAATTTAAAAAAAAACGTTTACATCAGTCTGCTAGTGTAATCTAATAGCAGTTGCCTGCCTGCCACTGCCATCCTGTGTGTCAGGCTCACAGCATATGCTGTGCCTACTTGCTCAGTGCCACCACCAGTCATATCTGGTGTAACATTAGTGAAAATAAAAAAAAAAAAAAACTTTTACATCAGTCTGCACATGTAATCTAATTTCAGTTGCCAGGCCAGCCTGCCACTGCCAGCCTGTGTGTCAGGCTCACAGCATATACTGTGCCTACTTGCTCAGTGCCACCACTCATATCTGGTATAACATTAGTGTAAATAAAAAAAAAAACTTTTACATCAGTCTGCTAGTGTAATCTAATTTAATTTTCCAGGCCAGCCTGCCACTTCCAGCCTGTGTGTCAGGCTCACAGCATATACTGTGGCTACTTGCTCAGTGCCACCACCAGTCATATCTGGTGTAACAGTAGTGTAAATTTAAAAAAAAACTTTTTTGACTGTGAAACATCAGTCTGCTAGTGTAATCTAATTGCAGTTGCCTGCCTGCCAGCGTGTGTGCCAGACCCACTTGCCCAGTGCCACACCAGTCATATTTGGTGTAACAGTAGTGTAAATTTTTTAAAAAAAAAACTTTTACATCAGTCTGCTAGTGTAATCTAATAGCAGTTGCCTGCCTGCCACTGCCAGCCTGTGTGTCAGGCTCACAACATACGCTGTGCCTACTTGCTCAGTGCCACCACCAGTCATATCTGGTGTAACATTAGTGTAAATTAAAAATATTTTTTTTTACATCAGTCTGCATGTGTAATCTAATTTCAGTTGCCAGGCCAGCCTGCCACTGCCAGCCTGTGTGTCAGGCTCACAGCATATACTGTGCCTACTTGCTCAGTGCCAAAAGTCATATCTGGTGTAACAGTATTGTAAATTAAAAAAAAAACTTTTACATCAGTCTGCTAGTGTAATCTAATTTCAGTTGCCAGTCTGCCACTGCCAGCCTGTGTGTCAAGCTCACAGCATATACTGTGCCTACTTTCTCAGTGCCACCACTCATATCTGGTGTAACATTATTGTAAATTTAAATTTAAATTAAATTTGACTGTGAAACATCAGTCTGCTTTTTTGTGTCAGGCTCACAGCATATAATGTGCCTAGAGACAGGCAGAGGCAGGCCGACCTGCAGGGGCCGTCGTGGTCATGGTGCTGTGATTCCCTTTGGCCATAGAATAATGCCCAGTGTTAGGCCACGTACCATGAACATGAAAAGTTCTGATGAAATAGTTGACTTTATAACACAGGACACACAATCTTCTACAGCTTCCGCTCGTAACCTTGACGCACCATCCTCCTCCTCTAGCTAAGCTTCGGGCACCTTTTAACTTACCACTCAACCGCCTGCCGCCACCACTGACACTAGCACCACAGCCACCTCACTTGATCTGTCAGAGGAGTTATGTACACCTCAGTGTGAAGAAATGAGTGATGCGCAACCATCATTGACAGAGGATGTAGATAACTGTGATATGTCTCAGTCAGGCAGCATTCCAGACATGGACAACGCATGGTGTGATGATGATTATGATGATGTTGTACCCGCCGTTGCTTCCGTTGTTGAGTTGTCAGATACAAGTGAAGGGGTTGATGATGATGATGCGTCCGTGGATGTCACGTGGGTGCCCGGTAGAAGAGAAGAAGAACAGGTGGAAAGTTCAGATGGGGAGAGAGAGAAGAGCAGGAGGAGGAGACGAGTTGGAAGCAGGGGGAGGTCATTGCAAGGAGCTATTGGCACAGTCAGACAGCATGCATTGGCACCCGGGGTCAGCCAGACAGCACGCCAATCAACGCATGCTGTTGCCACCACCAGAATGCCGTCATCACAGAGTTCAGCAGTGTGGCATTTTTTTTATGTGTCTGCCTCTGACAACAGCAATGCCATTTGCAACTTGTGCCAAAAGAAACTGAGTCGTGGGAAGTCCAACACCCTCCTAGGTACAACTGCTTTGCGAAGGCACATAATCTCACATCACAAACGCCTATGGGATGAACACATGAGGACAAGCAGCACACAAACTCAAAGCCGCCATCCTCCTCCTGGTCCAGCATCTTCAGCCATGTCAACCACTGCTGTGCTCCTTGCCCCCTCTCAAACATCCGCCAATACGTCTCTCTTCTGGAGCAGTTACTGCTCATCTGCCCACTGTCAGGTGTCTGTCAAGGACATGTTTGAGCGTAAGAAGCCAATGTCACCAAGTCACCCCCTTGCCCAGTGTCTGACTGCTGGCTTGTCTTAACTGTTAGCCCGCCAGCTTTTACCATACAAGCTGGTGGAGTCTGAGGCGTTCAAAAAATTTGTAGCTATTGGGACACCGCAGTGGAAGGTACCCAGCCGAAATTTCTTTGCACAAAAGGCAATTCCATTCCCAACCTGTACTCGATTATGCGAAAGGAAGTAATGGCATGTCTGGCACACAGTGTTGCGGAAAGGGTCCATCTGACCACTGATAGCTGGTCTGCAAAGCATGGTCAGGGCAGGTATATCACCTACACTGCGCACTGGGTAAACCTGCTGACGGCTGCCAAGCATGGAATGCGTGGCTCTGCAGAGGAGTTGGTGACACCGCCATGACTTGCAGGCAGGCCTGCTGCCACCTCCTCTACTCATCCTACTCCATCCTCTTCCATAACCTCCTCGGCTGAGTCCTCTTCTGCTGCATCTTGCTCCACATCAACGGCACCCCCCAGCTCCCCAGGATACAGCAGTGTCACACCGTCTTGGGGTTGACTTGCTTGAAAGCAGAGAGTCACACCGCACCAGCACTCTTGTCTGCCTTGAACGCACAGGTGGATCAGTGGCTGACTCTGCACCAACTGGAGATCGGCAAAGTGGTTTCTGACAACAGAAGTAATTTGGTGGCGGCATTGAAATTGGGCAAGCTGACATATGTGCCGTGCATGGCACATGTGTGTAATCTGATTGTACAATGCTTTGTGCATAAGTAACCAGGCTTACAGGACGTCCTGAAGCAGACCAGGAAGGTGTGTGGCCATTTCAGGCCTTCCTACACGGCCATGGTGCACTTGTCTGATATCCAGTGGCAAAACCACCTGCCAGTGAGGCGCTTGATTTGCGACAGCCCAACACGTTGGAATTCAACACTCCTAATGTTCGACCACCTGCTCCAACAAGAAAAAGCTGTTAACGAGTATTTGTATGACTGGGTTGCTAGCACAGCCTCTGGGGAGCTGGGGATTTTTTTGCCACGTTACTGGATGCTCATGTGAAATGCCTGTAGGCTCATGCATCCTTTTGAGAAGGTGACAAACCTAGTCAGTCGCACCAAAGGCACCATCAGCGACATCATACCATTTGTTTTCTTCCTGGAGCGTGCCCTGCAAAGAGTGCTGGATCAGGCCGTAGATGAGCGTGAAGAGGAAAAGTTATGGTCTCCATCACCACCAGAAACAGCCTTATCAGCATCTCTTGCTGGACCAGCGGCAACACAGGAAGAGGATTGTGAGGAAGAGGAGTCAGAGGAGGAATGTGGCTATGAGGAGGAGGAAGACCAAGCACAACAGGCATCCCAGGGTGCTCGTTGTTGTCACCTATCTAGTACCCGTGGTGTTGTACGTGGCTGGGGGGAAGAAGATACCTTCAGTGAGATCAGTGAGGATGAGGAACGGGACATGAGTAGCTCGGCATCCAACCTTGTGCAAATGGGGTCTTTCATGCTGTCGTGCCTGTTGAGGGACACTCGTATAAAAAAGCTGAAGCATAAAGTGACTGAAATTTTACCGAATTACCGCAAGTCAGAAGGATGGAGCAGTTCAAAAATAAATTAAAAAGTATGCTTTACACAGCGTATAAGGGTGATGTGACAGCACAACGGGAATCTAACAGGGGATGAGATGAAAGTAATACTCCTCCTCCCACGACCATGCCGGCAAGGACAGGACTCTTTCCAGACGTGTTGTTGATGGAGGACATGCGGACCTTTTTAACTCCTATGCATCGCCACAGCCCTTCGGGATCCAGCCTCAGAGAACGACTCAACCGACAGGTAGCAGACTACCTCGCATTAACTGCAGATCTCGACACTCTGAGGAGCGATGAACCCCTTGACTACTGGGTGTGCAGGCTTGACCTGTGGCCTGAGCTATCCCAATTTGCAATCGAACTTCTGGCCTGCCCCACTTCAAGTGTCCTGTCAGAAAGGACCTTCAGTGCAGCAGGTATTGTCACTGAGAAGAGAAGTCGTCTAGGTCAAAAAACTCTTGATTATCTCAACTTTATTAAAATGAATGAGGGATGGATCCTGAAGGGACTAACATTGGGCGATACATTCGAATATAAAAGGCCTGATGAGATGAGCTGCCTTGGGCTAAAAATGGCACACACGCTGCCGGATGACTTGCGTGACTTATCCGCCAACAACTAGGGTTCAAGCCGCAATGTTTTAGGGGACTTTCTAACTGTCAAACAAACATCAATTTTTCTGGCCGCTGCTACAGCAGCGGCTGCAACAATACCTGATTTTTCAGGCATGTGTACATGCCTTATTTTTTGGCCTCTGGTGCTGCACTGTGGCTTCAAAACCCAACCAAAAAAAAGGCACATAACAGGGATTAAACTGCTAAGAATAGTACTACTTATCACACCACTCATATCTGGTGGCATAGTAGATTGCACACGCAGTTCCCCAAATTTGAAGTAGGAGGACCGACCAAGCATCTTTTTCCATCTCCCGGTTCCTAAAAATTATCTCCGGGTTCCTAAAAACGATGCCATACCTGTACTCAATTGTGCAAAAGGAAGTCATGGCATATGGGGTCTTTCATGCTGTCGTGCCTGTTGAGGGTCGGGGACCGTCGTATAAAAAAGCTGAAGGAGAACGACCTGTACTGGGTGTCCAAGCATCTTTTTCCATCTCCCGGTTCCTAAAATCCATGCCATATACACGTCCCCTGATAGGGGACGTAACAGGGATTAAACTGATAAAAATATTACTAGTTAACACACCACTCCTATCTGGTGGCACAGTAGATTTCACGCAGTGCTCTGACAAGATGCAGAAGGACATTTGTCAGACGGACATTTGTCAGACAGACATTTGGCCGACAGGCAGAAAGCTTAAGAATGTTCCGATTTCAGCCGAGGGCAGATACACAGAGTGCTCTGTTCTAATCAGAGCCTCGGGTGCCGCAACTGCCTCTGGGAACCTTACCATGGGTCCCAGACCGCCCGTCTTGTAATTCTCTGTCTGGGAAATTATCTATCTATCAAATCCATCTATTTATCTATCAAATCTATCTATCTATCGTATCTATCATCAAATGTATCTATTGCATCTATTGATCTATGGGGAGTTTGCGGTTGTGCAAATAGACTGTTTGCGGTTGTTTGCGGTGCATTAAACGGGGAGTTTGGTCTGTCACTGTGAAGCGGGCGTAACCCTTACACTACATGAATGATACAACATCATACCTGATGTTTTAAAGCACGTTATTCCAAACAATTTAGGAATTTTAGGTGATGTATGCCCTTTATGGATTAAAAACAGACTCTTCATCAACTATGTAATTTTCCATTGGAGTTTTGCCATGGATCTCCCTCCAGCATGCCAGAGTCCAGGTGTTAGTCCCGTTGAAGCAACTTTTCCATCACTTTTGTGGCCAGAAAGAGTCCCTGTGGGTTTTAAAATTCGCCTGCCTATTGAAGTCAATGGTGGTTCGGCTGGTTCGCCGGTTCGTGAACTTTTGCAGAAGTTCGTGTTCGCTGTTTGCGAACGCAAAATTTTAGGTTTGCGACATCACTAGTAGTCAATCATAAGTAGTCATCACAACAAAAGGGGGTGTCATTATTGTAATCCAGAATAGCATTCCAAGGATGTTTTACCAAGAAATTAGTCCACAAGTAGAGACACAGACAAGGGCTAAACAGGAGACAGAAGTCAAAGAACTATCGAGGGTTAAAGTGGAAGCCAAAGAACTATCCAAAGTTAAAACTAGAAGGGAAGGCTAGGAACAATAATGTCAGTATTTCCATACAAATAACCAAGCACTGAACAGGTGTAAATAAAGACCTTTTAACACCTCCAATTCTGTCCTTGCACCCAGGAAACAGCAGGAACACTTCAGATGTAAAATATACAAATAGCATTTTTCTTTGTGCACTCTACTTCAAGACTCTTCATATAATTATTATTGTTACTATTATTACTATTATTATTATTACTACGCCATACTGCTTCTCTGAGAAAATCTCCACAAGTTTAAAATATGCTATTTATTTTTTATTATATTGTTAATTAATACACTTTTTAAAGAATGGTTAAAATATAATATAATATACATTTCCATAAAAAGACCCACAAAAATGTTCCAAGTGAAGTGGGGATACAACTGAATTTTGGAATGTTAAATGGATGTATTTAACTTAAATCACTTTAAATCTAAAAATCCAGATATAACAAATACTTATTCAATTTCTCTGACTTGACAGGTGAATACTCTTGGCCTTTTTCTATAAACAAAAATTAATATAATTTCTACACATTTATGTCCTCTTGGGATATATTTTTATAATGATGGTCTCTCTATTATCTTTACAGCTGTCAAATCTATTCACACTAGACATTACGAATTAGTACTACAGCCAAAGAATTCAGAAGACATATAATGGAATCAAATGTCTTGGGGTTTCAAGGCCCAGGAACATTAATAACAGTTGTCCTGTAGTTTTTTTCTGTAACTCACATATACTGGATGCCCAGCAAAGCTACTATTTATATTACTAAAAGTTTAAAAGTTAATTTTTGTATGTTTTTTAAATTATATCAGTAACAGCATAGGTGTATTATTACATTACTCTAGAGCACACTAGTGTATGCTGTGTTTCATTTTGGTAATCATACTCAATATTTTGTGGCTTATTAAAATAATTTTACAAAAATAGAAGTGAAATATAAGATGAACAGGTTTTCTTCTGTGCACTAAATATAAAGATCTTAAAACATTTTAATAGGAAAAAAAAATATTTAAATGTATTCCTATTTTTTTTTTTTTCAACAGACACATAAAGTATCAAATGGAACTGTTTAAAAAAAAAATATAGAAACCAGGGGATGCAAAGTGAATTTCTCTCTCCACAGGTTCTGTTAATGGATGTTCTGAACCTTTAGGTTAAATATCTTCCAGCATGTATTTCAGTTTCAAGTCAGGTACTTAGGGATTCCATTGGCATTTTAAAGGACAGGGTTGTTGTTTTTTATTTATTTTTTATTTTTTTATTTTTTTTTACTCCAGGCTATTTTGAGAAAGCAATTATATGAGAATGTATTAAAATGAACAGTAAAAGTAGTACTGCCTCATAAAGTTATGGTTTTGAAAATCACTGAGGCTGGTAAAGTACAATATATTTCCTGTTTCTTATGCTACTCATTTACTGTGCCTAAATTTATAGAATGCCAACATTTTAAAGCATTATTACATTCCTATTTTTCCTTTCTGCAGCTAAAATAGTTTATTTTCAAACGATTTCTTGAAAATGAAGATCCCTTTTTGTTTCTATGCTAATAGATCATGTCCTGCCCATCAACGGAGATGCGAGGGTTAGGCTTTCTGCCAGTGAGTTTCTATGCCATGGATCAGCATTGCACAAGCATGATCTTTTTGATGGTTTAATAATCAGAGTTAGCTTAAGCTTTCTTTCATGCAAAACAATTATATTTTATTATATGTAAATAAATATTTAATTTCATATGCTTGAATAAAATGTGTAGCATTAAAGGGATATGAAAACCAAAAATGTTCTTTGTGATATAGATAGAGCATGCCATTTTAATCAACATTCTAACTTAATTCTATAATGATATTTTCTTTGTTCTTTTGGTACCTATTGTTAAAAAAGCACAGAAGTGTGCATCTGTGGAGCAATAAATGGCAGCAGCTTTCAAAATGTTTATATATTTGTAAGAACACTAGATGGCAGCACTATTTCCTACCATTTAGTTATCCAGAAACTTACCTTGGTATCTCTTCAACAAATTATCACCTAGATTACAAGTTTTGCTTTGCGGCTTGTAACGATTAAAATATGGCATTTTCATAGTTGAAACAGCACCGCAGCTATTACAAGTGTTTTCGGTATAGGTGTATCGCACACCTTTTAGCAACACACATAAAAATGACATTTTTTCATGGGCTTCCAAAAGACCAGTAATACAAGTTTTGCGGTACGGCTAAAAAGTGAGCGTTACAGCCAAAAACGACAAGATCTGTGCCGCCATCTAAAGTCAGTAATTATGAGTTTTACGCTACAAAGCTGTAACATAAAACTCATAACTAAACTGTTACAAAGTACACTAAACACCCATAAACTACCTATTAACCCCTAAACCGAGGCCCTCCTGCATCAAAAACACTATAATAAATCTATTAACCACTATACCACCCCTCCCGACATCTCCGCCACTAAAAAAATGTATTAACAACTATTTTGCCACTCCCAGACATCGTCACCACTATACTAAAGTTATTAACCCCTAAAATGCTGCCCTCCTGCATCAAAAACACTATTTAAATATTATTAACCCCAATCTGCAGTCCGCCCACACCGCAGCTATAATAAACGTATTAACCCCTAAACCGCAAGCCCCTTACAACAAAATATACTAAAATAAACTATTAACCCCTAAACCAAAATCCCCCCACAACAAAATAAACTAATTTAAACTAGTAACCCCTAAACCTAACAACCCCTAACTTTATATTAAAATGACAATTTCCCTAGCTTAAATTAAAATTTTCCTGTCAAATTAAAAGAAATATTTTAAAACTAACAATTAAACTGCTATAATTATTAAACTAAAATTAAACTATCAATTAAATAAAAGTAAACTACCAATAAAAAAATCCTAACACTACTCTAAAAATTACAAAAAGTATCTAATTACAAAAAATAAAAACTAAATTACAAAAAACCCCACTAAATTACGAAAAGTAACAAACAAAAAACAAACAAAAAGAATTACACCTAATCTAATAGCCCTATCAAAATAAAAAAGCCCACTCCCCAAAAAAAAACTCTAGCCTACAATAAACTACAAATGGCCCTTAAAAGGGCCTTTTGTGGGGCATTGCCCCAAAGATACCAGCTCTTTTACCTGTAAAAAGAATACAAACACCCCGCCAACAGTACAACCCACCACCCAACCAATCCCCCCAAATAAAAAAACTGTCTAAAATAACCTAAGCTATCCATTGCCCTGAAAAGGGCATTTGTATGGGCATTGCCCTTAAAAAGGCATTTAGCTCTTTTACTGCCCAGACCCTAAACTAAAAAAAAAAACCCACCCAAAAGAACATTAAAAAATCCTAACACTAACCCCCAACAATCCACTAACAGTTGTTGAAGTTTGTATTATTTTTGGAGCAAATAAATTAGATCTACATTAAATTTAGTATTATTAACTAAATAATAACTATTTAAAACAAAATTCATACGTACCTGTGAAATAAAACCTAAGATAGCTACAATATAACTAATAGTATTGTTTGTTGTAGCTAGCTTAGGTTTTATTTTTATTTCACAGGTAAGTTTGTATTTATTTTAAATAGGTAGACTAGTTAGTAAATAGTTAATAACTATTTACTAACTACCTAGCTAAAATAAATACAAACTTATCTCAGGGTCAATGCCCTTTTAAGGGCCCCCGAAAAGGCCCTTTTAATGGCCCTTGCTAGTTAGGTTTTAGTGTAAGACAGCTTAGGTTTTATTTGACAGGTAAGTTTGTATTTATTTTAGCTAGGTAGTTACTATATTCTACTTTTGCCGGGCAGCAGGGCTTGATAACTAAGGCGAATCAGCCTCGCCACAAATACGCTGCGGAATTCAAGCGTATTTGAGGTTGACGGCTTGATAACTAGGGGCCAGTGTCTCCATAACTAAACACAGTATTCCAGATGAGGCTTAACTAATGATCTGTAAAGCGAAATAAGAACCTTGCTATTTATGCCACTAATACCTATCCCAATGCAACCAAGTATTCAACTGACTTACTGGCTGTACTGCTGCATTGTGTACCACATTTTAAATAATCTGAAATAATCATTCTCAAGTCCTGTTCCTGTTTAGTTACAGTCAGTAATGTACCAATGAGACTAAAATTGGTCTTTGGGTTTTTGGATCCAATATGCATAATTATGTTCTCCATTTTTTTTTAATATCACTGCTCATTTTATCAACCTGTCCTGGAACATCAACTGTGTTTCAAATTTTTGTATATAATCAAACAAGCAAACCTTCCCCTGAAGGCCATTTTCAATATCACTGATGAACATGTTAAACTAAGCAACCCAAGAACTGACCCTTGGGGAACACCATTACTAACTGACCCCTCATTTGAATTTACTCCATTAAAGGGTAATGAAACCCAAAAAAATTATTTCATGATTCAGATACAGAATACAATTTTAAACAACTTTCTAATTTACTTCTATTATCTAATTTTCTTCATTCTCTTGGTATCATTTGTTGAAGGAGCAGCAATGCACTTCTGGTTTCTAACTGAACACATGTGTGAGCCAATGACAATCGGTATATATATGCAGCAACCAATCAGCAGCTAGAACCTAGATTATTTGCTGCTCCTGAGTTTACCTAGATAAACCTTTAAACAAAGGATAACAAGAAAAGTAAGCAAATTAAATAATAGAAGTAACTTGGAAAGTTGTTTAAAATTGTTTTCTCTGTCTGAATCGTAAAAGAACATTTTTGGGTTTCATGTCCCTTTAATTGAAACCTTCTGCCTTCTATCCTTAAGCCCTCACTCTACCCACTTAATAATCTTAGCATCTACTCTAAGGCAATACATGTTTTTTTTTAAATAATTTTTTTTATTGAGGTTTTGCATCACATACAAAAAACAATGGTCGCCTTTTAACAACAAAAATACAAATAAAATAGAACGAAATACTTTGGCGGGTAATAAGATGAACATTAGGTAAGCTTATAGAACCTTGTTTTTGTAATAACATAGCAGATAAGACTGACTAATTATAAGACAATCTAGCATAGCAAGGAACAACTGATAGTCAGATTGGAAACCTCATATGGGCTTTAGATGTGAGCATAGAGTATGGGGGGGATTTCAGCGGGCAAGTGCCGCTCATTTAGTAAGGTGGAGAATGGAGGGGTGGAGCAAATAAGAGAGTCTTGTGAATTATGGAAAAACGTCCAAAGTTGTTGTAAGAGAGGCATTTATAGGGCAATATAGATATGAGCTATAAGACATTAGATAGTGCGGGATCTAGGGGCCTATACATGGGAGTATTCTATTAGGGGGGGCTACGTTGAATATACCAATGTGCCTCCGTAAGTGAGGTATACATCCCAAAATTAAGGGAAATCTAGGGGAAGGTTGAATATTACATACCTAGGGCTTGAAATAAATTGGGTAGGAATAAATATATCCCATTCTATCTGCCGAACTTGAAAGGGGAGGAAAGCTGACCCACAAAACCTAGTCAATATAAATTTAGCATAACAGAGTAAGAGGGGTGAATAACATCTTATGACTAAGCGAAGGAGCAATTCTAAAGATATAAAATACTGGTGGGTGTAATTAAACCTTGAAATATACCTTCTCATCAACCCACTATTATTTGTCGGTATTAATAACAGTGAACTTAATAGCAAAATGGTGATGTGCTATCTTGGCCACAGACGACACATCTTCCAAGCTAAATAACCCATAACAACCTCCGGGAAGACCTTATGCACAACATAATGGTTAACCATAACTGAGTAAGGGTTTAGGCTCGCTTAGTACACATATTCAATCAAAAATTAAGTTTGAGAGGATCCAATAATCTCACAGTATAGCCATATAGGCTTTTAGGACCCAAACTGTGGGTGCATATATAGAGATATATCCGCAAGGGGATTATGTAAAATAAACCAATTAATGCTAGAGGGGAATTACACCAAAATATAAAAAGAAAATACCGATCATAGTTAAATATTAAATACATGTGATATATCATATTCTATTTTATCCCCTGGCCTCAGAAGGGAAGGGTAGCTATGTTAAAAGTATTAATACTAATTTGGAGAGGTGTACCTAGTGTGAGGAATAATTGGGCCATCATAGTAAAAAAAAAGAGAGATCTCTACAGGGAGACATATCTGTTAAAGTATAACGTAGGGGGCAGACGTGGCAACATGAACCTCAACAAATTTATAAACAGCATACATGTGATACAGAACATAGCAATTATAACTACAGGGAGTGCAGAATTATTAGGCAAGTTGTATTTTTGAGGATTAATTTTATTATTGAACAACAACCATGTTCTCAATGAACCCAAAAAACTCATTAATATCAAAGCTGAATAGTTTTGGAAGTAGTTTTTAGTTTGTTTTTAGTTATAGCTATTTTAGGGGGATATCTGTGTGTGCAGGTGACTATTACTGTGCATAATTATTAGGCAACTTAACAAAAAACAAATATATACCCATTTCAATTATTTATTTTTACCAGTGAAACCAATATAACATCTCAACATTCACAAATATACATTTCTGACATTCAAAAACAAAACAAAACAAATCAATGACCAATATAGCCACCTTTCTTTGCAAGGACACTCAAAAGCCTGCCATCCATGGATTCTGTCAGTGTTTTGATCTGTTCACCATCAACATTGCGTGCAGCAGCAACCACAGCCTCCCAGACACTGTTCAGAGAGGTGTACTGTTTTCCCTCCTTGTAAATCTCACATTTGATGATGGACCACAGGTTCTCAATGGGGTTCAGATCAGGTGAACAAGGAGGCCATGTCATTAGATTTTCTTCTTTTATACCCTTTCTTGCCAGCCACGCTGTGGAGTACTTGGACGCGTGTGATGGAGCATTGTCCTGCATGAAAATCATGTTTTTCTTGAAGGATGCAGACTTCTTCCTGTACCACTGCTTGAAGAAGGTGTCTTCCAGAAACTGGCAGTAGGACTGGGAGTTGAGCTTGACTCCATCCTCAACCCGAAAAGGCCCCACAAGCTCATCTTTGATGATACCAGCCCAAACCAGTACTCCACCTCCACCTTGCTGATGTCTGAGTCGGACTGGAGCTCTCTGCCCTTTACCAATCCAGCCACGGGCCCATCCATCTGGCCCATCAAGACTCACTCTCATTTCATCAGTCCATAAAACCTTAGAAAAATCAGTCTTGAGATATTTCTTGGCCCAGTCTTGACGTTTCAGCTTGTGTGTCTTGTTCAGTGGTGGTCGTCTTTCAGCCTTTCTTACCTTGGCCATGTCTCTGAGTATTGCACACCTTGTGCTTTAGGGCACTCCAGTGATGTTGCAGCTCTGAAATATGGCCAAACTGGTGGCAAGTGGCATCTTGGCAGCTGCACGCTTGACTTTGCTCAGTTCATGGGCAGTTATTTTGCGCCTTAGTTTTTCCACACGCTTCTTGCGACCCTGTTGACTATTTTGAATGAAACGCTTGATTGTCCGATGATCACGCTTCAGAAGCTTTGCAATTTTAAGAGTGCTGCATCCCTCTGCAAGATATCTCACTATTTTTGACTTTTCTGAGCCTGTCAAGTCCTTCTTTTGACCCATTTTGCCAAAGGAAAGGAAGTTGCCTAATAATTATGCACACCTGATATAGGGTGTTGATGTCATTAGACCACACCCCTTCTCATTACAGAGATGCACATCACCTAATATGCTTAATTGGTAGTAGGCTTTCGAGCCTATACAGCTTGGAGTAAGACAACATGCATAAAGAGGATGATGTGGTCAAAATACTCATTTGCCTAATAATTCTGCACTCCCTGTATAGCAATAATATAAGATAACCGTGGGTTGCATATAATAACAGTACGTGAAGCTCACCCCCAACTAGGCCTTAGTAAGAGTAGCTTTTGACAGGCATAACTATGTTTTGATTAGTCCTGTAAACTTAGAATTAGAATGTGAGCTTATTATATATCCCCTAAAGCTGTCTGCAAATAGTACAAGTCATAATGCAACAGAAATCTTAAATGTAAATTAGATGTTTTGCTATATCAGATAGAGAGTATACACAGAAATAAAGAAGTTTACTACAAAATATAGTGTAGTTTACGTGAAGGCCTATTCTACAACTCACTTGAATACTAAAACTAATCACATATCCTCTATTGGGGATCAGGCCTAGCAGGCATAAATGTACAATAGTAGCACTATAAGGATATTGCCCTACATGTGCTAAGAAGGGAGTGTCGCAATTAAACTAGGTATCACACATAGACACTATATAACAATAAATTTAAGTAAGAAATTTAGGGAGACTGGAAAAGCTGTAAACGAAAAAAGCCACCAAGTTTACATACTACGGGCAATAGGGTATAGTAGTTGTCCATGTCTACATTGCTAATCACACAGTGTCCTGAAAATACCCAATCTAGGCAGAAGTAAACTGTCCTTTATGTTGAAGCAAGGGGATAAAGCTTTGTTATAAGCAGATAACCTTAGCCTCTAGATGTAGGCAAAAACAAAACACACGAACATGAAATAAAACTATAGCAGCTGCATAACATTTCTGAACCTTATATATCTTAACATTTGCAGAAGAGTAACTCATAATCTAATACTGACCTTCCAGATAGGGCCTGTTATACAATCCCTCAAGTATGCTTAAGGAAGATTTGCATAGTCCTCATATAAGACTGTAAAAGTAAGAATATAGCCTATTCTTCAAACGTATTACAACATATAGCATAAAAAGTAAAAAAATAAATAAAAAAAAATTGGACATTAGAAGAAAGTAATAAGAAATAAAAATAGAAGCACTACGTAAGCTTTCAGTTTGAATATATAATAATACTAGAAAAAATAAATTGAAACTGAAAATTTGAGCATCATATTAAAACAGTCATCATTTACAAATTAAAATCAACAGATTAGAGTAAAACAGTCCGCAGATCTAGGTTAGAGTGGAGTATAATGTCCAGGATAATGAGATTGCCTTAGATAAACCCAGGATGTTAAGACCACCAAAAGAGCCGGGTGTGTGCAGCTAGAGTCCCAAATTCGTATCTAGGTATCAAGTTAGTAGATTACCGGTATGATGTGGAGAGCTGCATGGGGCATAGGGATGTTACCCAATTCCCCTTCTTGGAGCAATAATCTTGCAACGGCTGGAACAGGATCCAAGGGCTGCGCAAATGGTGAAAGGATAGTTCCAGAAGAGACCCCTAAGTGCAACCCTCCCACCAGGGTGGAAAGTCCCAGGTGAGTATACAAGCTAGGGATCGCATCAATGCCTGCTAAGGAGGATCTCACAAATAAGTTTAAGCTGCCGGTCATCCCTAGCACATTAGATGTTAGCATACCATGCATCGAGAGGCCGACCTCAATCATCCCCACTGGCAACTGTTTTCCCTCGGGTGCTCTCCTAGTCTCGGGAGTATAGGAGAGAGAGGCATCGTCTGAGTTCCCACCTTTTTGGTGCCATGGGTAGGCGTCTTGCTGCTTCACACTCAGCAGATCTTCCGATTCGGACTTGTATTGGGACAGGCTAAAAGTCGACCGGCGCAACCATGTGCACACTCGGATCCTTCACCACCACATACATTTCGCAGCTCTGTGGGTCAGTGGTATCCTTCAGGGTTTGGGTGGGTGAAACAGCCATGGGAATAGTAAGAGGCAGAACCTCTGACACCTCACTTAATTCATAGCCCCCTTGTTGTAGAGGCGCTGACCTCATTTAAGCCTCCGGTCTCCACATATCTGGGTCCTCCGCAATGACACTGTTTCCATCCATCAGCAACATGTCCATTCCCTTGGGGTCCTCTTTTTGTGGTCTAGATAGGCAATCCATCAGCATCATTAGATCTTCAGCTAGACTCCGATAATACTTCTCCATGAGTCGCTGAGTATTCTGCTCCCATGCTTGTAGTGCTTCCATAATATTCGGGGCAATTGTATGTAGGCAGTATTCAGTGGCTCCACGCGGTATATTGCAATAAAAGTAATTCAATGAAGAAAAAGACTTGATTATAGTAAATCTTTCAGTACTTATAGAATGGAAAAGCCAATATTAATAGTTAGTTGAGCAGCAGAGTGGTTTCAGGCTTTTAAATATGATTTAATTTCTATATTTATAGCTAAAAGCCTGGAGCTTTCCAAAAACACGTCTGACTACTTTAGTAGCTGGCCCCGCCCCCCGCAATACATTTTTTTTAATATGTTTGCTGTGTGGGACAGTATCAAAGATTTGCTAAGGTCTAGATATGCAACATCTACGGCTCCCCCCTGGTCTATTAATTTAGCTACATGATCAAAGAAATCAATTATGTTAGTCTGACATGATCTTCCAGCAGTGAAACCATGATGTCCTTTGTCTTCTAAGTTGTTTGTCTGAAGGTTAGACACATCTTTTTGTCACAATGACATATTTTGCATGTTGCTTTGCATGATCTATCCTTTCTATAAGTTTTTACATTAATGTTACTGTTAGTAAACTATTCAAGTATTACATTTTGCTGAGGCCTGATCATCATAGCTGTAAAAATCTGCATCAGTTTGGAGGGCTGATGCTCTAGACTGTCATATAACATTTGTTTACAGATTACTAGCTTCCATTGCATAGATAAATGCATAACCTGAAGGCTTAGCCATCTAATAAGTTATGCTTGTTTTATTTAATTTGAATACTTTTTAAGAATCTATTTTGCATTTGAATGTTCAATAGAGTATAGAAAATGGTAGAAGAACTCAGGCTAAGGATTACAGGAAATATTCTATGTTTAACACTTGAAGCTTGTACACCACCATGTGTAGTGAACTTTTACCTTATTTGATTAATATTAATATATATATATATATATATATATTACACACACACACACACACACACACTGTATATATCTATATTTTGCCTTAAATGGTGTAATATACTCAACAAGTGCTCCCTGGACCTGATATTACTCGTAATACAGGAGGTTTCCAGGCTTCTGGAACTAAGCAAAGTAGAAATATCTAAATATGAGGGCCAATATCTGCCGGTATTGGAGGCTGAGAGGGAGCAGAATTGGCTTGGTAAATTAAAAGAGGATATAAAAAAGTATGAAGACGAGTTGATTACATTCAAAAATCGCAAACTAGAAGACGTGACCAACGATTATAAAAACAAAAGTGTCTATAGATGGCAATTGGGTCCCGAAGAAAGAGCTCAATATCGCACAAATAGACAATGGCGCCACAGATACAATAGAAGAAGACCTATGGATACAGTGGACAGCTCGGGCAATAGTACTGACTCTTATGGCAATACGACGACCGTTACCACTGCACAGATGCATAATGATTATAGAAGTGGTATGACAACAAGATCAAAAAACGGGGAAGGACGAGGAACCACACAAGGCGGGGGGGGGTTCAAGTCTACCACCCAGACCCCCCAGGAGAGGCCGGCCGAGGAGGACCTAGTTGTCAATCTAAGCAATCATGTACTAACTGAGAATGAGAGAAAGGTTTTAAATAAGGGCTTGTCATTCATACCAACTGTCAAGTTTGATGATTTTGGACTATTTATAGATATCCAGAAGTTCTCTAGGAATTTGAGACTGAAAGAATACTTCAAGGATTATCAAGAACAACCAAAAAAGATATTCAAAGAGAAGAGTAAGTTTGACCCTACAAGCTATAACCCCTCTATAAGAACCTTCTCCAGGATGGTACAACAGGATACTTTAAGTCCACATCAAAGGAAGGGTCAGTATAGACATAATCTGACCAAAGATGAAAGAAGCGCTCTCATTGACTTACAAGACAACACTTCCATAGTTCTAAGAGAAGCGGACAAAGGGGGTGCCATTGTCGTTCAAAACTATACTGATTACAGGGCTGAAATTATGCGACAATTGATGGATAAAGATACCTACATAAAACTAAGAGGTGATCCTACTAGCATATACAAGAGAAAACTTGACAACATGCTTCAACATTTGCATGAGACTAGCTGTATAGATGGTGACGCCCTGGGCTTTATGACAGTACAACATCCAAGAGTTCCTGTAATCTATACGCTACCAAAGATCCACAAGGATATGGAAACCCCCCCAGGGAGACCTATAGTCTCGGCTATAGGCTCATTGCTTCAGCCAATTGCTATCTACTTGGACAACATACTCCAACCATTAGTCAGGAGTATGGATTCTTTCCTCTTGGATTCAAGCGCTATGATAAGAAGACTCAGCACCATTAATGATATACAAGAGGATACCCCGCTGGTCACTATGGACGTGACCAGCTTGTATACAATAATACCTCACAATGAGGGAATAGCGGCAGTATGCAGGCAATTGGCCAAATACCCGTATGTGGGTCCACCTGTTGATGTAATCCAGGAACTTCTAACAGCATGCTTGGAGATGAATTACTTTCGGTTCGAGAAGGAATTTTACCTGCAAATTGCGGGGACCGCCATGGGGTCAAATGTGGCACCCACATATGCCAACTTGTTCATGGCAGAATTCGAAACGAGAGGAACAACACTATTCCAGGATGACAGAATCTCCCATTACAAAAGATATATAGATGACCTCTTCTTGATATGGCGTGGTACAGAGGAAGATTTACTATTATGGTTTACAAGTGTCAATGCAGCACATCCAACTATTAAATTCAAACTGACGTACAACAGCTTGAGTGTGGATTTTTTGGACCTGAGAATTTTTAAGAAAGAAGGTCGACTGTGCACGACACTATACACAAAAGAAACAAACCGTAATTCTCTACTACATGCCCACAGCTGCCACCCTCCAGCCCTCAAACGTGCTCTACCTTTATCACAATTCAAGAGAACAGCAAGGAACAATACCATAGCTGATCTTCGGGAACAACAAATGCACACTATGGAATCACGTTTCATTCAGAGGGGGTACAATAAACAAGATCTGGCACTACAGAAGATGGATACATTGAAGCTACAGCAGGAGGATCTACTAACCTACAAGGAAACATCTTTGGAAGATAATAGAATGACGTTCTCCACAACCTTTGATGTTGACAAACCAGCTATTGCTGAGAGCATACGTAAACATTGGTCTCTTATATCTTCAGACCCGGATCTACCGTTTGAAGGGACAGCACCTCCTAGAATGGGATATCGGAGAGCGAGGTCTTTAAGAGACCAGATTGTCAAGACAGACCCCAGGGGCTGTTATATGAAAGAGACCTGGTTGCAATCTAAACCTGGTTGTTACCGCTGCTTAGGATGTACAACATGCAATGGATTAACAACTGGTAAAGTGTTTAGACATCCCTACAAGAATAGGACTTACAGCATCAGACATCGGGTCACATGTACAACCAAATACATAGTGTATTTGTTACACTGTGTATGCGGCTTTTTTTATGTGGGGAAAACTGTGGACGATCTTCGTACAAGAATGGCCAACCACAGATCAGCGATAAGAACAGCTATTGATCGTGGTGACTCTGAGCAACCAGTTGCCAGGCATTTTGCCCTATTGAAACATTCAGTTGCTGATCTAAAGTATATCATCATTGATCATGTGCCCCCTCTTACAAGAGGAGGTGACAGAGGTAGAATACTACTACAGCGAGAATCTAAATGGATTTACAATCTGGGCACCATGGCCCCTAGGGGCCTGAATGTCAACTTAGATTGGCATTGCTTTTTGTAATAATACCTCTTTTTGATATCATCTTGTTGCATGTTTCTTGGTTCTTCCTTTATTTTTCCTCTTTTTATTTTTATTCTTTTTGTTTTCTTCTTCTTCTTTTTATGTTTGTTTTCACTCTCTCTTGATTTTTCATTTTTATTTTTATTTTTATTTTTGTTGTTTATTATTCTTGACTCTATTACCCTTATATTTTTTCTAATTCTATAAGTGTATTTTTTATTTCGTTTTATTTTTTATTTTTCATTTATTATTTTTCACTTTTTCTTTTTGTTCTCTTTGTATCTTTTATTTTTAGTATACTTGCTTTTATTTCTATATTTCTTATATTATTTATCTTTGGCTTTTATATTTTCTGAACCTAGATTCATGGATTTTGATAGTATGTTTTTCTGTAGGTTTAGTGGCTAGAGACCTAATAGAAAGTAAATTGAGTGGCTTGTTTAGCTCTTTTTTTGTTAGTTACGGTGTTAGGATAAAGCATAATTTTCCCCGTTTTGGTACTTAATATTATCATGATGTCTAAGCACATTATTTCGACATGTTGTTTTGTCAGCATGTATCAATTCCTATACAGCCTTTGTAAATAATGCACTTTTTAAGTTTTAGTATAACAGGGATTCCGCCGGGAGGCGTCCTGGTTGCTATGGCGCACGGCAGCTGACTTCCGGTACGCCGCCGGCGGGATTGCACTTGGGAGCGGGTTTGTTTGTGTATAAAGGGTGAGTAAATGTATATACTTGTAATTGTTGTCTGAGGACGGGGGCAACCCCGAAACGTCACAAATTAAAAGGATTGTTTGCTGAATAAGACCCGGTGAGTGCTTTTCTTTTTGGATGCTTATATATATATGTATATAGATAGATAGCTAGATAGATAGATATATAGATAGATAGATAGGAAAAAGTCCAGCACCAATTCACCTTGGTATATGGGTGCAAGCAGTCTCTGTCTCACCTCCAACAGCTATTAATATAAAATGTAGAAATGACTGCAGCACTCCAGTGGTTTTTTAAGGATTTTTAATTACAAGCAGTGAACATACAGGTAACGTTTCGGGCTTATGCCCTTTCTCAAGCCTAATCAGGCTTGAGAAAGGGCATAAGCCCGAAACGTCACCTGTATGTTCACTGCTTGTAATTAAAAATCCTTAAAATACTACTGGAGTGCTGCAGGCATTTCTACATTTTTATATATATATATATATATATATATATATATATATATGAAAGGTTATGAAAGGAAGAAATTACCAGGAATTTAATCCTGGTGAACAAAAGACAGGGTATTCAGTATCCTTGACGAGGTACCTGGGCTTTTCCCATTTGGCCAGATGCGGTAACTAATTCTTCCATTGCTGCTTTTTATCTTAGTTGAGAGCTTGTGAGTGAGTGCTGGACTTTTTCTGTGTGTTTATATTAAAAAATATAATTTTTTGTAATTTTCCTTGTTTGGGCCTTGCACCCAGGCCTGACTGGGGTTAACTGCCTGTGGCTCTGGTGACAGTGCAGCTTCCTGAGAGTGCTGGTTTGCACCCAGGGCTGTGCATGTTGCAGGGTCATAGGATGTGTACCCGGTCCAGCCTGAGAGTGCTGACCCCACCCATGTTTTGTATATATATATAAAAGGTTATGAAAGGAAGAAATTACCAGGAATGTAATCCTGGTGAACAAAAGACAGGGTATTCAGCACTCTTTTAGAAAATGTTAAGCTCAGTAGACCAAAAAGTTTCAAAACGTAGAATTTATTTGATAGTGGAAGGAAGGCTCCTCCCACTGAGTGCTAGATTTGTGAGAATAACACTCTAACTTGCTTTTCCACAATCATGCTAACTAAGACCAACTCTACATGTGGCTTGATGTGACAGTAGTATAAGATGTACGGAGAAATCTGAGGAAATGCTACTTTGTGTGTTTAACATCATTGTCTCAACATAGAACACACTGCTTTTACTTGTCTTTCCTATCGCTGACTTTACATGTGTGGCATTACATAACAGTGCTAATATGACAAATACTGTCTAACAATTTATTGCTGTTACATTTATGTGCGACTACTGTGTAATTCAGGGAGCCATACCTATAGACCACTTAGATCCCGGTATTTATACCTCCTTTGGTACTGCCAGTATTATACTCTCCTTAACTGGAGTACTGTGAGCAGTTGGGTGTAGTGAGTCTAAACTTAGGCCTTCCCTGCAGAATTGATATATATCTCTGTATATATTTGAATGTGATTGTTTCCAAACATTGTGTCCTGCACTAACGTAGAGTGCTTCTATAGGCCTCTTAGATCCTAAGTTATACCTGCCCAACCCATACCTCTCTTACAGGGGTTCTGTGTGCAGCAGGATGTAGAGGCAAAATATAGGTACTCCTTATGACTATCATCATTGGCTGTATTCTTGCATGTTTTAGCGTATATGTGCACCCCTGACCGGTCAGGTTTAAACACTACTTTAGTGTATGCCTAGATAGCATATGTTTTTCATTTTAATTTTCTTAAAAATCTTCATTTGGTACATTGTTACACATGTAACACAGTGTGTTGTATTTTTGGCTCTTGGGTAGTGATTTACACTCAGTGGGAGGAGCCTTCCTTCCACTATCAAATAAATTCTATGTTTTGAAACTTTTTCGTCTACTGAGCTTAAAATTTTCTAAAAGAGTGCTGAATACCCTGTCTTTTGTTCACCAGGATTACATTCCTGGTAATTTCTTCCTTTCATAAACTTTCATAATTTATATAACGGTCTGCACCATACTGATTATGTGAATTGACTTAATGCTGTAGCTTGTGTCAATTAGTAAAACATTATTTAACAAAAGCTCTATGACAGCAGTTGCGTCCCCTCTGTCTGTTTTCTCAAAATTTATATATTTATATATTACATTCATACATGTAAACATATATACATACATACAACCCCAATTCCGAAAAAGTTGGGGCACTATGGAAAATGCAAAAAACAAACAAAGAGAGTAATTTGAAAATGTAATTCACCCTGCACTGTACTATACATACACACACACACACACACACACACACACATATATATATATATATATATATATACAGGGAGTGCAGAATTATTAGGCAAGTTGTATTTTTGAGGATTAATTCTATTATTGAACAACAACCATGTTCTCAATGAACCCAAAAAACTCATTAATATCAAAGCTGAATAGTTTTGTAAGTAGTTTTTAGTTTGTTTTTAGTTATAGCTATTTTAGGGGGATATCTGTGTGTGCAGGTGACTATTACTGTGCATAATTATTAGGCAACTTAACAAAAAACAAATATATACCCATTTCAATTATTTATTTTTACCAGTGAAACCAATATAACATCTCAACATTCACAAATATACATTTCTGACATTCAAAAACAAAACAAAAACAAATCAGTGACCAATATAGCCACCTTTCTTTGCAAGGACACTCAAAAGCCTGCCATCCATGGATTCTGTCAGTGTTTTGATCTGTTCACCATCAACATTGCGTGCAGCAGCAACCACAGCCTCCCAGACACTGTTCAGAGAGGTGTACTGTTTTCCCTCCTTGTAAATCTCACATTTGATGATGGACCACAGGTTCTCAATGGGGTTCAGATCAGGTGAACAAGGAGGCCATGTCATTAGATTTTCTTCTTTTATACCCTTTCTTGCCAGCCACGCTGTGGAGTACTTGGACGCGTGTGATGGAGCATTGTCCTGCATGAAAATCATGTTTTTCTTGAAGGATGCAGACTTCTTCCTGTACCACTGCTTGAAGAAGGTGTCTTCCAGAAACTGGCAGTAGGACTGGGAGTTGAGCTTGACTCCATCCTCAACCCGAAAAGGCCCCACAAGCTCATCTTTGATGATACCAGTCCAAACCAGTACTCCACCTCCACCTTGCTGGCGTCTGAGTCGGACTGGAGCTCTCTGCCCTTTACCAATCCAGCAACGGGCCCATCCATCTGGCCCATCAAGACTCACTCTCATTTCTTCAGTCCATAAAACCTTAGAAAAATCAGTCTTGAGATATTTCTTGGCCCAGTCTTGACGTTTAAGCTTGTGTGTCTTGTTCAGTGGTGTTCGTCTTTCAGCCTTTCTTACCTTGGCCATGTCTCTGAGTATTGCACACCTTGTGCTTTTGGGCACTCCAGTGATGTTGCAGCTCTGAAATATGGCCAAACTGGTGGCAAGTGGCATCTTGGCAGCTGCACGCTTGACTTTTCTCAGTTCATGGGCAGTTATTTTGCGCCTTGGTTTTTCCACACGCTTCTTGTGACCCTGTTGACTATTTTGAATGAAACGCTTGATTGTTCGATGATCACTCTTCAGAAGCTTTGCAATTTTAAGAGTGCTGCATCCCTCTGCAAGATATCTCACTATTTTTGACTTTTCTGAGCCTGTCAAGTCCGTCTTTTGACCCATTTTGCCAAAGGAAAGGAAGTTGCCTAATAATTATGCACACCTGATATAGGGTGTTGATGTCATTAGACCACACCCCTTCTCATTACAGAGATGCACATCACCTAATATGCTTAATTGGTAGTAGGCTTTCGAGCCTATACAGCTTTGAGTAAGACAATATGCATAAAGAGGATGATGTGGTCAAAATACTAATTTGCCTAATAATTCTGCACTCCCTGTATATATAAACATAGATAGAGCACAGCTTCCTCAGAGTGCTATTGAGCACCTAGGTCTGAGCATTTTGCAGGGTCATGGGATGTGTACCCAGTCTAGTCTGATAGTGCAGTCCCCTTCCGTGTTTTATATATATATATATATATATATAAAAATATCCCCAGATCGTCTGAATATTTAAGAGTGCAGTCCCCTTCTATGTTTTGTATATGTCTAGGGTGATTACATAAGCCTGTGCACCCTTGACTTGTTCCCAGTTTGATTGAGAGCTTGCATTGTTGGGCTTTTTTTTTTTTGGAATAGACCTTGATGTGGTACCTGGCCTTTTCCCATTTTGTCAGATGCAGTAGCTAACTCTTCCAGTTTTGCTTTCAATCTTAGCTGAGAGCTTGTAAGTGAGTGCTGGACTTTCTCTGTGTGTTGTATTAATTTATTTTGTAATTTTCCCTATGGGCCTTGCACCCAGACTTGTCTGGGTCTAACTGTTTGGGACTCTGGGGACAGCACAGCTTCCTGAGAGTGCTATTGAGGACCCAGGTCTGAGCCAGTTGCAGGGTCATATGATGTGTACACAGCCCAGTCTGAGAGTGCAGTCCCCTTCCGTGTTTTGTGTGTGTATATATATATATATATATATATATATATCCCCAGATCATCTGAGTATTTTTATTAAGTTTCACGTGTTTAACATTTATTATACAGTCTCTACATATATGTAATTTTATTTTTTTACAAATTAGAAGATTATCATGACATACATATTTTTGTTTATATAGGCACCCAGAATATCATATGGCTGTTTTCTACATTTAAAGCAAGTACCCTTCTTTTATTTGCTTGCATAGACAATACACCAAATTGCTAACTTTTGGACTATAATGAAAATGTCAAAATGTCCAAAATTGTATTGACATTCTTCCTCTTGGCATATTGGCTGTAGAACTGAAGGTAATCCATTGCTGCGTGTACTGATAAAGCACTAAAACACTCTTAACAGTAGTTGTGACGCATAACAGCACTACAGGTCATTGCCAGGTTTCCTGACAGCAGGTTTGTTTTTGGACAAAATCCTCACAGTTCCCAAGTGTGTGATTAGACAAGGTTGTGAATTTGTTTTTATTTGAATTTATTCAAGCAGTTTATTTATTCCACATCCTTAGACTGACAACATAAGTAGCTGACATCATACTGCATTAGCAGCCCCATATTGTGAATGTGTATAATAATAAAATTCCTCTGTTTTAGGATTATTTATTTGTATATTATGCTGTTAAAAAACATAAATGTGTTTGGTGGAATAATATTTTAAATGTGGTCAGGGCAATATTGTTTTTAAAACTGTTAGAAAAAAATACATTAAGGGAGATCATCTGCTTTTAAGAGGTGCAAAGTACACCTCCTTCACATTTGGGTGCATCTTATATGGAGCATACATAAAAGGGACAGGAATTACAATATTTTCCTTTTATAATTCAGATAAATCATACACTTTTTTAACAACTTTCCAATATTCTTATTTTTTTATTTTTTTTAGGAAGATTACATTTATTGTGTTGTGAAAAAATTTGATACAAAAGTAAAAAGTGTTGCAGTGTGTAGTTGTACTTAAAGTGAAAGTAAATTTAGAGCATCCACATTAATACTAACCGTTAAGGTTTAAGAGCTTACTGCAGTCGCTAACCCATACCTGTTTCTGTTTTCCCTGCGCCCACCCGATCATTTCTGTATTTCTATTCATTACAAGTAAGACTGGTTACACCCGCTCTTGCGTGTACGTTTGTGCTCATTCTCATGCGTCTAAGTATATCGCACATGCGCATAAAACCGCTGTTATTCAGATAATAATATAAGGATTGATTGCAAAATAAACAAAGTTTTTAACGTCATCATTATAAAATAATATATACTTAGTATCTCACAAGTAGTGGGAATCCTTGCTGCAATCTATACTTTGCACTGCTGGGACATCAATTGCTTGATAAACTAAAATGCGCATGCGTTTCACACGGAAGAGCGTATAATACGGGCACAAAATTCTGGAGACACGCATGCGTATATCAACTGGTGGGCTTGAATGTTGTCTGTTGGGACGCCAGTGGGGGACCAATAGAAACGGTCTACCGGGTATTCGTCATCCGTAAACAATAAAAAATGTAATAGACGGGCAGAGTTACGAGGATAGAAGCGATCTTTGTAAAAGGTACTTGCAAATGTTTTACTAGATAGAATTGAAGAAAATGATGAATTAAACTCAGACTTATTTTAATTATACTTGCGATAGCGGCATAGCGGCGGGTCAAAGTTAACTTTTCCTTTAAATAGTATTATTTTATTTTATTTTTTTAAATGTCAAGCATGATCATTTTCTTGTTCCATTAAAAATTAAAAGAGACATAAATGAGATATATTAAAATGCTTTAATTTGTTAGAATATGTTTTACTGCACTACTGTTTCTACAGAACTGTATTCAAACATAGTAAAAGTCAACACAAGACACTAAAACTACTTTTATACAGATGAAGACAGCTGTTGACCAAATAACCAATGCCATATGGACATAGTCCCAAATCCATCAGTACAGGATTGTCACTGCCTTGTGGCTTCAAAGCTAACTTTAACTATGTGTTAAATCTTTTTAAAAGCATTAAACACATAGGTCTATGCAAGCAATGGTGCAATAATACAATTAATTAACACAGAGCATTTAATGTTGGTCTTTTATTTACTTTTAATCTATCAACACTAGGATATATTTCACGGGGGAAAATGTTAGTAGTAGCTTTATTTTTGAAAGGAGTATTTTTTAGTGATGGCCATCCAATAAAGAGAGTTATTGAATTGGCAATGGAAGACCAGAGATAAAACAAAATGGGAGTGATATTGAGGTTGAGGAATAGATGTGGATGTTATCAGCGTAAAGATGTTATTACAATCCTAAGGAGCTGTTTAGCTTGCTAATTGAGAAGTAAATAGATAACAGCAGATGGAAAATGACTCAGCTGCAAGATTTCCCTAGAGAGCAGTAAGAGGAACAAGCAGAAGAAGAAAGATAATTTAAAGTAACTATTAGAATAAAGATGAAGATCAGATGTTGGCTGAAGAGGCAATGGCCCCTATTTATCAAAGGCCTTGGGGACCTGATCCGACAGTGCGGATCAGGTCCGCAAGACCTCGCTAAATGAGGAGAGCAATACGCTCTCCACATTTAACATTGCACCAGCAGCTCACAAGAGCTGCTGGTGCAACGCCTCCCCCTGCTGACTCGCGGCCAATTGTCCGCAGGCAGGGAGCTGTCAATCAACCCGATCGTACTAGATCGGGTTGATTTCCGGAGATTCCTGTCCGCCTGCTCAGAGCAGGCGGACAGGGTTATGGAGCAGCGGTCTTTAGACCGCTGCTTCATAACTTGTGTTTCTGGCGAGTCTGAAGACTCGCCAGAAACACGGCCCGTCAAGCTCCGTACGGAGCTTGATAAATATGGGCCAATGTCTGCAAACGGTTTGAAAAAGGAAGGAGTCATCAATTTGTATTTAAGTAGCCAAGAGGTCTAATAGGATAAGTATAGAGGATTGTTTTTTTATGGCAAAGAGTAAATCAGTATTCACCTTTATGATGAATAAAATTAGATCAGGTTGAAGAATGAGTAAAGTGTTTCTAGATTCAGTCATATTTAGGCTAGGGGGTATGAATATTGTTAAGTAACGCTAGGGAAAATGGTCAAGGAAGATGTTGAAAAAAAAAGGTAATTACTTGTTTCACGGATTATAGCAAAGTGCAACAGGAAAAAGAAGAACAGATAAATATTAGTGTTAGGAAAGGTGAGGGAAGTGGCATGAGTGGAAAAAGGAATGAAGAATACATTAAGTGACACAAGACTGAAGACACTTCTTCCTTCGTCACTAGATCTAAGCAGCAAACTGTGACTCTGATAGGGTAGGAAAGCTTAGGGATATTATTTCTTATTTTTGTTTCAGGAAGTTAGGAAGCAAGGTCTAGTGCCAGGAAGTTGACTAAGAGTTGAGATGCAAGAGGACCAAGGAGTGAGTTGAAGGTAGAGAACAGACTTATTTGATTGGAGGACAAAGTAGATATGAGTTTGTTTTTAGAAAAATTACATTTTTATGGCTTAGGAGTATGAGTATGTGGTCATCTACATTGAAGCTAAACTACACATGATGTTCATTAATAAATGTAGCTTCGGCTTGCTTATCCAAAATTATTCCATGTCACATACAGCACATTGTATAATGTCTAAAATATGGAGCTTCACATGCATATATACTAGGTTTTCAACACTACTTAAATAGTTAGTATATTATTGTGATTAATTAGTTCTTATATATTTGCTATTAAAGATTTATTAAGGAATTTGGCAAAATTATTTATATTTCTTGTTTGATAAAATGTTGTATACAAACCACTTTTTGTACTCAGTTTAGTGTTTGTCTAACCATTAGTGCAGATAGTAGAAGAAAAACATATTTTCAGTGTTTTCTAAATCCTCTGATATCTTTTCACACTTTAAACTAGTTTACACCAGAACAGTTTCTCATTGAATAAGAAATATAGTCAAAAATATTGTTGCTAATTGTAATATTATTTGAATAAATGTAAAAAAGTCCACTGTAATATTGCTATAACTTTAATGCATATTTATTTTTAGCCATTTGAGTAAAGACAATGTAATTGTGTTCTCTTTAATAACAGCATCACTTTCTTGGGACATGCTGTGTTTTCAGTGGAGCAATATGAAGGGATGAGAGGTTGCTCCCCATTCTTTGTATATCTATGTGTAATGTAATAGTGTGAAATTTATTATGTGTGTTGAGGTCACATGCGATGGAAAGTTCTCAGAGACAGTAATCCCTCAGTGCTTTAAGAATGTGGGGTTCTTACACACAAAATATTTTGCCCTCAAAATAGATTATCTCTTATTTGAAATAGTGGTTTCTCCCTTTTCAATATCACTCTAAGTTAAGCAATCATCTGAGCAGCTAAAAAAAATGTCAGACTTAGAAAATTATTATAATATAACCCCTATATTTCCCTGTTTGATCTAGAAGAACAAGTGACCCCTCATTTGGAAGTGGAGAATTCCTCTTTTAAATGAAGGGTCACTTGCCTCTCTAGGATGTAAGTGATCATTAAGATATATGGTAATCTTTTATCCCCCCATACAAATATCATGGAGATTTTCTATTAAAAGATAGAGGCAATTTTAGACTGGGCATTTCTTCCTTTGCCCACTAGGCAACTGTAATTTGATTGAAAACAGTCCGGAAGAAAAAAATGAGAATCATAAAACTTCATTTTGAAAAAGATGAATCCTCTATTTCCAAAATGGTAATCTCCTACCTAAATTGTTAACTGTATTTGGGCATAGCAGCTCTAAAGTAGACCCTATCAGTTAAAAACAACATACATGAGACACATACACACACACACACATTGCCCTCATATGAAAGATAAGTTCACTATTTTGAATTGGGATCTCATGCCTCTCTATAAAGATGGTAATTGTCAAGGTGTTCAATAAAATATGGAAGCATAGTAATAATAATTTACATTATTCATATTTTTGAATATTTTATATTTAATAAATATGTAACGCACCTTAAAGGGCCATTATACACTCATTTTTTCTTTGCTTAAATGTTTTGTAGATGATCTATCTATAAAGCCCATAAAGTTAGTTTGTTTTTAAAAATGTATAATTTTGCTTATTTTTAAATAACTTTGTTTTGATTTTCAGACTCCTAACCAAGCCCCAAAGTACCGTCAGATACCTTCTCCAGCTTGCTCCTGTTTGTGTAAACGGTCTTTTCATATGCAAAAGAAGGGGGAGGGGGGGAGTGTCTTATTTCCCACTTGCAGTGGGCTTTCCAACTGCCTTTTCAACAGAGCTAAACTGAAAGCTTCTAAGTACGTTTTTAAACCATTTTATACTGGATTTTTATATCCGTATCTTTGCATCTTATTCTTTATAGTAGTGTATATTACATGCAGTTATATGAAAATGAGTGTATACTGTCCCTTTAATATAACCCATGTCGGGTTAGTACACATAAACAGTTAGTGTACTCCTGTTGGGTTTATGTGTGTAAACTGATATATAGATGAGAGAGAGATAGAAGAAGAGAAAGAGAGAGCGAGAATGAGAAAGAGACAGTGAGAAGAAGAGAGAGAGAGAAGGACAAAGAGAGAGAGAAGAAGAGAAAGAGAAGAAATAGAGAGAGAAGAAGAAAGAGAGAAATAAGGACAAAGAGAAAAAGGAAAAGAAGGAGAGAGAGAAAAAAAATCAATTTATTTAAAATAAAAGAAAAATGTTCCTGTATCTGAAGAGCATTGGAATGTGGAATATTAATAACTCCTCTCTGGTTAGTGTGTAAGCAATAAGTGTTAGTTTTTTTATTTTGCACTCTCCATTAAAGTCTATAGGGAGAGTAAGTTAGAGCGGTTGCAATATCGGAAGTCCTGATGTTAGCGTACATCAGGATTTTGCTCATGTGAAAATGTTTTACTTTCAACTTGTAATACGTGCGCTAACCTGTCTAGGACTAGGGCAATCCCTGGTATGGTAAAATTACTATCAGTCCTCTATTTTTTGGCAACTGGATCATTGCAGGCTGTGACAGGTCTAGGCATAGGTATAAGCCGGCAACCTTTTCCCGTCATCTGAAGGTTGTCCTTAATGCCTTGCACCAATGCCTAGTACATCATGTCCACTACCACAATACACCTGAGGAGTGGCATGCTGCCAAGCTTCAGTTTTATAATTTTGCTGGGTTGCCAAGAGTATAGGGGGCCATAGATTGCACTCATATATTGGTGCAACATCCCAGGCAGGAAGCATAACCACTCTATGAATATCCAGGTAATCTGTGATACCAGATTGAGTATAATGAGCGTCCGCTCTGTACTCTTCCAACCACTATTCCTTCATCCTCCGGAATTCTGCCATCTACCATCAGTTCCAGGAGGGACAAATGCCAGAGTGAATCCTCATAGGTAAATATCTCTTATATATTAACACATATGTATATTATAGATTTTATTAATTCTGCTTGCTAATATCAATGCTCTATTTCTTTTACGCAGGAGATTCTGGATATTTTGTGTCTTCGATGGCTGTTCACAATGGTCCACAACTCCAACAGAGTGGAAGAGGTGTGCTACAACGAGGCCCACATCGCCACACAATCAGTGATTGAGCGCACTTTTGGCGTATTGAAGAGCTGTTTCCGCTGCTTGGACATCTCCGGTGGGGTTCTTGATTCTCTGTTAAAGTAACATTGTCTGTTTAAGTATAATAGTTAGCTAACCAAGGTAGTTAGGCAAACAAGGTTTTGGGGTAACCAAGGGCAAATATATTTATTTTATACTTTTAAGTTAAACCTTTTATTAAGAATGTGTGAGAATCTCATTCAGTGTACAGCTTGCCACATGTTTGCATCACTGGAGCAGCCGCTTCTGGGATTATATGTTTGTGGCAAGTGCGAGCATATTGTCTCTTTAGAAACTCGTATTGGGGATCTGGAGGAACGAATTGCAACACTACATGAAATTCAGACACTTGAAAGGGAAATGGATAGGACTGAGCTGGTTGTTAATGGTTCCAGCAGTGGGAATGGGGAGGATTCAGATGAGGAGACTCCAGGATGTAGCTGGGTCACAGTTAGAGGGCGAAGTAAGCGGAAGAGACAGGCCAGTTCTGAGCTAGTACACCCCAATAGATTTGCAAGATTAAGTGAAGATGTTGGGGATATCAGTTCAGGGGTGGCAGTGTCAGAGAGGGCCGTGTTGCCTAGTATAGTGAACAGTCCTTTAGCTGTGGAAGAGGAGCATACTATGGTGGGCAGTCCTTCAGTCATGGAAGAGGGGCATACAAGTCAGGGCCAGAGGCAGATGTTGGTGGTAGGAGACTCTATTATAAGGAAGGTTGATAGGGTAATTTGTCATCCAGACCCTTTACATAGAACAGTTTGCTGTCTTCCAGGGGCTCGTGTTAGGCATATTGTGGAGCGTATTGATAGATTGTTAGAGGGATGCGGGTCTGATCCTGCAGTCATGGTGCATATTGGTACTAATGAAGAAATCAGTGGGAGATGGAGAGTCCTAAAAAATGACTTCAGGGAGTTAGGTAGCAAGCTTAAAGCAAGGACCTCCAAAGTAATATTTTCTGAGATATTACCAGTGCCGTGTGTTAACTCAGTAAGGCAGAAGGAGGTAAGGTCTATTAATTGATGGCTAAAAACATGGTGTAAAAATGAGGGGTTTGACTTTTTAGAACACTGGGCTGATTTTTCACTAGGGTACAAATTGTACAGTAAGGATGGATTGCACCTGAATGACATGGGTGCAGGTGTGTTGGGGGAAAGGATGGTAGCACGTTTAGAGAACCTTTTAAACTAGGCAAAGGGGGGGAGGGTCAATTAGAACAAAATAGAACAGAGAGATCAGTGTCTGAATATGTCACTCCCTTAATATCTCAAGGAAGGGATGACTTAAGAAATGTCACATTAGAAAGTATAGAGGAAAGTACACCAAGTAGCAGCAGAAAGCACATGAAAATTAAATGTATGACAACAAATGCAAGAAGCATGACAGGTAAAATGGGGGAGCTGACGCTCTTAGTTGCAGAAGAGGACTATGATGTTATCAGTATAACTGAAACTTGGTGGGATGATTCACATGACTGGGCAGTTAACTTAGAGGGGTATACATTATTTAGGAGGGACAGGAATAATAAAAGGGGTGGAGGAATCTGCATGTATATTAAACCTGACCTTGAACCTACAATAAGGGAAGATATTTATGATACAAGTGACAATGTAGAGACCCTGTGGGTTGAAATAAAGAGTGGGGGGAAAAATCCTAAAAAAATATTACTAGGAACATGCTACAAGCCTCCCAACATTAGTGACCCGGAGGAAACTCAACTACTTATCCAAATAGGTAAGGCTGCTAATAACAGTGCTGTAATTATGGGATATTTTAACTACCCTGATATAAACTGGGCCAATGAAACTAGTAATTCAGCTAAGGGGGATAGATTTTTAAATGTTCTCAGGGATAACTTCTTGTCACAATTAATAGAGGAGCCAACTAGGAGTAAAGCTATATTGGATTTAGTGCTATCAAACAATACAGATATAATATCAAACATAGAAGTTAAAGAACATTTGGGTAACAGTGATCATAACATGGTCACATTTGAAATCTCTTTTCATATGCAGTGTTTTAAAGGCTTAACTAAGACTTTTAATTTCAAGAAAGCAAAATTCAACGATTTAAGGAAGTCATTAAATAATATAAATTGGGACAATGTATTTTCTAATAAAAATACAGAGGATAAATGGATAATATTTAAAAATTTGTTAAATAAATATACATATCAATACATACCATATGGTTATAAAAATAAAAATAAAAAAACTAAGCCGTTATGGTTAAATAAAAATGTGTTAAAAGAAATTAGGAAAAAACGTAGGGCATTTAAATTATTAAAAGAAAATAGTACAGACTCAGCATACAATATTTATAAGGAATGTAACAAAGCATGCAAAAAAGCAATCAAATTAGCCAAAATTGAAAATGAAAAATTAATTGCCAAGGATTCTAAGTCTAACACTAAAAGGTTCTTTAAGTACATAAATAGCAAAAAATCTAAGAAGGATAATATAGGTACATTAAAATGTGTGGAGGGTAGCATCATAAATAATGACAGGGAGAAGGCTGAGGTACTAAACCAGTTTTTTTCTTCAGTATACATAAGAGAGGAACCATTGAATGATACTTTGGAACAGAATAGAACATGCCAGTCCATACCACTAACTGGGTTTTGTTTAGAGGATATCAGGAAAAAACTAAAAAATATTAAGGTAAATAAAACTCCAGGCCCAGATGGAATACACCCAAGGGTGTTAAGTGAATTTAGCACTGTTATAGACAAACCTTTACTCTTAATTTTTCAAGACTCATTATCCTCAGGCATGGTACCCCAGGATTGGCGTAAAGCTGATGTGGTGCCACTCTTCAAAAAGGGAAGCAGGGATGATCCAGGAAGCTATAGACCAGTTAGTCTGACATCAATAGTGGGGAAGATATTTGAAGGGATTATAAGGGATTATATTGATGAGCATATTCGTGTAAACAAGATTATGAGTTCTAATCAGCATGGCTTTAGGAGAAATAGATCATGTCAAACTAATCTAATTAGATTCTACGAGGAAGTAAGTAAAAATATAGATAAAGGGGAATCAGTTGATGTGATATACTTAGATTTTGCAAAGGCATTTGATACAGTGCCACATGAGAGATTAATGCACAAAATTAAGGGACTGGGAATATCTGAAAATGTTAGCTCATGGATAAATAACTGGATAAAAGATAGGAAGCAACGAGTAGCAGTAAATGGATCATACTCAGATTGGACAAAGGTAATCAGTGGCGTCCCCCAGGGATCAGTACTGGGCCCTGTTCTTTTTAATATTTTTATAAATGACTTGGAGCAAGGATTAAATAGCGACATCTCTATTTTTGCAGATGATACTAAGTTAAGTAAGGTCATTAGGTCAGAACAGGATGAACTCTCTTTGCAAAGGGATTTGCTAAAATTAGAACTATGGGCAAGTGAATGGAAAATGAGATTTAATATGGAAAAATGTAAGGTTCTACATTTTGGAAGTAAAAATAAGCAGGCTATGTATTTTTTAAATGGGACAAGACTTAGCCAAACACAGGAGGAAAGGGATTTGGGAGTAGTAATAGATAACAAGCTAAAGATGAGTGCACAATGCAGGGCAGCGGCTTCAAAGGCTAATAAGATACTAGCATGTATTAAAAGAGGCATTGATTCAAGGGAGGAAAGCATAATTCTGTCATTATATAAAGCCCTGGTAAGACCTCACCTTGAGTTTGGAGTGCAGTTCTGGGGACCGATTGCTAAAAAAGATATTGCAGAACTAGAAAAAGTTCAGAGAAGGGCCACAAAGCTAATAAGGGGATTGGAGAAATTAACCTATGAGGAGAGGCTAGCCAAACTGGGTCTGTTCTCTTTAGAAAAAAGGCGCTTGAGAGGTGACATGATTACTTTATATAAATATATTCAAGGCCCATATACAGAGATGGCAGAAGCTCTTTTTATTCCAAGAAAATTGGTTCTGACAAGAGGTCATAATTTAAGGTTGGAGGAAAGGAGATTTAATCTCCTGCAACGGAAACGTTTTTTCACTGTAAGAGCAATAAAATTGTGGAACTCATTACCAAAGGAGGTAGTGAATGCCAATACCATAGATACATTTAAAAATAGTCTGGATAAATTTCTGTATATAAACAAAATTCATGGATATGATTGCTAGTATTAAATGGGTCACATTTTAATGGGGTTATTTAAGCTTAACTGGAGCTTTTTGTAAGTATTTTAGATTTGTATAGGTTGAACTCAATGGACTTTAGTCTTTTTTCAACCTTATCTACTATGTTACTATGTTACTATGTTACTATGTTACCCCCTCCAAAGTCTCTTTTATTTTCTTAACATGCTGTATGTTGCACAACATTGCCATTAAAATCTCTGATATAGATATGGAGAGCTTGGATGCCCCCGAGTATGCCGATCATTTACCTCGATTAGAGGTAAATGATGCAAGGGGAGTCCAAGCTTGAGCAGACTATATTCAGGCAATTTTTAGCCAATAATGTTGTCAGTTCTGACAGTGCATCATACAGTATTTTTATTTCTGCAATATTACTTTTCACTATTGTTTTTAGTCCAAAAGATGATATATTTTGGATATTTTTTGTAATTATTGTCATTTAGATATTGACAAAATTATATTGTATTTCACTTTCTTTCTATTGAGCGAAAGTGGTTCATTTTGGCTATCTTGCAATTGTTCAATGCAAAGGTTTGTCCAAACCGATCTAAATAAATATCTTCAAATAATTTTTTTTTGGTACACTTGACGCTGTTTTTCATTTTAAAGTTATATAAATACACTTTTTACCTCTATGTTTACCTTGTATCTATGCTTCTGCAAACTGCCCACATATTTTAGTTCTTTTGACAGACTTGCATTTTAGCCAATCAGTGCTAACTCCAGGGTAACTTCACATGCATGAGCTCAATGTTATCTATATGAAACACATGAACTAATGCCCTCTAGTGGTATAAATTCATTCAGATTAGAGGCAGTCTTCAAGGTCTAATACATTAGCATATGAACATCCTAGGTTTAGCTTTCAACAAAGAATAACAAGAGAACAAAGCAAAATTGGCGATAAAAGTAAATTGTAAAGTTGTTTAAAATTACATTCCCTATTTAAATCCTGATTTTTTTTTTTACTTCACTGTCCCTTTAAACAACTTTAAATTTCACCCATACCAAAAACTTTTATTCATTCTGTTGCTATCATTTGTTGAAGGAGCAGCAATGCACTATAGGTTTCAAAATGAATACATGTATAAGCCAATGACTATATATATATATATATATATATATATATATATATATATATATATATATATATATATATATATATATATATAACACAGAGAAAGTCCAGCACTCATATACAAGCTCTCAGCTAAGATTAAAATCAAAAACAGAAAGTTTAGTTACCGGTGCACCCTTCAGTTGTTCACAATTTGCTGGATTGAGAGCTTGCATTGTATGGCTGCTTTAGAGGGACACAGGTTTCGGAAGGTACCTTGACGAGGTACCTGTGCTTGTCCGATTTGTCAAAATGCAGTAACTAACCCTTACATTTTTGCTTTTAATCTTAGCTGAGCGCTTGTGAGTGAGTTATGAACTTTTTCTGTGTGTTGTATTAATTTCTTTTGTAATTTTCACTATGGTCCTTGCACTCAGGCCTGTCTGGGGTTAACTACCTGTGATTCTGGGGACAACGTAGCTTCCTGTGAGTGCCAGTGAGCACCCAGGGCTGAGCATGTTGCAGGTTCATATGATGTATACACAGTCCAGTCTGAGAGTACAGTTCCCTTCTGTGTGTTTTATATATATATATATATATATATATATATATATATATTTTTATATTTATATATACTGTATATATACTACAGTATATATATATATATATATATATATATATATATATATATATATATATATAGAGAGAGAGAGAGAGAGAGAGAGAGAGAGAGAAGAGAGAGACAGGTAGAGAACAATGAGCAATTGTCACTTATATTCTTATCTGCTCATGAGATAAAGGGATAATAAAACCAAATATTTGCTTTCATGATTCAGCGCATGCAGTTTGAAGCAACCTTCTAATTTTCTCCTATCGTCAATTCATCTTCATTCTCTTGCTATCTTGATTTGAAAAGCAAGATTGTAATATTTAAAGACATGCCATTTTTGGTTCACAACCTGGGTTGTTGCTGATTTGTGGATAAATGCATCCACCATTAAACAAGTGCTGTCCATGGTATGAACCAAAATTGCGTTCTCCTTAGCTTAGATGCCTTATTTTTCAAATAAACACCTAGATTACGAGTTTGAGTGCTATAGGGAAAGTAAAGAATGCAACAAAAGTTTTTAACCCCCTATAGCGCTGCCATTACAAGTTTTAAAAAAAAACAGCTTGTGCGGGCGATATGGCTATGTTGAGCTCCATACCGCACACAAAAGCAGCAGTGTTTTGACGTGCTCATGCACGCTTTCCCCATAGACATCAATGGGGAGAGCCAGCTAAAAAAAAGTCTAGCACCTGTGATCAAAAGCTCCGTAACGCAGCCTCATTGATGTCTATGGGGAAAAAGAAAAGACAGTTTAAACCATTTTTAAAACACCCTAACATAAACCCCACATCTAAAAACCCCTAATCTGCTGCCCCCGACATCACCGATGCCTGCCTACAGATAATAACCTCTAATCTGCCACTCCCGATATTGCTGCCACCTATATGAAGTTATTAACCCCTAATGTGACGCTCCCAATATCTCCACCACTATACTAAAGTTAACACCCCCTAACTATAACATAATGAAATTAGATCTAAATTAAATTTACAATTATTAACTAAATAATTCCTATTTAAAACGAAATACCTGTGAAATATAATAAATTATATAATAATTTGCGATTTATTTAGCGCTTTTCTCCCTGTGAGACTCAAAGCACTTTACAAATATACCAACATAAGACATAAAAGTTAGGAGTTTCAGAAGGTTAGATAAGCGGACTGAATGCCTGATGGAAGAGGTGGGTCTTTTTTTTAAAAGTCTGTAAGGACGGTGCCTCTCTGATTGCGCACGGTAAAGAGTTCCAGAAAGTAGAGGCAGCGTGGCAGAATGCTCTGGAGCCTGGAGGTAGCTACAATATAACTAATAGTTATATTGTAGCTATTTTACGGCTAGATTACAAGTTTTGCGGTAAGAGGGGTGCGGTGCTAACTTGCACATTAATGTCACTGCTCACTTTCCTACAGCGCTGGTATTACAGGTTTTCAGAAACCCGGCGTTATTAGGCAAGAAGTGAGCGTAGAGCAAAATTGTGCTCCATATGGCACTCCAATACCAGCGCTGCTTAAGTCAGCGGTGAGCTGGTTTTACGTGCTCGTGCACAATTTCCCCATAGACATCAATGGGGAGAGCTGGCTGAAAAAAAGCCTAACACCTGCAAAAAAGCAGCTTAAAGCTCCATAACGCAGCCCCATTGATTCTTATTGGGGAAAAGAATTTTATGTTTACACCTAACAGACTAACATGAACCCCGAGTCTAAACACCCCTAATCTTACACTTATTAACCCCTAATCTGCCGCCCCCGACATTGCAAACACCTACATTATACTTATTAACCCCTAATCTGCCTTTCCCATCATCGCCGACACCTACATTATACTTATGATATGAACCCTAATCTGCTGCCCCCAACATCACCGACACCTACATTATATTTATTAACCTTTAATCTCCTGCCCCCAATGTCACCGCAACCTATCTACACTTATTAACCCCTAATCTGCTGCTCCGTACATCGCGGCCACTATAATAAACATATTAACCCCTAAATCACCGTACTCCCGCCTCGCAAACACTAGTTAAATATTAGTAACCCCTAATCTGCTGTCCCTAACATCGCCGCCACCTACCTACATTTATTAATCCCCAACGTCACCGACACTATACTAAATTTATTTACCCCTAAACCTAATTCTAACCCTAACACCCCCTAACTTAAATATAATTCAAATAAATCTAAATAAAAAATCCTATCATTAACTAAACAATTCCTATTTAAAACTAAATACTTACCTATAAAATAAACCCTAAGCTAGCTACAATATAACTAATAGTTACATTGTTGCTAGCTTAGGGTTTATTTTTATTTTACAGGCAAGTTTGTATTTATTTTAACTAGGTAGAATAGTTACTAAATAGTTATTAACTATTTACTAACTACCTAGCTAAAATAAATACAAATTTACCTGTAAAATAAAACCTAACCTGAGTTACACTAACACCTAACAATACACAGCAATTAAATAAATGACATAAATTAAATACAATTACCAAATTACAAAAAAAAACAAACACTAAATTACACAAAATAAAAAAATAAATTATCAGATATTTAAACTAATTACGCCTAATCTAATAGTCCTATCAAAATAAAAAAAATAAAAAAAATAAAAAAACCATAAGAACCCAAAGAAATCATCTCTTTTACCTGTAAAAAAAATACAACCAACCCCCCAACAGTAAAACCCACCATCTACACAACCAACCCCCCAAATAAAATCCTAACTAAAAAAAAACTAAGCTCCCCATTGCCCTGAAAAAGGCATTTGGATGGGCATTGCCCTTAAAATGGCATTTAGCTCTTTTTCAATTTCCCAAACCCTAATCTAAAACCCACCCAATAAACCCTTAAAAAAGCCTAACACTAACCCCTGAAGATCCACTTACAGTTTTGAAGACCAGACATCCATCCTCAAGAAGCGGCAGAAGTCCTTATCGAAGCGGCAAGAAGTCCTCAACAAAGCTGGGAGAAGTCTTCATCCAAGCCGGCAGAAGTGGTCCTCCAGACGGGCAGAAGTCTTCATCCAGACGGCATCTTCTATCTTCATCCATCCAGAGCAGAGCGGGTCCATCTTCAAGACATCCGGCGTGGAACATCCTCTTCAATCGAAGTCAATAGGATTTTTTCACATTTAATTCCAATTGGCTGATAGAATTCTATCAGCCAATCGGAATTCAAGGGAAGGGATCTTCATCCTGGAGTTGAAGTCCTGATCCAGGTGGTGAGAAGTCTTCATCCAGATGGCCTCTTCAATCTTCATGTCGGTGGCAAAGTCCTGATTCAAGCGCCGAGAAGTCTTCATCCAGACGGCCTTTTCAATCTTCATCCAGGCGGCATCTTCTATCTTGATCCTGGAGGTGCAGAGCTGATCCATCCTGAAGACACCCGTCGTGGAGCATCCTTTTCATACGGCCACCGCCGTACAGTGAATCTTCAATACAAGGTACAAGATCCAAGATGGCGTTCCTTGCATTCCTATTGGCTGAAAAATGTGAATCAGCCAATAGGAATTAGAGCTGCTAAAATCCTATTGGCTGTTCAAATCATCCAATAGGATTTAAGCAGCTCTCAATCTATTGGCTAATTCGAATTGTGAGGTGATCTCTCCATTGTTGACTGGCCGTGTATTAACATGAATAGATTTCTGTTAAAATGCCTTGCCTTCCGCTAACCTCTCCCCATCATAATTTAACCTATCACTATCCCTCTCTAAATCTAATCTTTCACTATCCTTCTGTCTTTCATATGCAAATATTTCCCTCTCTAAATCTATTCTTCCTCTTTTTATTCTCAATCTTTCCCTGTCTAACTCTAATATCTCCCTATCTATTTGAATGCCCCTCTCTATGATCTGCCCCTGTTGCTTGACAGATAATCTCAATGCCACATGCAAATTCCGGTACTGCCTGGCCAGATTCAACATTTAACGAACTGCTTCATTTAGTTGAAGCAGTTCTTGGCCAGGATCAGCACAGCCATGAGCTGCTGGGGCATGAGCAGCAGGGGAAGGAGGGGCACCAGGGTCCAGAGCAGATGGGTCAACTGGGGCAGGAGGGGCAGCATGGATGAGAGCATCTGTATCCAATGTTCCCTGGGAGATTTTCTTGCTCCTGTGATTCATGATATTGGTTCTCTCCCAGGGAGTCCTCCTCATCCACAAATGCTCTCATCTCTTGAAGACACCCAGAGATCTCTTGAGATAATTTGTGTGCACATCTGGTATCTAAAGAAAAGATAAAATAAAAATATTATAATCACACGTAATGTAAAGTGAAAGATTAAATGCATATGAAAATAAACATATAGCTTTCCTGATTCATATTGAGGTTATAAATGTAAGACATTGTATTTCAACATGCACAATTCCGATAGTTAATGTTATCTTAAAGGGATATTCCATCAAAGTTTGGAATCCACATGAATGAATTTTATTTTTTAATATCAGCATTTTCATTTTTTGCAATATACATGTATAAACAAAAGTGCTTCTAATAAAAGCTATAGTAGTTTCAAAAGTGTATTTAAGTATTCCCTGTGCACCAGCATTTTCAACACAGCACTTGTTAAGAGAACCAAAAGTGCTTTTTAAATGGGGTTTTTTACTCTGTTTCTTAATTACTGACATGATACAAGCTCCACTGGTGCTGTGAGAAGCTGCAGTATTTAAAATGCTGGTGCGCTAAGAATATCTAGCTATATATATATATATATACAACGTCCACAGAATGCAGGCACTCACTGGTCTTAGTAAAATATAACAATTTTATTTAGAAATCATTAAAAAGACATAACATGTCAGCATGTAACCAATATGCAGCACACTTAAAATCATTATGACATTTGACAAAGGCACATATTGGTGCCGAAACGTTATGTCTTTTTAATTATTTCTAAATAAAATTGTTATATTTTACTAAGACCAGTGAGTGCCTGCATTCTGTGGACGTTGTGGATTATTTACAGCAGAGCACCGTGGCACTTAACAAGTGGTGAGATTGTGCTTTCCCTCTAAGGAACTGTATATATATATATATATATATATATACATACATATATATATATATATATATATATTTATATATATATATATATATATATATATATATATATGAAAATGGGGATGCTTGCAGAGATTATTAAAGAGATATTCTATTCAAAATAGAAGGTTAATGATTGTGATAGAGCATTTGAAGGAACTTTATAAATAAATCCAATTACCATTTTATTTAGTTCTCATGTTAGATTGTTTTAAATGTACGCTTAGGAAACGTTCCATGTTTTGTTAAGCACATAGGTAGCACTTGATAATTGGTGTTTACATGTAGTCAAACAATCATCAAGCAATACACAGGTGATGATCCAAACCTGTGATTCCTTCTAAGCTTACATTATTTTTCAAATAAAGATAATAATAGAAAGAAGAATATTCAATAATTTTTTAATTTATATATAAAATGCATGGTCTATATAACTGATGAATGGGACTATATTATGCTTTGATATACTATTCAATCACAGATTATATCTATGATCAATGTCATTTAACATTCTTGTTTAATACTGTTATATTCTTCGGTAATACTATTTAAACTTTAAAATTACGGCATTGACTATCCCTTTTATGAGAGAAAACTTATAACATTAATGTTTGTTCTTGTTTTTGTTACCTGTGGAGGAGATCGAAGAGGTTGGAGGGTGTCCCAAAGCCCTTTGTATCTAAGCTGAAATAAAAAATGTATATATATATTTTATAGTGTGTATAATCACAAACAAACACAAACCTTGTGCCGTCCAAAAGTGCGCCAAAGATTTCGAGTTGGACATATAACAAGGGGGGATTCATCAATCACAGGTCAGCGTGGCAGTATCTATATATGCACAATACCTACAAATACATGGTGAGGCATATAGGTCTAAGGTCAGCCTATAATAATGTATAGAGTGAGAAACCCCTGGTTACAATAAGTAGATAACAAATTGTGGGCTTATATATTCACTATGTGCCCACACAAGTCCAGCCATGGTAGTCATCAATTTTAGAATAGACTGTCCAACCAATAACAGTGGTGTACCAAGGAGGTATGTATATTGGAGATGTTCCATTATGCCCACAGGATGGATGATAGGTGCAAAGACGGGTAACAGATATAGAAGGGCCAGGCTTCCACTAAAGGAGATGGGAGCAGAATGCTCCCACTCCATAGTGCCGTAAGTAACAAGCCCCCCCTCCCCTAAAAGGGAAGATGAAGCCTGGAACTAAACGGAGCCACAGTGCCCCTAAATCATACCCCCAGTATGTAGCACTACCCATCAGGGTCATACAAGGCTCTTAAAGTCTGGCATGGTGTTCAACCCTCCAGGTTGTATCATGCCCAATCTAAACATCCACTGGGCCTCATACTTGAGGAGTAGTTTGTTCCGGTCTCCACTCCGGTCCAAAGGGGGCATATGATCAATCAAAATGTAGCAAATTGAGGAAACAGAGTGGCCTTTGTTGACACAATGGCGTGCCACAGGCTGTTCAGAATCACCCTGTTTTAATGCAGTTCTTATAGCATGCCGGTGGTTTGCCATGCGCTCACGTAATGTGCCAGACATTTTACCCACATAAAAACACGAGCATGGACAAAATAGCAAGTACACTACGTGTGTAGTGGTACACATAATGGAGTGTTTAATAGTGAAACTCCGGTTTGTGTGGGGATGATGGAATGTTCTAGTGCCTACTAAACCGTTGCAAGTCGTGCAACCCAAACACCGATAGGAACCCTTGGTGGATAGAAGTAACATTTGAGCATTGTTGTTTCGTGTGTGTAACATTGTTTCGGGTCCGTTTTCATTAAAAGGTCCTTAAGGTTGGTGCCCCTCTTGAAACCTACCATAGGTTGTAAATGCTGTGTATATACAGTATATATATATATATATATATATATATATATATATATATATATATAGTTAAAAATCTATTTACAATCATACGAGTAAGGGCATTTTAATTAAACAAAATCTAATATTAAAAAACATACCTGTTGTTGGGCCAATGCTTGGCTGCTTCAGGGGTGCTGCACATAAGGTCAGGCTGTGTGGCTGCTGAGGAGAAGTTGTGGCTGGATTCAGTATGGATAATGATGGCCAATGGTAGTGTGGCATCAACATCATCAGTGGCAGCAGCAGCACTGGTAGATGCTGGAAAACATATAAATAAAAAAAATGATTAGAAATATTATTGCATATAATAATGTCAATAAAACAAAAGGCCTATATCCATCCAGATTGAGCGTCATATTTCCCCACCAACTTCTCCATCAACTGAGTGTCGTATGTAGAGAGATCTGCTGTATAAGGATTGCCACCACCTGTAGTGCATTCATACTGCCTCTCCCTGGCCAGCTTGGCCTTCAAGATTCTCTTGATGTCTGAGAATATTTTTTTACAGTGCTCCACCGATTTCACATTAGCGCCTTCATCAGAGACACTGCCAGCTATATCTCTCCAGATCTGTTGTTTTCTGGAGAGAGATGTCTGTTGGGCTTTGGAACCATTAAAAAAAAATCATAGTGATCCAGAACCTTGGTTACAAGAACCCGGTTCTGTTCAAAATTGAACTGTATATTTTGCCCGGATTTTGTCTTACCAGTCTCCGCAGACACATATACAGTCCAAGAAAGAAAATACAACAAAGTCTGCAAAAAAAATAATAATTACTCTTACTGAGCTCACACATAAAAGCTTACTAAGAAACACGTATTAGACTCCATTTTCATGCACCTTTTATACAGCTAGATTACGAGTTTTGTGTTGTTATGCTTCATAACCCTGCTTTTTCCCTAACGCCACAATTACAAGTCTTGTTGGAATAGTTGTACCGCACACCTTTTTGGCCATCATTCAACGTCAGTACCGCACTTTTAAAAAGTCCTTTTTCAATGGGACTTCCATAGCGCTGGTATTACGAGTTTGCCTGGGAGGCCAAAAAGTGAGCGGTACACTCTATAACCCCAAGATATGTACCACCATCTAAAGTCAGTAGTTATGAGTTTTACATTACAAATCTGTAGCATAAAACTCATAACTTAAGTGTTAAAAAGTACACTAACACCCATAAACTACCTATTAACCCCTAGGTTTTTATTTGGGGTGGTTGGTTGGGTGGTGGGTTTTACTGTTGGGGGTGATTTTTTTTTACAGGTAAAAGAGCTGATTTCTTTGGGGCAATGCCCCACAAAAGGCCCTTTTGAGGGCCATTGGCAGCTTAGTGTAGACTAGGGTTTTTTTTATTTTAGGGGGCTTTTTTATTTTGATAGGGCTATTAGATTAGGAGTAATTCGTTTTTATTTTTGATAATGTGGTTTTTTATTTTTTACAATTTATTGTTTATTTTTTTTGTAATTTTGAAAATTTTATTTTAATTTATTTAATGTATTTTATTTTATTGTAATGTTAGTTTTTAGTGTAAGGCAGGTTAGGTTTTATTTTACAGGTAACTTTGTATTTATTTTAATAACTATTTACTATGTAGTCTACCTAGTTAAAATAAATACAAACTTAGCTGTGAAATAAAAATAAAACATAAGATAGCTACAATATAACTATTAATTATATTGTAGCTAGCTTACGCCTAGATTTAGAGTTTTGCGGCCAAAGGGGTGCGTTAACTATGCATGTTTTTTTCCCCCGCACCTTTTAAATAATGCTGGTATTTAGAGTTCTCTGAACGGCTGTGTTAGGCTCCAAAAAGGGAGCGTACAGGCATATTTACCGCCACTTCAACTCTCAATACCAGCGTTGCTTACGGTAACGGCTAGCTGGAAAAACATGCTCGTGCACGATATCCCCATAGGAAACAATGGGGCAGTTTGGGCTGAAATAAAACCTAACACCTGCAAAAAAGCAGTGTTAAGCTCCTAACGCAGCCCCAATGTTTCCTATGGGGAAACACTTTCTAAGTCTGCACCTAACATCCTAACATGAACCCCGAGTCTAAACACCCCTAACCTTACACTTATTAAAGCCTAATCTGCTGCTCCCACTATTGCTGACCCCTGCATTATATTATTAACCCCTAATCTGCCGCTCCGGACACAGCCCCAACCTACATTATAGCTATGTACCCCTAATCTGCTGCCCCTAACATCGCTGACCCCTATATTATATTTATTAACCCCTAATCTGCCGACCGGACCTAGCCGCTACTCTAATAAATGTATTAACCCCTAAAGCTAAGTCTAACCCTAACAATAACACCCCCCTAAATAAAATATAATTTTAACAGCCAATAGAATGTGAGCTCAATCTGATTGGCTGATTGGATCAGCCAATCGGATTGAACTTGAATCTGATTGGCTGATTCAATCAGCCAATCAGATTTTTCCTACCTTAATTCTGATTGGCTGATAGAATCCTATCAGCCAATCGGAATTCGAGGGACGCCATCTTGGATGACGTCACTTAAAGGAACCTTCATTTGTCGGTAGTCGTCGGTAGGAAGAGGATGTTCCACGCCGGAGGTCTTGAAGATGGAGCCGCTCCTCGTCGGATGGATGAAAATAGAAGATGCCGCTTGGATGAAGATGTCTGCTGGTCTGGATGTCCTCTTCTACCTGGATAGGATGAAGACTTCTGCCGCTCTTTTGGTCCATCAGTGCTCAGCTGAGTGAAGACGACTCAAGGTAGGGAGATCTTCAGGGGGGTAGTGTTAGGTTTATTTAAGGGGGGTTTGGGTTAGAGTAGGGGTATGTGGGTGGTGGGTTGTAATATTGGGGGGTGGTATTGTGTTTTTTTTACAGGCAAAAGAGCTGATTTCTTTGGGGCATGCCCCACAATAAGCCCTTTTAAGGGCTGGTAAGGTAATAGAGCTGTTAACTATTTTAATTTAGATAAGGGTAGGGATTTTTTTTATTTTGGGGGGCTTTGTTATTTTATTAGAAGGCTTAGAGTAGGTGTAATTAGCTTAAAATCCTTGTAATCTTTTTTTATTTTTTGTAATTTAGTGTTTTTTTTGTAATTTAGTTTAGTTTATTTAATTGTAGGTACTTGTAGTTAATTGATTTAATTTATTTATTGATAGTGTAGTGTTAGGTTTAATTGTAACTTAGGTTAGGATTTATTTTACAGGTAATTTGGTAATTATTTTAACTAGTTAGCTATTAAATAGTAAATAACTATTTAATAGCTATTGTACCTAGTTAAAATAAATACAAAGTTGCCTGTAAAATAAATATAAATCCTAAAATAGCTACAATATAATTATTCGTTATATTGTAGTTATATTAGGGTTTATTTTACAGGTAAGTATTTAGTTTTAAATAGGAAGACTTTAGTTAATAATATTTAATTTATTTTGTTAGATTAAAATTATATTAAATTTAGGGGGTGTTAGGTTTAGGGTTAGACTTAGCTTTAGGGGTTAATACATTTATTAGAGTAGCGGCTAGGTCCGGTCGGCAGATTAGGAGTTAATAAGTGTAGGTAAAGTAGCGGCGACATTGGGAGGGGCAGATTAGGTGTTAATAAATATTATGTAGGTGTCGGCGATGTTAGGGGCAGCAGATTATAGGTACATAGGGATAATGTAGGTGGCGGCGTTGTGCAGTTGGCAGATTAGGGGTTAAACATTTTTATTAGAGTGGCGGCGATGTGGGAGGACCTCGGTTTAGGTGTACATAGGTAGTTTATGGGTGTTAGTTAGTTACTTTATAAACCGGCGTTAGCCCAGAAAGCTCTTAACTACTGACTTTTTTCTGCGGCTGGAGTCTTGTCGGTAGAGGGTCTACCGCTCACTTCAGCCAAGACTCTAAATACCGGCGTTAGGAAGATCCCATTGAAAAGATAGGCTACACAATTGGCGTAAGGGGATCTGCGGTATGGAAAAGTTGCAGCTTGGAAGTGAGCGTTAGACCTTTTCCTGGCTGACTCTAAATACCAGCGGGCAGTAAAAAGCAGCGTTAGGAGCCCTTAACGCTACTTTTGACGGCTAACGCAGAACTCTAAATCTAGGCGATAGGTTTTATTTTTACAGATAAGTTTGTATTTATTTTTAAATAGGAATTATTTAGATAATCATTTTAAGGTTTATTTAGCTTTATTTTAATTATATTTAAGTTAGGGGGTGTTAGGGTTAGACTTAGGCTTAGGGTTATGTTAGGGTTAGGGTTACATTAGGGTTAAGGTTAGGTTTAGGCGATAATATATTTATTTATTGTTAGTGATGTTGGTGGCCAGATGTTTAGGGGTTAATAACTTTAGTATAGTGGTGGCATAATTGGGGCGGCAGATTACGGGTTAATAACTGTAATGTAAGTGGCGGAGATGTTAAGAGCGGCAGATTAGGGGTTAATAGCTGTATGTAGGTGGCGGCGATATCGGGAGCGGCAGATTAGGGGTTAATAACTGTATGTAGGTGGCAGCGATATCGGGGACTACAGATTAGGGGTTAATAACTGTATGTAGGTGGTGGCGATATCGGGGGCAGTAGATTAGTGGTGTTTAGACGGGGTTTTTATGTTAGGGAGTTAGGTTTAAACATAACTTTTTCTTTCCCCATAGACATCAATGGGGCTGCGTTACAGAGCTTTTGTTTCCGCGATCGCAGGTGTTAGGCTTCTTTTTTGCTGGTTCTCCCCATTTATGTCTATGGGGAAATTGTGCACAAGCACGTCAAAGCAGCGCTTGTATTTGGGTGCGGTACGGAGCTCAACGCCACCATATCGCCACCATATTTTGTAAACCTGTAATAGCAGCGCTATAGGGAGGTGAAATAACGTCGCTTGTGTGGTGGTCATAAATTTCCCTATAGCGCTGAAAACTCGTAATCTAGCTGATAGTTAATTAGTCAATACATAAACAATCAGCCATTAACAATTAAATATACAATCATAAATTACATTTTTTGAGAGTATAAGCTTTATTTACGCAGTTATTCAATTCTTTTAGAACATCCTATTCATAAGCCCGTCATTGGTGATGCATATAATATTAAATGTTCAGATAAATGTAATTTTAAAAATAAACACTTTCTTTTTTTTTAAATAAATTTATTATTGGTATATAATCAATCACATCATCAATCCAATTAGTGAACATTGATTCAATATACATATTTAATTCAATATAGATTAAATTTGTTTTATACTTGGATCATTAGCGACACAAAAAAAATTATATTGTTACAGAATATACTTTTCATAACTCAGTCATTGGTGACGCATATAATATAATATGATTACTATTTCACTGTGTATTACATATAGGGTGACCATATTGCTGCTTTAAAAAGGGACACATATGAAAAATACATATGTCAGGGCAGTTTTCAGGGCTGTTTATAGAAATGTTTTGTATATGAACCCTGACATATGTATTTTTCATATGTGTCCATTCTTAAAGCGGCAATATGGTCAGCCTAATTACATAGCTATGGTCATGAACACATGAATATAATCGGCCAATCAAACATTAATACATTTTTCCACTGTCAATATTTATTAATTAATTAATGTATTTAATTATAAAATATTTTACCAGGAAGGATACATTGAGATTTCTCTCGTTTTCATGTATGTCCTTGGTCCACAAAACATTGCATTGATACAATAGGGTACAATAAAATACAAAAACAATATTAATATATAATATATACAAAATTTAACATAGAACAGGTAGGAAATATATAATCAACCATGACAGGTGCATTCTGTTTTGAGATATGTAGAGAGCGATCTCTTAAAGGATTTTAGGCTTGGGGAAGGTTTGAAAGTGTGCGGGAGGTCATTCCATAATTGTGGTGCTCTGTAGGAAAAGGAGGATTGAGCTGCTTTCTTTTTGTATTGAGGCAAGCTAAATAATGTGCTGGTACTGGGTCTGAGGTTATAGGATGTGGGAACAGACGGGGAGAGCATTCTGCTCAGGTAGGGTGGGAGCTTTGCAGAAAAGCTCTTAAACACAAGGCTGGAAAGATGGAGGGTGTGTCTGGATTCCGGCGACAGCCAGTTTAGTTCTTTTAGCATGTCACAATGGTGGGTCCTGTAGTTACATTGTAGCACAAAGCGGCAGAATGAGTTATACAATGTATTAAGTTTATTTGCGGTGCAGGTGCATATACAACATCCTCGTAATCAATAATTGGCATCATCATTTGCTGTACAATCTTTTCCTTTACTGTAGGGCTTAGGCAGGATTTGTTTCTGTACAGGGCACCTAGATTTTGATAGAGTTTATATCAAGTTTTTCTATGTGGAGGCCAAAATATAGATTGGGGTCTAACAACAAACCCAAGTATTTGAAAGAGTGGACTGTGGTCAGTGTGCAATTTGACTTTGTTTTTATGCGTGGATGGGAATTTTGTAGTTTGTGTAATTTAGGTCCCATTCCAAAGATCATTGTGACAGTTTTGTCAGTGTTTAGGAAGAGATTGTTTTTGGAGATAGACTTTTCTACTTCTGTGAACTGGTCTTGGAGCAAGGTCTCAAGCAGTGGCAGATCGGATTTGCTTGCATAGATTACTGTGTCGTCTGCGTACATGTGTACAGTTGAGGATTTGCAGATCATTTATAAATAATGTGAATATTAGGGGGCTGAGAATCGAACCTTGGAAAACACCACACGTGACTGGGAGAGGGATGGAGTCACTCAGAAATGGAGACATATTGTGATCAATCCGATACATATGATTGAAACCAGGTTAGCGGACAATCACCAATACCTGAGTTTTTTTAGTTTTTGCAGTAGTATGTCATGGTCTACTGTTTCAAAGGCCTTTACAAAATCAAGAAAAATAGCTCCAGTAAGGTCTCCTTGTTCCATGCCAGTTTGGATGCCGTTGCAAACTTTTAGGAGGGCAGTTGTAGTGGAGTGGTTCGGGCGAAAACCTGATTGATCAGGGGTCAGATAGTTTGACTGTTGGTAATACTCACATAGTTGCGTATGGACGCACTTTTCTAACGGCTAGATTTAGAGTTTTGTCGGTAACGACCCGCGTAGCTAACGCTGGCTTTTTTCTGGCCGCACCTTTAAATTAACTCTGGTATTGAGAGTCCACAGAATGGCTGCGTTAGGCTCCAAAAAAGGAGCGTAGAGCATATTTAACGCAACTGCAACTCTCGATACCAGAGTTGCTTACGGACACGGCCAGCCTCAAAAACGTGCTCGTGCACGATTCCCCCATAGGAAAACACCGCCAACCCCTATATTATATTTATTAACCCCTAATCTGCCCCCCACAACGTCGCCTCCACCTGCCTACACTTATTAACCCCTAATCTGCCGACCGGACCGCACCGCTATTATTATAAAGTTATTAACCCCTAATCCGCCTCACTAACCCTATAATAAATAGTATTAACCCCTAATCTGCCCTCCCTAACATCGCCGACACCTAACTTCAATTATTAACCCCTAATCTGCCGAACGGAGCTCACCGCTATTCTAATAAATGTATTAACCCCTAAAGCTAAGTCTAACCCTAACACTAACACCCCCCTAAATTAAATATAATTTTAATCTAACGAAATAAATTAACTCTTATTAAATAAATTATTCCTATTTAAAGCTAAATACTTACCTGTAAAATAAATCCTAATATAGCTACAATATAAATTATAATTATATTATAGCTATTTTAGGATTTATATTTATTTTACAGGTAACTTTGTATTTATTTTAACCAGGTACAATAGCTATTAAATAGTTAAGAACTATTTAATAGCTACCTAGTTAAAATAATTACAAAATTACCTGTAAAATAAATCCTAACCTAAGTTACAATTAAACCTAACACTACACTATCAATAAATTAATTAAATAAAATACCTACAATTACCTACAATTAAACCTAACACTACACTATCAATAAATTAATTAAATACAATACCTACAAATAACTACAATGAAATAAACTAACTAAAGTACAAAAAATAAAAAAGAACTAAGTTACAAAAAATAAAAAAATATTTACAAACATAAGAAAAATATTACAACAATTTTAAACTAATTACACCTACTCTAAGCCCCCTAATAAAATAACAAAGCCCCCCAAAATAAAAAATGCCCTACCCTATTCTAAATTACTACAGTTCAAAGCTCTTTTACCTTACCAGCCCTGAACAGGGCCCTTTGCGGGGCATGCCCCAAGAAGTTCAGCTCTTTTGCCTGTAAAAAAACCCATACAATACCCCCCCCCAACATTACAACCCACCACCCACATACCCCTAATCTAACCCAAACCCCCCTTAAATAAACCTAACACTAAGCCCCTGAAGATCTTCCTACCTTATCTTCACCATACCAGGTTCACCGATCGATCCAGAAGAGCTCCTCCGATGTCCTGATCCAAGCCCAAGCTGGGGGCTGAAGAGGTCCATGATCCGGCTGAAGTCATCATCCAAGCGGGAGCTGAAGAGGTCCATGATCCGGATGAAGTCTTCATCCAAGCAGGAGATGAAGAGGTCCATGATCCGGATGAAGTCTTCTATCAACGGCATCTTCAATCTTCTTTCTTCAGGAGCCATCATCTTCCATCTGACGCGGAACATCCTCTTCTCCCGACGCCTACTAGCCGAATGACGGTTCCTTTAAATGACGTCATCCAAGATGGCGTCCCTCGAATTCCGATTGGCTGATAGGATTCTATCAGCCAATCGGAATTAAGGAAGGAATATTCTGATTGGCTGATGGAATCAGCCAATCAGAATCAAGTTCAATCCGATTGGCTGATCCAATCAGCCAATCAGATTGACCTCACATTCTATTGGCTGATCGGAACAGCCAATAGAATGCGAGCTCAATCTAATTGGCTGATTGGATCAGCCAATCGGATTGAACTTGATTCTGATTGGCTTAATTGTAGGTAATTGTAGGTATTTTATTTAATTAATTTATTGATGGTGTAGTGTTAGGTTTAATTGTAACTTAGGTTAGGATTTATTTTACAGGTAATTTTGTAATTATTTTAACTAGGTAGCTATTAAATAGTTCTTAACTATTTAATAGCTATTGTACCTGGTTAAAATAAATACAAAGTTACCTGTAAAATAAATATAAATCCTAAAATAGCTATAATATAATTATAATTTTTATTGTAGCTATATTAGGATTTATTTTACAGGTAAGTATTTAGCTTTAAATAGGAATAATTTATTTAATAAGAGTTAATTTATTTCGTTAGATAAAAATTATATTTAACTTAGGGGGGTGTTAGTGTTAGGGTTAGACTTAGCTTTAGGGGTTAATACATTTATTAGAATAGCGGTGAGCTCCGTTCGGCAGATTAGGGGTTAATGTTTGAAGTTAGGTGTCGGCAATGTTAGGGAGGGCAGATTAGTGGTTAATACTATTTATTATAGGGTTAGTGAGGCGGATTAGGGGTTAATAACTTTATTATAATAGCGGTGCGGTCCGGTCTGCAGATTAGGGGTTAATAAGTGTAGGCAGGTGGAGGCGACGTTGAGGGCGGCAGATTAGGGGTTAATAAATATAATATAGGGGTCGGCGGTATTAGGGGCAGCAGATTAGGGGTACATAGCTATAATGTAGGTGGCGGCGCTTTGCGGTCGGCAGATTAGGGGTTAATTATTGTAGGATGCTGGCGGCGACGTTGTGGGGGGTAGGTTAGGGGTTAATAAATATAATACAGGGGTCGGCGGTGTTAGGGGCAGCAGATTAGTGGTACATAAGTATAACGTAGGTGGCAGTCGGCAGATTAGGGGTTAAAAAAAATTAATAGAGTGGCGGCGATGTGGGGGGACCTCGGTTTAGGGGTACATAGGTAGTTTATGGGTGTTAGTGTACTTTAGAGCACAGTAGTTAAGAGCTTTCTGAACCGGCGTTAGCACAGAAAGCTCTTAACTACTGACTTTTTTTCTGCGGCTGGAGTTTTGTCGTTCGATTTCTAACGCTCACTTCAGACACGACTCTAAATACCGGAGTTAGAAAGATCCCATTGAAAAGATAGGATACGCAAATGATGTAAGGGGATCTGCGGTATGGAAAAGTCGCGGCTGAAAAGTGAGCGTTAGACCCTTTTTTTAATGACTCCAAATACCGGCGGTAGCCTAAAACCAGCGTTAGGAGCCTCTAACGCTGGTTTTCACGGCTACCGCCAAACTCCAAATCTAGGCCTAAGATTTTTGACAATACTGGGAGCAATGATATTGGGCTATAATTAGAAACCAAGGTTATCTCACCACTTTTATGGATAGGCACTACTCTTGCAGTCTTCCAAAGTTTGGATATGTATCCAGACACAAAGGATTCATTAATTAGGGTTGTGACAGGTTTAGCAATTGCTGGCGCACTAAGCTTCAACAGCATTGCTAGGATATGATCAGTTCCAAACTGTTTTTTCATTTTTAGATTATTAAGGTGTTTCTTAATGACACTGATGGGTACAGGTCTAAAAGTGAACTTCTCTATATTGGGTCTTTTCAGATTTAGTGGGGCCTGATCCACATTTGTAGTTTCAAGGTATTTGTCATTTATTAGTTTGTCAATCAGGGTGGTGGAGCATCTGACAAAATAATTGTTAAAAGCATTTGCTACTTCTAAGGGAAGTTGCAGGGTTTGGTTGTCCACTTTGACATTGGAGGGTTGGTAGTGGATTGGGGGAGTGTGTAAGTTATTTATGATTTTCCAAAACTTTCTAGGGTTTCATATGTTATTTTTCCGATTTTCACAGAAATATTGGGCCTTGGCCAATTTTGTTTGTTTAGTGCATATATTTCGCCATTGTCTTTATACACAGTGATCGTTCATAGAGCCAGTATACTTGAACTTTGACCACAATGAATCCCAAAACTGGTACATTTGAATGAGATCAGCTGTGATCCTATTCATATGTGCTCCTTTTACTCTCACCATACGCAGTGGGGCATGCAAATTCTAAACTTGTAGGAGTTTGGACTGAAAGAATTCAGCTGCAGAGTCTATATCTGGGATTAGGTTTAATCTATGCCAGTGGAGGTTCTTGATGTCATTTAGAAATGATTGAAGATTAAATTTTTTGATGGACCTGGTAAATTTTAATCTTGGGAGAGGATTTATTAGCTTTTATTTTGCGCATTCAGTACACTAAGCAGTGGTCACTGAAACTGTTAGGGAGAACACATTCCTCCTGGATTCGGTCAGGAGAAGTGGAGAGAATCCATTTAAGCAGGGTGTGGTTATGGATTTTAATGTTTATGTGAGTTGGGGAGGAGATTAATTGCATTAGCTGCAAAGTCTTAAACAGTGAGCAAGAACTTTTAATTTTTTTTGGATTCAGCCAATCAATACTAAAATCTCAAAAGACCAAAATTTCACTTTTTGGGGTTTGAGCTATGGTTTCCCTAAGGAGATGTTCTATGTTAGAAAGGGAATGCAAAGGGGGCTAGGTGTGCGGTAGATTCCTGCAACAATAATTGATTTACTGCATGGGATCTCAATTGTAAAATAAAGGAAATCAAAGGTGGCAGGAGAGCTAAATTGTTGTAGGGGGGTGTACTTTATGGAATTGTCAACATAAATTACAATGCCTCCTCCTCTTTTTGCTCTGTCATTTCTATGACATGAATAGCCATGTATTGCAAAGGCAGAGTCAGGTATTTTTGCGGTTAGCCACAATTCAGAGATCACAATGATTTTGGGCTTGTAATGTGAACACCATGCTTGCAGTGGTAGTATGCTGCGGATATTACACTGCACAAAGGAGAGGCCTTTTTTAGCTGGAAGGCTAGGAATGGAATTTGTTGGGGGACCAGGGTTAGACTCTACATCATTTGCAAGAGCAAGTAACATAAGGAACAGGAATTTGGACTTCATTTTTATTTGGCCATATAGTGAATGGGATACTTTATAATTTTGTGTGGTGGGGGTAGGAGGACTATTTTTTATAGCTCTCCACCAGCACTCAGCAGATAAGTTACAGCAACAAAGCAGGCCATGGTGTATGATAATTTGTTTTCCAGTTTGAGGTGTGGAATGAGAAAAGGGTTATCACGAATAACAGTATGGTCATATTTGGATTCATGTTAGTGGTATGAGGTGTTTAGATGAAAATAAAGCACAAATAGTAAAAATTAAAAATTAAAAAAGAAATAAAAGTATATAATATTGATGTGTAATGTATATCTATTTGTAGTGAGATTCTATAGGGTTAAGTGAATGGAAGGATGTGCTGATCAGTGTTTGCACCTGTCATTTCAGGAGAGTGAAAGTTGTGTGGGAGACTATCTATAAATGAGGAAATGAGGAAATAAGGAAATGACCTTGGGGTTACATGGGAGGGAAACTGTTTGATAGCAGAGGGCAGTATAACAGCTGAGTGGAAGTCTGTGTATTTGCTTGCAAGTCTGAGGCAGGAAATATTTTGAATCAGGCTGTTTGTTAGCAGTTGGCAGTGTAATAGCTGATGAGAAATCTGTGTATTTGCTTGCAAGTCTGGAGTAGGATATATTTTGAATCAGGCTGTTTGTTAGCAGAGGGCAGTGTAACAGCTGAGTGGAAATCTGTGTATTTGCTTGCAAGTCTGGGACAGGATATATTTTGAATCATGCAGGCCCATTTATCAAGCTCCGTACAGAGCTTGAAGGGCCGTGTTTCTGGCGAGTCTTCAGACTCACCAGAAACACAACTTATGAAGCAGGTGTCTAAAGACATGGAAGTCTGTGTATTTGCTTGCAAGTCTGGGGAAGGATAATCAGATTGTTCTATACTTGGGATAGTTGTGTCACACTTAAAAATAATTTTAGAGTGAAATTGATTTTCAGACATAATGTGTCCTCCTGTTTTCACTGATGGGGAATTAGTTATTTTAGTATACGGGATGAACCGATACTTCCCCAGGAGGATTGGAGGAGTGAGGGGCATAGCCGTAAGGACAGAGATAGAATCATTTATGAGATGATTCGAAGGATGAGGCGAGTGTCCGGCATCAGATGGATGCCTTGTCAATGTCTCCGCAGATTCAGTGACCTGAGGCATAGAGAACCAGAGCGCTATACAGCAATAAGGTCACTGATTGGGAGATGCAAGGGTATTTTATTATATTGTTTATTATAAGTACTAATTATTTTCTGTGAATTTGGCAGTACTGACAAACATGACGCCAAATTATTTTTTTAAAGTATAAATGATTAATCAATTTTTAATCCATTAGCTATTAAATTTATATATATATATATATATATATATATATATATATATATATATATATATATACAGGGAGTGCAGAATTATTAGGCAAATGAGTATTTTGACCACATCATCCTCTTTATGCATGTTGTCTTACTCCAAGCTGTATAGGCTCGAAAGCCTACTACCAATTAAGCATATTAGGGTATGTGCATCTCTGTAATGAGAAGGGGTGTGGTCTAATGACATCAACACCCTATATCAGGTGTGCATAATTATTAGGCAACTTCTTTTCCTTTGGCAAAATGGGTCAAAAGAAGGACTTGACAGACTCAGAAAAGTCAAAAATAGTGAGATATCTTGCAGAGGGATGCAGCACTCTTAAAATTGCAAAGCTTCTGAAGCGTGATCATCGAACAATCAAGCTTTTCATTCAAAATAGTCAACAGGGTCGCAAGAAGCGTGTGGAAAAACCAAGGCGCAAAATAACTGCCCATGAACTGAGAAAAGTCAAGCGTGCAGCTGCCAAGATGCCACTTGCCACCAGTTTGGCCATATTTTAGAGCTGCAACATCACTGGAGTGCCCAAAAGCACAAGGTGTGCAATACTCAGAGACATGGCCAAGGTAAGAAAGGCTGAAAGACGACCACCACTGAACAAGACACACAAGCTGAAACGTCAAGACTGGGCCAAGAAATATCTCAAGACTGATTTTTCTAAGGTTTTATGGACTAATGAAATGAGAGTGAGTCTTGATGGGCCAGATGGATGGGCCCGTGGCTGGATTGGTAAAGGGCAGAGAGCTCCAGTCCGACTCAGACGCCAGCAAGGTGGAGGTGGAGTATCATCAAAGATGAGCTTGTGGGGCCTTTTCGGGTTGAGGATGGAGTCAAGCTCAACTCCCAGTCCTACTGCCAGTTTCTGGAAGACACCTTCTTCAAGCAGTGGTACAGGAAGAAGTCTGCATCCTTCAAGAAAAACATGATTTTCATGCAGGACAATGCTCCATCACACGCGTCCAAGTACTCCACAGCGTGGCTGGCAAGAAAGGGTATAAAAGAAGAAAATCTAATAACATGGCCTCCTTGTTCACCTGATCTGAACCCCAATGAGAACCTGGGGTCCATCATCAAATGTGAGATTTACAAGGAGGGAAAACAGTACACCTCTCTGAACAGTGTCTGGGAGGCTGTGGTTGCTGCTGCACGCAATGTTGATGGTGAACAGATCAAAACACTGACAGAATCCATGGATGGCAGGCTTTTGAGTGTCCTTGCAAAGAAAGGTGGCTATATTGGTCACTGATTTGTTTTTGTTTTGTTTTTGAATGTCAGAAATGTATATTTGTGAATGTTGAGATGTTATATTGGTTTCACTGGTAAAAATAAATAATTGAAATGGGTATATATTTGTTTTTTGTTAAGTTGCCTAATAATTATGCACAGTAATAGTCACCTGCACACACAGATATCCCCCTAAAATAGCTAAAACTAAAAACAAACTAAAAACTAATTCCAAAAATATTCAGCTTTGATATTAATGAGTTTTTTGGGTTCATTGAGAACATGGTTGTTGTTCAATAATAAAATTAATCCTCAAAAATACAACTTGCCTAATAATTCTGCACTCCCTGTATATATATATATATATATATATATATATATATATATATATATATATATATATATATTCTGTAGAGATAGGTGCACTCCCACTAACAAACTTCATATGCCAGGGTGCTAGGAGTGGTAAATAGAGCTAAAAGACGAAGCACTCTCTGGTCTTATCAAATGTATAGCACAATTCTATTACAGTGACGTTTCAGGGTATTCACCCCTTCATCAGACCAACCCGTAGGTCTGATGAAGGGGTGAATACCCCGAAACGTCACTGTAATAAAATTGTGTTATACACTTGATAAGACCAGAGAGTGCTTTGTCTATTAGCTATACATATATATATATATATATATATATATATATATATATATATATATAAAGATATATATATATATATGTTTTTTATATATATAAAAATATTTATATATACAGTATATAAATAAATAAATATATATATATATTTAGATATACATATATATTTATATATAGATAAATCAATATATATATATTAGAGTTGCATTAATACCGATACTACTATTGGTAACGGTACCGATACCAAGTATTTGCATGAGTACTTGTACTCGTGCAAATGCACTGATACTTAAACCGATACCTCCACTTAATATGTCAGGGTGTTAGGAGTGGTAAATAGAGCTAATAGATGAAGCACTCTCTGGTCTTATCAAGTGTATAACACAATTTTATTACAGTGACGTTTCAGGTTATTCACCCCATCATCAGACCTACGGATTTGTCTGATGAAGGGGTGAATACCCCGAAAAGTCACTGTAATAAAATTGTGTTATACACTTGATAAGACCAGAGAGTGCTTTGTCTATTAGCTATATATATTTATATATATATATATATATATATATATATATATATATTTATTTTGTATATTAAAAAAATATATAAAGATATATATATTTATATATATGTTTTGTTTTATTTATATATATATATATATATATATATATATAAATATTTATATATACAGTATAAATATCTATATATATCTGTATCTATCTATCTATCTATCTATCTATCTATCTATCTATATATATATATATATATATATATATATATATATATATATATATATATATATATATATATATATATATATAAATATATATCCAGATATAATAGACAGTGTAATAGAGTTGTGAATATTAAGTCAGGGAGTCTCGTTCTATTATGAAGAGTAAAAACAGGAATGATACAGCCCTCTGTGGCAAAGGACTGTAGTGTTAGGACCAGTCTACATTGGGGCACCTTGTAAGTGGTGACTGGCTATGCAAAATATAGCCATATTGTGTGACTAAGATCCCAATTTTATTTTAAAAAGAATAGTTGTCTCTTGATGTTGTTTGCAGGCAATTTTTGCAGCAGTTCAAAAAATATGTTGTGCTTTTGAAAATGGATGTGCGCCAATACCTTTTTTGTTTGTGTAATTACTGGGTCATATTGGCAGCACTCCCAAAGATGTGTATATAAACTTTTTGTAAGGTGTGCTAAACCAAATTTTGTATTTGTATTAAAACATAATCAGGGAGACTAACCATCTCCAATTGGTTAAAGCACCCCACCCAAGCTCAGGTGTGCTCATGACAGTGTAATAGAGTTGTGAATATTAAGCCAGGGAGTCTCATTCTATTATGAAGAGTAAAAGCAGGAATGATTCAGCCCTCTGTGGCAAAGGACTGTAGTGTTAGGACCAGTCTATATTGGGACACCTTGTAAGTGGTGACTGGCTAAGCAAAATATGGCCATATTGTGTGACTAAGATACCAATTTTATTTAAAAAGAATAGTTGTCTCTTGATGTTGTTTGCAGGCAATTTTTTGCAGCAGTTCAAAAAATATGTTGTGCTTTTGAAAATGGATGTTCGCCAATACCTTTTTTGTTTGTGTAATTACTAGGTCATATTGGCAGCACTCCCAAAGATGTGTATATAAACTTTTTGTAAGGTGTGAAAAACCAAATTTTGTATTTATATTTATATTTATATATATATAGATAGATCAATATATATATACTGTATATATATATATATATATATATATATTAGGGTTGCATCGATACCGATACTACTATCGGTACCGATACCAATTATTTGCATGAGTACATGTACTTGTGCAAATGCACCGATACTTAAACCGATACCTCCACTTCCTACCTATATGCTATCTTGTGACGTTTTTTCAAACTGCATGTTCCCATTTAATTTTAAGCTGGAGTGAAGACTAAACTAAAAATTGTTTACTACTGTTCTGACAATACAAATTGCTGTTATTTGTATTATTGTAGGAGAGATTACTTTACCTCATTCAGACAAATCCCTGAAGTACTGGGCAGTTAATAAACTGAGATTTCCAGCTCTAGGTAAAATAGCCCAAAAATAACTTTCTGCCCCATGCAGTAGTGTGGAAAGCTCAAGAGTGTTCAACTTAGGCTGGAGGTTCCTGTGGGTGGAGCGTTGAGGAAGGTGTGTACGCTCCTGCTCCCACGACTTTGGAGCAACTAACAAGTGCATACCCAACCACAGAGCCCTATTGCTGGGGGAAAAAGAAGTACCCTGCCCAGGGAATTTATAGTGGTTTCAGGAAGCTCGCATAGAACCCTTATAGGCTGCCAGGACACAGCCGTAACAACATAGAGGTGGAGGCGGCAAGGAGTAAGGATTTCAGCGTGAGTGTATGCTGGTTGCCGGTCACCACCAGGGACATATTTTAGATACGCTTTGAGACACAAAGCGATATAAACCCCAGTACCAGGAGAGGGGAGTCCATAGGAGGAGCAAGCCTACTACCAGCCATGAAAAAGCCGGGAGACAAGCGGTGAGATTAGCCGGGAAAGAGCTACTATGAATACAGAGAAAGTGAAGCCATTCCCTCACAGCTAACGCCAAGTGACGGGCACTAAGGAGAGAAAAACATACTCACGGATGTGGAGCAGGCTGCGGTCCTGTGGAAGTAGCGGAGTTTGAGGACACCTTACCCCCCATCCAAGTCGGCGGAGGCTGGTGACTGGAGGCTGGTGACGTCAGCTCTGCGGGCCAGACAGTGCTTGGGGAAGTGACGTGCGTTAGCCACGGATAGCGGTAACCCATAGCAGAGCACACAAGCGGCAAACAAGACCCGGCTGGAGAGAGAATCGCTGGAGAAGGCAAGAGAGCCCAGCACATGCCGTGAAGAGGAACGGAGGGTAAGTTACACAGCAAACACTTTCTGTGAACGATTGAACTGTTAATAATAATGTTACTGAACTTTAGCTAAGAGAGCCGGCTATATAAAAAATAAGGGAGTATCTTAAAGCAGTGTGGATAAGAAAAGTCTAGGAAGCCTGTTTATTACCCGTCGCAAGACTATGGTAAAAGGCAACTAGAGACTGTAAAGAGACTCAGGCTGGTTATACACAGACCCAGCTCATAAAGATTGATATAAGAGCCAAAAGGTTCTGTAAATGTGTTAAGTCAAAGGCTCCATATATATCTATATTTTCCACCCCTGCCAATTTGTTGTGTTGAGACCTATTAAGCCGGAGAAGTCAAATGAGAGGCTCTGTGCACAGAGACAAAATCTGGAGCCGCTAACTGAACTTACATAAGCTGGGTATCAGGCCACAAACTTGCTGACTGTAGCAGTGCCTTCTAAACATTTTGCCTGTTGAACTTTGCAAAACCTTCCCCCTTCTGGGGCAAATTGGACATTTTCTGAGTTATTTGAGTATTGATTGTTGGATGCTTTTTATGTACAGTTTTAAAGGTTAAAATGCTTCAATAAGTAAATAAGAGCACGTTATATATAACAACAGCACAAACACAGTAGTTAAAAAGTAGAGTGTCATTTTAGGTATATACATGTACCCACAACTTAACCACTAAAGGGATAAAAATAAGTAAAGCACAATAACTGACTGAGAACAGGACCTGAAAACAAAAAACTGGTATTGGTTATTATTGGACGAATTTAATCCAGACAGGATATTCAGGCCTCCCAATCAATCCATGTTTTGGGAGCGGTAAAGCAGAGGGGCCGGTTGCTGAACTAAAATTTGAATGAAGGTCCCCCCTACAGCTAGATTATATAGTAATCTATATCATTATCACCAATTGTCTTTCCTTTTTTTTTTTTTTTTTTTTTTTTTTCTCTTTTTAAGAGCTTTAGCCACAGTAAAGGGGGACAAGGGTACCAGAAATAGGAGTACGAATCACAGAGTTTTCTTCTTTTTTTTTTTTTGCCTCACAGTCAATTTTTTTCAGAGGGCCGGGCACAAACACAATTAATGCAAAACTGACTAGAAGGCACACAGGAGTATTACTGGCCTGAATTCAACACGAAGCCATAAAGAAGGGCTAGCGTTCTAGCTGTATCAAAATCATAGAATAGGCCCACCAAGGTCACAGAAGGTTCCAGAACTAGAAGACACGTAGATAGCACAGGGTCAGATGGAGAGACCAAATAAGACACTCTAATAGGCCGTGCTAATTTAGAATTAATACACAAGAATTAAGAGGAACAAGTAAGCGCAGTTCAGGGCCAGATACAGGCTCACAGAGTACGTTAGTTGTAAAAAGGAATCTTGCCTCTCAATGTCTATGGATAAATATATGACAAGTGTCAAGAGCAAATCCCCCGCGATGCCCCCAAAGAGAAAACAGAAAGCAGGGCAAGATACAGGAACTGAGATTAGCCAGGAAAACACATGTATAAATCAGGACACACAGATGACAATAAACCAGTTAGCAGATGTATTACTCCCACAATTTGAAATGGTAAAAAAGGAGATTACAGATCTATCTCAGGAGATAAGACTCTTCTCGGTCAGGATTTCAGAAGTAGAGACCAGGGTCTCAGATGCGGAGGATAAGCTAAACAATCAAGACATAATAATAGGGGAGAATACAGATAAAATCAAGGCACTGTTGCGAAAAGTGGAAGACTTAGAGGACAGATCCCGCCGGAATAATGTCCGGGTAGTGGGTCTCCCAGAGAGTAGAGAGTATGCGGATCTTCTGAATTTTGCCGCTAACACATTGCCTAAATTATTAGGGGTTCAGACAGATAGAGGCTCAGTGCAGGTAGAACGGGCCCATAGGGTAGGCACGCCCAGTCCCCCCACAGAAGGGAATACTCGTCCCAGGATGGTTTTAATTAAGTACCTGAACTTTCAAGACAAGATTAACATTATGCAACATTACAGGAAACTACAAACATTGCTAATAGAAGGGAAGAAAGTCCTACTATTTCAGAACTTCTCCGCAGGCACAGCCTCAAAGAGGAGGGTAATGGCTCCATTTTGTTCAGGGCTAATTAAGGCTGGTTTGAAAGCAGTGATGATATATCCAGCAAAAATTACTGTTTTAACTATGGAAGGGAGAGTAGTGTTAAATTCGGTTAAGGAAGCAAAAGATTTTTGTCAGGACAACAACATAGAAATCTGAGAGGAGGTCTCTATATTTTAGTAATATGTTTGATGTACCTAGAAAATATCAGAAAGTTAGGGCGTTAGGTGAAATAAAAAGTGACGGGGGGGGGATAGCGGACCCCCTTTTTTTTTTTTTTTTTCTTTCCTAAGGTTGCTCTGCTGGATGATTGGATTAACAGATTAAAATGTCAGAGTCCTTAAGGGTGGTTTCGTGGAATGTGGGTGGAATAACCTCCCCCATCAAACGAAAAAATGTTTTGAGAACTCTGAAAAGTAAAAAAACAGATATTATTTCTCTCCAGGAACTGCATTTGAAGGGCCATGAAATAGAAAAACTGAAAGTTAACTGGGTGGCTCATATTGTAGCTACACCCTGCAGTAAGCGTAAGTGTGGGGTGGCCATTTTGATAAACAGAAAGCTAAAATATAAAATCGTGAAACAAGACTGTGATCACTTGGGTAGGTTTGTACTCCTCCAGATCCAGATAGAAGGGGTAAATTGTACCTTCTGTAATATATATGCCCCCAATAAACTTTATAAAGGCTTTTGGCAAAAAATTCAACAAAAACTCACACCATACTTAGAACAGAACTTGATTATAGCCGGGGACATGAATCTAACTCTGTATCCAGAGATGGATAGGTCCAAAATTAGAAGTACTCAATCGAACAACAGAGAAGCCAAATTTTTTAGGAATTATATTAAGACACTCAAATTGAAGGACATCTGGCGGCTCCAACATCCGGACGAGCGGGCGTATACATTTGAGTCTAAGACCCATAGTTGCTTTTCCCGCATCAATTTATTCCTGATAAGCCTGCAAGTAGCTAAGCTGAAGATTGAAACCCAAATAACGGATATTATACTATCTGATAACGCTATTATCAGTCTGCAGGTTTGGCCGGATAAAAAATTTAGAAGTCCTGGGAATACGTTTCGTTTCCCAGCTTATATGAGTCAAAATATACAGTTTGTTAACTGGCTGAAAGTTAAATGGCGAGAATACAGTGATCAGAATAAGGAATATCAGAATAAACCAGAAATTTTCTGGGAAGCAGGGAAAGCAGTGATGCGAGGAGAGATCAAGGCATATATGTTGAAGTTAATGCGCCGACTTAGGGCAAGAGAGGCACAATTGGCCAACCAGCTTAGAAATGCGTATAATAGATACCTCCAAGTCCCGAATCAAGGAAATTGGAGTAAATATGTTTCTTCCAAAACTGAACGTGAGGACTTTTTCAGAGAGAAATGGGTAGGGGATGACCTTAGGATGAGGGCCAAATATCAGGGATATCAAGGGGTCTCAGCCAAGTATTTATCAAAAATAGTAAAGTTTCGGCGAAAGAAAAATATTATCTCAGCAATTAAAGATGGTGACAGGGTAATTACACAACCCTCAGATATTAGGGATGTGTTTTTTAAATACTTTCAAAATATTTATACAAGTGGCGGAATAAATGAATCCGCAAAGGCACAATTTTGGGGAAAAATTAAATTACCCTCTATATCAAAGGAGGACCTAAGCAAAATTAATGCGGCAATAACAGTTCCAGAAATAGTTAAGGTAGTACAAAAGATAAAAACAGGTAAAGCAGCAGGCCCGGACGGCCTCCTGATCGAATTTTACAAAATTATATCAGAAATGGTGTGTACCCCATTAAAGAATCTATATAATGATTACTTTTTACTACAAGCTTTAAAGTCACCCTATTTTTCAGATTCAATTGTCACCTTAATACATAAGAAGGGGAAAAATTCAGAAGAGTTATCAGCATACCGCCCTATCTCCTTGTTAAATCAAGACTATAAAATTTTTATGTCAATTTTAGCCGACAGGCTAAAAAGTGTGGTGGGTAAGTTAATTCACACGGATCAGGCAGGTTTCATCCCGAATAGGAATTCGGTCCGCATTATGAGAAGAGTAATGACAGTATTGGACCACTTTCACCAGATCTGCCAGCCAGGCAGTAAAGAATATCATAAAGCTAAGAAAAAAGATCTTGCTTTAATCACCATTGATGCTGAAAAAGCTTTTGATTCCATAGAATGGAATCATCTTATAACCTCTCTGGAAAATTTTGGTTTTTCTGGGAGGCTGGTAGACCTGGTGAGAGTGGTATACAATAAACCTAGATCGCAGCTTTTAGTACATGGGGAACTTACACAACACATCACTTTAGAAAGAGGAACACGCCAGGGCTGTCCACTATCCCCACTTTTATTCGACCTCGGGTTAGAACCTTTGGCAGTCTACATCCGACAAGTAATACAACCAGTCCAGATAGGCAAGGAGGCTATACTCATATCTCTGTATGCAGATGATATACTCTTAATGTTGCAGGATACGGCAAAGTCTATCCCAAGCATTCTCCAATTAATCACAGAGTTCAGTAGCTTTTCAGGCTCTAAAATTAATCCCAAAAAATCGGAGATTCTATGGGTCAACAAAACAAGGCAAAGTTTTAATTATATGTTTAGAGAAGTGAAGGCCATAAACTATCTAGGGATTAGAATTGCTAGGAAGCCCAGTGAATGGTACCATTTAAACTTTACTGAATTCTTTGATAAATTGCAAGATGATTTAAATAAATGGAACCTATATTTCCTGTCAATCTCTGCGAGATGTATGATAATTAAAACAATTATATTTCCAAAGATTCTCTTCTTATTGCAAAATCTTCCTCTCTGCGTCACCAGAAAAGATATAAACTACTTTCATCTGGGGGAAAAAAAGACCAAGAATATCCTTAGATAAAATGTGTAACTTAAAACAATATGCTGGGTTTGCTATTCCTAATATAAAATATTATAACATAATAGCGCTGGCAAAATTCGGATTAGACTGGCTTACAAAAGCAGAATATGTAACGTATTATAATTAAGATGCCAAATTGATTAAACCTTTCAGTCCGCAAGCTATGCTACATTACTCATACAGGAAATTACCACAGAATATAGAAGCAATGCCAACTTTTGTTAATATCATCAAAGGATGGCAGCTATACTGCCTCCTAGTAGGACAGGAATATCGAGTGTCTCCGTTTCTACTGATTGGTGGGTGTGTTAATTTTCCACCAGGTATCAATCAGACAGTGTTCTCTGAATGGAGGGAGAAGGGTCTGAGTTATTTTACCCAGCTGAAAACTAATCGGGGGGGACAAACCTGCAGCTTTCAGAGTATAGCAGAGCAATTCCAGCTGCCAGCCAATAACTTTTATGCCTATCTGCAGGTACGACATTTTATTGAAAAAGTCAATAGGGAGGTGACAGCGGAGTGGGGTCTGGCCCAAATAGCTCCAGGGTTAAAACTTTATCAAGCAGGGAAACGTTCAATTTCCTGGTGGTATCAAAAAATATTAAATATGAAAGGGCCGATACATATCAACAAAGTAAAAGATAAATTTAACAAATATTTTGAAGGGTTACAAGCTGAGGAGATAGTTGGAAGCATAAAATTGGCAGCAGAGGCAACCGCATGTATTAGTTGGAGGGAGTCACAGTGCAAACTGATAAACAATTATTACCTGACCCCAATGAGAATGGCTAAATGGACGGAGGCGAAAGCTGGGAATTGCTTTAGATGTACAAAGGCAGGGGCAGATCTTTTTCACTGCCTTTGGGCGTGCCATAAAGTCAGGCAGTACTGGGCTAAGGTTCAGTACTGGCTGAATTGCTACCTTCAAAGTAAAAGCGTGTTGCAGGCAGAACACATATTTTTTTAAAAACATTCAGCCAATGTGTGTGATAGACAGCTGATCAATATAGTGATTTTGGTGGCATGCAGTTTGCTTTTCAGAAAATGGAGACAAAGAGAGGTCCCTAGTATTAGGGAAGTCAGTAATATTATAAAAACCCAGATGATGGTGGAAAGGCAGAATCTTAAAAGCGATTCAGAAAAACAATATAAAAGCTATTTCAAAAAATGGGGAAGTCTGATTAGTTCGTGGGCCCCAGAACAGCAGGTTCGTTTCCTGGAGCCTTTTCAGAATGCAGTTCCATTTCTAAATCTGATAATTGCTGGGGTATTACCCAGGCTCTGGTTAACTGAGAGGCTTAATGGATAATAAAGTATATAAGTCAACAAATATGACTGCATTTAGTTTTTTTTTATTTATTTATTTTTTTTCCGCTTCCCCCTCCCTCTCTAGATTTATTATCTCATATAGAGGAAGTATGCAGCACAATGCTAGACCGTGAGACACTTTTTCCCTTTACTTTGGGGCCATATTTAGGATAAATCTTAAGACACAAAGTCAGTTAGGCTTGAGGGTGCATATAGAATATATATAGAGTATAATAAGAGGAAGATATAGAACAAAAGATGAGATAAGTAAAGCCCCACTGATAAGGTTATAATCCAGTAAAAATTTAAAAACATCAACGAATGCAAGGAAGGGAAGGGAAAAAAAACAGAACGTTTTCAATCCAGAGAATGTATAATATTATGTTGTATTTACGCAGGCAGTTAACCTACAGAGATAATTAGGTTTTGCTGTTTATATATTATTATGTTGTATAGGTATACTGGAAAATAACATATGCCAAATTATATGTTTGACGTCTAACGGAAAATGTTAGTTCGTAAAAAGAGGTGCCGCTCATGTCAGGTTACATATCTTTATAGTTTGGGATTCCTTAATGTCTATGGTTTTTAGGATATGCCTTTTGTGTCAAAAGTATAAGTAATGATGTATTTTGAAAGGCGTATTGTCATGATAACTGTATAATTTTTTTTTCTCTTGTTTGTCATCATTACCTCAATAAAAAATATTTATTATAAAAAAAAAAAGAGTGTTCAACTTAGAGTTGAACGTACTTACTGATACCAAAAACAGACTTATAGCTGAACATGCAGATATGTTTCTGTTCTGTTCCTTAAAAATAATTTGTCACTAACTTTAGAAAAATTATTCTAATTGCTAGATTGCTTGTTATACTGCTAGCTCTCATCTTACACAATTATATTCAAAACATACCGTACTCTGAGGAACATCCATAGCCAGGGCTGGACTGGGAATACAAAGCAGCCCTGGAAAAAAATGAAGAACAGCCCTATTTTTCATTGAGTCGGTAGAATGCACATGTATTATTTTACTAGGGGATTAATAGGAGACTCCTTCACCAATATTTTTTTCAGAATTAAATTATATAACTTTGTATTAAATACATATGTCAGATTGATGTTATATACAGGGAGTGCAGAATTATTAGGCAAGTTGTATTTTTGAGGATTAATTTTATTATTGAACAACAACCATGTTCTCAATGAACCCAAAAAACTCATTAATATCAAAGCTGAATAGTTTTGGAAGTAGTTTTTAGTTTGTTTTTAGTTATAGCTATTTTAGGGGGATATCTGTGTGTGCAGGTGACTATTACTGTGCATAATTATTAGACAACTTAACAAAAAACAAATATATACCCATTTCAATTATTTATTTTTACCAGTGAAACCAATATAACATCTCAACATTCACAAATATACATTTCTGACATTCAAAAACAAAACAAAAACAAATCAGTGACCAATATAGCCACCTTTCTTTGCAAGGACACTCAAAAGCCTGCCATCCATGGATTCTGTCAGTGTTTTGATCTGTTCACCATCAACATTGCGTGCAGCAGCAACCACAGCCTCCCAGACACTGTTCAGAGAGGTGTACTGTTTTCCCTCCTTGTAAATCTCACATTTGATGATGGACCACAGGTTCTCAATGGGGTTCAGATCAGGTGAACAAGGAGGCCATGTCATTAGATTTTCTTCTTTTATACCCTTTCTTGCCAGCCACGCTGTGGAGTACTTGGACGCGTGTGATGGAGCATTGTCCTGCATGAAAATCATGTTTTTCTTGAAGGATGCAGACTTCTTCCTGTACCACTGCTTGAAGAAGGTGTCTTCCAGAAACTGGCAGTAGGACTGGGAGTTGAGCTTGACTCCATCCTCAACCCGAAAAGGCCCCACAAGCTCATCTTTGATGATACCAGCCCAAACCAGTACTCCAACTCCACCTTGCTGGCGTCTGAGTCGGACTGGAGCTCTCTGCCCTTTACCAATCCAGCCACGGGCCCATCCATCTGGCCCATCAAGACTCACTCTCATTTCATCAGTCCATAAAACCTTAGAAAAATCAGTCTTGAGATATTTCTTGGCCCAGTCTTGACATTTCAGCTTGTGTGTCTTGTTCAGTGGTGGTCGTCTTTCAGCCTTTCTTACCTTGGCCATGTCTCTGAGTATTGCACACCTTGTGCTTTTGGGCACTCCAGTGATGTTGCAGCTCTGAAATATGGCCAAACTGGTGGCAAGTGGCATCTTGGCAGCTGCACGCTTGACTTTTCTCAGTTCATGGGCATTTATTTTGCGCCTTGGTTTTCCACACGCTTCTTGCGACCCTGTTGACTATTTTGAATGAAACGCTTGATTGTTCGATGATCACGCTTCAGAAGCTTTGCAATTTTAAGAGTGCTGCATCCCTCTGCAAGATATCTCACTATTTTTTACTTTTCTGAGCCTGTCAAGTCCTTCTTTTGACCCATTTTGCCAAAGGAAAGGAAGTTGCCTAATAATTATGCACACCTGATATAGGGTGTTGATGTCATTAGACCACACCCCTTCTCATTACAGAGATGCACATCACCTAATATGCTTAATTGGTAGTAGGCTTTCGAGCCTATACAGCTTGGGGTAAGACAACATGCATAAAGAGGATGATGTGGTCAAAATACTCATTTGCCTAATAATTCTGCACTCCCTGTATCAGCCCTACAACCCAATTGCATCAACCCCTTTAAATTGTAGCTTTCCAGCCCCAGCTGCTGCAGCCCACCATTATATCTCCTGGTATCCTGGTAGGCCAAGTTGGCCTTGTCCTTAGCTTATATAATTGCAGGAAGAGTACTCATAGGAAAAATTAAGTTCATTCCAATAAACACTCTTCCTGCAATTATAGGACTATATTTAGATTACATTTGATTGGTAAGCTTTGCCAATGCTCTGTTCACATTTTCAACACCATAGACTTTAATTGAGTAGTACATGTAATGAGAGCATTGGTAAAGCTTACCAGTCAAATGTAATCTAGCCCATAGTGTTGGTCCCCATGATTAAACAGTGCACTGTTCTATTTTTTACTATATTGTACTTTTGGTTGGTTGTGATTTTATATTTATTTATTGCTGTTATTATTTTTTTTTTATTCCTTCATTTTTATTATTGCCAACCGGTAGCAGAACATCATCAAATAATACACACGTATGTCACGCAGGACATTAACATAGTACATCTTTACAGAGAAATAACAAAAAAACAGTGTCATAAACCGATCATATCTAGAATAGAACCTCTTTGATTTGCTCGACTATAAATCAATAGCTACCTGGCATTTTCAAATAATAAGTAAAATAAAAAATAATACTAAACAAAACAAGAACAAAAAACAAAACAATACAAAAAAAGGGGGGGACACTTGTGAGTCTCCATCACATTCGAGTTTCCTGATGGGTCTTGATCCTGCGGTAAATGACACCTTGCTAATGGTCTCCACTCCATCCCCCCCATCCCACCACCAGGAACACCGCCTGTTGACACATAAATAACACTATTCTACCTCCCAAGAACTAACTATTAGTTAATTTCTCTGATATTTGTAATCCATGTCCCAGGAAACACACCTGCTGAGACTAATTCCGCAAAACTTATAGAGGACAGAAAAGGGGACAGTAATTGCTTTTGTAACGGAATTGGGAAAGACTTAATGATTGCAGCCCATCTTCCCAAAAACCACCCTATTCTTTCCTCAGTTACAAGAAACAAATGAAAAGCTTCATAAATGATTTTAGATTGAATTCCCTTCAGAATTTAGGAAAAGCTTGGGATATGTTTAGCTTTCCAATTTTTTAAAATGAAATATCTATCATTATGACAGTATTTAAAGTTATTATCATGAGATTAACACTAGATCTAATAGCCAAGAAGATAATCTCTTCTAGGGATAAAGTAAACAATGTGAGATGTGTTATATTAAACCAATATAGAACTTTTTGCCAAAGCTGTTTAATTTTAGGGCACTACCAAAACATATGCACCAAATCAGCATCCCTGTTAGAACAACGAGGACAGGCAGAAAGATTTAAGGGATAACATTTGGCAACTTTGAGCGGAGATAAATAAAAATCATTAATTATTTTCATATGTGACTCCTTCCAGCTTACAGCAATCTGACATTCAGCTAAACTATGGAAGCTTTCTTGAATTCTCTCAATATCTATCGTAAATTGAGGCTTTACCAGTATTAAATGTGTGTATACACAACTTGATATCAGACCACGTGACATCCATAAAAGTGGGCCAGTTCTGAGATTGGATATAATGCCTCAATTGAAAATAGGCAAAAAGATTATTATGAGGAAGATCATAACATTGTAAGATCTGCCCAGCAGATAATATTTGATTATTTTCATCCAACAACTGCTAAATATTATGAAGTCCATTGACTGACCAGGTTTTAAAAACGTATGGTATATAGCCAGAGTAAATTGAGGGTTACTATTATAGGTAAATATTCTGAGTACGTAAAATCAATCTGCAGCAATGAGCAACACTTTTGCCAAGCCTGAATAATGTTCTTAAAGGAAAGGAGAGGCTTAATGTTCGCAGATAAGCTCTGGAGAGTGCAAAGCAAGATGGCTTTCAATGGCCATGGAGCGATCAAACATGATTCTAGCTCACAAGTAGAAACTATATTAGTCTCTGCCAACCAATCAATAGCAATTTTAAGCATAGTAGCCAGGTTATATAACCGCAAATTTGGAAAAGGTAAACCAGCAGATGTGTAATTTTGCATGAGTCTATCCAAAGAAAGACAAGCTTTCTTACCGCTCCATATAAATTGGGAAAACCAGGAAGAGAGTTTACCTAGATCTTTATTCAAGATAAAAAGAGGCAAGTTTTGAAGAGGGTACAGAATGCGAGGGAAGATAATGGTTTTGATCAAATTATCCTTGGCCGTAATGGAGAGTGGGAAAGAAGTCCATAATTTTAAATCCTCTTGGATCTTAAAAAATAAAGTTGTGAAATTAGCTTTACCAATACTCTGTTCACATTTCCAACTCCATAGACTTAATTGAGTAGTACATGTAATGAGAGCATTGGTAAAGCTTACGAGTCAAATGTAATCTAACCCATAATGTTGGTCCCCATGATTAAACAGTGCACTGTTCTATTTTTTACTATATTGCACTTTTGGTTGGTTGTGATTTTATATTTATTTATTGTTGTTATTATTAATATATTTTATTGTAATATTTTTTATTTTTAAACATGTTCTGTGAACTTTGTGACAAATAAAACTGTTTTATTATTTGATAATGTCTTTTGAGTTAAAGTCCTTCATAATTATAAAGAAGGAAATAATTAGTCTGTATTGTGCTTGGTAAACTGCCACATGACATAAAAATAAAAGTATCGGTAATTGGTATCGGCAAGTATTTGAAAACAAGTATCGGTACTTGTATTTGGTCTTAAAAAATTGTATTGGTGCAACCCTAACATATATATTTTAATTTTATTTTTTATTTTAAAATGTTATGCTTAATGGGACAGGCAAAACAAAATTATTTGTAAAGGAATTGGATAGAACAGACCTTTTGAAAAAACATTCAAATTTCATTACATTATCAAATGTGTGTTGTTCTCTTGTTATCCTTTGCAGAAGGAACAGCCCTGCACTACTGTCAGCAAGAATAACACATCTAGTCAGCCAATCACAAAAGACAAATGTGTGCAGACAACAATCAGCAACAGAACCCATTAGTGTAGGCTATGTGTGTAATTATTTTCAAAAAGGGATACCAAAAGAAGGAAGCAGATGTTAAAAGGAAGTGATTTTCTTAGGAGAGAGAGGAGAGAGAGAGAGAGGATTTTGATTTTAATAGGTTGTTAGTTTCATCATGAGAATACAATCTCCATGCATTGAAGCTGCATACATATTACACAGAATAAAAAAACATGGATCTAATGTTGACATACGTCTTTATATGTTCACAGATTTATTGAAGCCAAGGGATAGGATACCCCGGGATCTGATGCCAGTATCCATGGCCACTCCACGGAGCAACCGCTCCTCATCACCACTTCCTCTGACTCTGCTACAGATTCCAGGGGATTATGAGCCAGGGACATATTCAGTTGTCCCTGATACGCAAAGTAATTTTATTTACAAAAACATGTTTTTATTATTTACGATAAAAGAGAGAGTTTTAAAAAAGTTATTTCATGATGCACTTTAATGTAAGGGATTGTGTTTTTGAATTCACATATTTTATTTTTAGCATCATGTTGTCCAAACAGTCTACAGCAAACATGAGTATAATCTAGGACTTGTCACTTAATCCTCATCATAATAATGATTTTTGTTTGTGCTTCATCTCTGACAGCTGAAACAGAGAATTTTTCTGTTGAAGAGAAAGCCCCGGCACCAAGCTCACCAGAGACAGCTGAAGAGGAGGTGGCAGGAACTGAATGTAAGAATTTATCATATCATGTTTTGACACTTCTATGTTGATTGTGAATTTATTGGACATATATTTTTTTCTGTTTTTAAAGAATGTTGTGTATAGTATAGACCTTGTCACATATCCCACATCCATAACATTGATTATTGTTTGTGCTTCATCTCTGACAACTGAAACAGAGAATTCTTCTGTTGAAGAGGAAGCCCCGTCACCAAGCTCGCCAGAGACAGCTGAAGAGGAGGTGGCGGGAACTGAATGTAAGAAATTATCATATTATGTTTTGACACTTCTATGTTGATTGTGAATTTGTCGAAAATATTTTTTTTTAGTTTTTTTTTTACAATGTTGTGTATAGTATAGACCTTAACAGATATCCCGCATCCATAACAATTATTTTTGTTGGTGCTTCATCTCTGACAGCTAAAACAGAGGAATACTCAGAGTATGCCGCCAGTGCAGCAAGCTCACCGGAGAGACCGGAAGAGGAGGTGGATGGAACAGAAAGTAAGAAATGATCACATCAGGTTTTAAAACTTCTATCTTAAAAGTGAATTGTTATAACATTTTATTTTGTATTTTTTATATTTATAAAATATTTTACCTGGAAGGATACATTGAGATTTCTCTTGTTTTCAAGTATGTCCTGGGTATATACAGTATGTATATATATATATATATATATATATATATATATATATATATATATATATATATATATATATATATATACACAAAAAGGTATTGGCACACATCCATTTTCAAAAGCACAACATATTTTTTGAACTGCTCCAAAAAATTGCCTTCAAACAACATCAAGGTACAACTGTTCTTTTTAAATAAAATTGGGATCTTAGTCACACAATATGGCCATATTTTGCTTAGCCAGTCACCACTTACAAGGTGACCCAATATAGACTGGTCCTAACAGTACAGTCCTTTGCCACAGAGGGCTGAATCATTCCTGCTTGTACTCTTCATAATAGAATGAGACTCCCTGGCTTAAAGGGACAGTCTACACTAGAATTTTTATTGCTTTAAAAGATAGATAATCCCTTTATTACCCATTCCGCAGTTTTGCATAACCAACACAGTTATAATAATATACTTTTAACCTATGTGATTATCTTGTATCTAAGCCTCTGCAAACTGCACCTTTATTTCAGTTCTTTTGACAGACTTGCAGTTTAGTGCCTGCTCCCAAATAACTTCACGTGCACGAGCACAGAGTTATCTATATGAAATAAGTGAACTAACACCCTCTAGTGGTGAAAAACTGTTAAAATGCATTCTGAAAAGAGGTGGCCTTCAAGGTCTAAGAAATTAGCATATGAACCTCCTAGGTTAAACTTTCAAATAAGAATACCAAGAGAACAAAGCAAATTTGGTAATAAAAATAAATTGGAAAATTGTTTAAAATTACATGCTCTATCTGAATCATGAAAGTTTATTTTGGCCTAGACTGCCCCTTTAATATTCACAACTCTATTACACTGTCATGAGCATATCTGAGGTTGGGTGGTGTGCTTTAACCAATGGGAGATGATCAGTCTCCCTGATTATGTTTTAATACAAATGCAAAATTTGATTTATGCCAATATGACCCAGTAATTACACAAACAAAAAGGTATTGGCGCACATCCATTTGCCATTTGTGATCTTAGTCACACAATATGGACTTAGCCAGTCACCACTTACAAGGTGCCCCAATATAGACTGGTCCTAACACTACAGTCCTTTGCCACAGAGGGCTGAATCATTACTGCTTTTTCTCTTCATAATAGAATGAGACTCCCTGACTTTATATTCACAACTTTATTACACTATTACCAATGGGAGATGGTCAGTCTCCCTGATTTTATATATATATATATATATATATATATATATATATATATATATATATATATATATATATATATATATGAATAGTGATGTTGCGAACCGCGCGAACCGCCATTGACTTCAATAGGCAGGCGAACTTTAAAACCTACAAGGACTCTTTCTGGCCACAATAGTGATGGAAAAGTTGTTTCAAGGGTACTAACACCTGGACTGTGGCATGCTGGAGGGGGATCCATGGCAAAACTCCCATGGAAAATTACATAGTTTATGCAGAGTCTGCTTTTAACCCATAAAGGGCCTAAATCAACTAACATTCCCAAATTGTTTGCAATAACGTGCTTTAAAACATCAGTTATCAAATTGACACATTAAGAGAACATTTTTTATAGTATACTGCTCCTTTAACAATATTTAACTCAAGATACATAGATCTTATAATGTACAGGGTAACCAGATGTCCTAGTTTTAGTGTCCTTAGAAATATTTAGTGTCCTTTTTTATATTTAAATTAAGGTGAAGAAGATATGAGTGGTGGCTGCCTGGCACAGACCAATTAACCAAAAGACTGAAAAAAAATGAGGTATATTAATGCTGAGTGAGCCTGACAGACACAGGCCTGATAGAAAATGTAATTAGATTACACTAGAAAAATGATTTAAATAAAAAAATGTAAATTTAAAATAATGTTATAAACGGATATCAACACTGGTGGCTGGCACAGAGCAATGAACCAGAGTATATGCTGTGTGACACAGGCCTGATAGAAAATGAAAAAAAATTACACTAGCAAAATAATTAAAATTTTTGGTTAGTTAAATTTAAACTAATGTTGTTAGGGAGATATCAGTGGTGGCAGTAATCACAGCATATGCTGTGAGCCTTAAACACACAGGCTGAAAGCCAGGCAAATGCTAATAAAAAAAATACGAAAAAAAAAAAAACGGCACGAAATATAGCCCTAAAAAGGGCTTTTTGGGGTGCTGTCCTTGCAGCAGAGATGAGTGGAGTCCTTCTGGACTGTAGTGGACACTAAATACACTAGCCTAGCTATGTTTTTCCTATTAATGTCAGGAGCAAAAACACAACACGTCCTCTCATTAAGAAAGCAAGGTCGTTATGAGTCTAAAATGGCGGATTCCGAGTAGCTGGGAGGGTCTGTGAGGGAGTGTCTGATGTTGATTGGCTCTAATGTGTCAGACGGCTGTGACATACAGGGTCAAAGTTTCCTCAATGATGACACATAGGGGCGAATCGAACATCGCCATGTGTTCGTCCGCAAACGCGAACAAGCTATGTTCGCTGTGAACCATTCGCGGGCGAACAGTTCGGGACATCACTATATATGAATAAAGTTGCAATAAGAAGAGTAACACTTTGATAAATATACCCATATATATGTGAGTGTTAATATATGAGTATTTATGCATATGTATAATTGTGCAGTATTTTAAACATATAGCTCAATACAAAATTACAAACTGATGAGAGGTTATTTGACCTTTGGTTTAGAACTCAAGTGATAGCCGACTTGAGATTTTCAATGATCCCCCATAGAAGTCTATTATGTGGGGGCGGAGCTAAGACACGCAGGCGGATGGCTTACTTTTGAGCAAGCTCCCAAATCCCTAGACAGTACGCTATATATTAATGGCTCTTTTCCTTCCCAAAACCCCTTATTCCATAGTGGGAACATATAGTACAGCTACCTGAGGGCTTGCAGCGTGAAGATCGAAACAGCCTGTGCCATATAAAGCCAGTGAGGAGGGAGAGACGCATAAGACCGGTGCCTCCGGAGAGGCCAGAAGCCCTGTGTGCAGTAAGAGAGCATTCAAGTGCCGTGCCTGAAATCGCTACGTAGCTTGTTTAAATTGCCGGATGATATTTGCGGACCGCAACTAAAAAGGTATTTCTAACCGCACAAATGACCGATCACACTGTCAGCTTTAGTGGGCCACATATTTTGACACCTAACATCACGATCTCCATAATATAATTATAAACGAGCCCTACCAGGACAGATTGGTGCTTGAGAGAGACTTGGGGCGTCTGACTGCTCACAACACCCTCCTGCAGATCAGAGTGGACTCCAGTGCCATAGCACATAGGATATTGACAGTAGGAATCGCTCTGTTAAAATTCAGCTGCGTCATACTGCAGCAACGTTATATAGACAGGGTGGCTTATAACTTAGAGCTCTCAGACCACTCAGCTTGTAAAACTTCACAGTGGACATATTTTTTATGTGTTGGCTCAAGGCGCTTTATAATAAGTTTATCTCCGGTCTACTGACTGTACTAGCTAAAGTGTGTCATTTAATAAGGAGCATCTGTTGTTTAGACATAAATCTAAGCCCCACGTGGGAAACTCCTACACCTTATTGCAATCCAGTCCAATCCTGCTATTTCTGATAACCACATTAGCAGAGAAGCTATGCCCTGTAAAAGGCAATCCAAGTCTGATAAAGAAATTCCTGTGCGCACACTTAGTGGATACCTTAAGCAAATTGACCACCCTAGCTCAGAGCTGTCTAACAGCATGGAGGACAGCCAAAATGCTTCCCCACCTACTTTACAAAACACTGATCTACCTGCTTCACAGCCTATCACTAAGGAGGACTTACAGCTTTTTTCATCTAAGGAAGATATAAAACATGCTGTTAAAGAGATGAGAAATCTATTTCATGAACTGAAGAAAGACATCAACTCACTGGATACTAGAGTAACACAGTCTGAAGCAAAACACAATGAGACCCCTACCTCTATTTTACAAATGCAATCAGAAATGCAGCGGCAGTCAGACACTATCCAACTAATCTCTGATAAAATAGAAGATCTTGACAATAGAGGCCACCGCAATAATCTAAGAATTAGAGGGGTATCTGAAACCATACATCCCCGGCGATTGGGGGCTATCTGCAAAGCCTATTTCACACTCTTTAAGACACTCCATCCTCGCCTGAGATAGCACTGGAACGTGCACATAAAGCGCTTTGGGCAAAGCCACCCCCTAAGGTGCCTCCTAGGGATATTATTGTCCATTTTTTAAACTTTAAGGATAAGGAGGAAATCCTCAGGTGTGCACGTGTCAAACAACCAATACACCATGCCGGTGAAGCACTACAGATTTTTTCGGACCTCTCACCAACCACCCTTTTAAAGAGGAGAGACTTGTCACAAATCACAGAAAAATTGAGAGCACACAAGGTCCCATATCGATGGGGCTTCCCTGTGTCAATAATTGCCTCCTGGCACAACAAGACAGTTATTTTCCGACCGGGATCAGATGCCCAGGCCTTCTTTGCAATTTTATCTATCGATGAAGATGCTCCACAACAACTCGCCAACACTAGAGACATAGCTTCAGTCTCCTGAAAGTACACCATCCCCCTTTTACAGCCTCAACGGCCGCAGTGGACAGATCCGATCCTTGCACCTGCGAGAGTTAGTATCCTTTTGTGATATTACATCATTTTGTGCAGCATCCAGATAACGTAACACACGCTGCACTACTGTCAACTTTGACTGTTATCCATGGGATCAGGGGTGCATATGATCTCTCCTCTAATATCTTCACCCTTCTCTCCCCTCCCCCCCTTCCCCTCCAAACCCATTTAAATATGCTCACTACGCACCCTTTTTACTGGTAAGGTTACCTACTGAACTGTTGTTGACTCAGTTTATACCCTACTATTACCCCAATTTTACCTTGTTAACATAGTGCTTTTTGTTATAATGTCAACAATATTAGCCAACTGAGGGTTTTGGTGTACTAATAGGTTCCCCCTCAACTCCCCTCCCTTTTTGCTTTTTCCTTCAGCCTCCTCCCTTCCCCGCCCCTTCTCATCTCCCCCCTCCTCCCCCTTCCCTTCCCCTTCCCCCCCTCTATAGAGTTTATCCTCAGTGCACCTCCTGCTATTGAAACATTAACCGTTGTACTGTGGTTTAAACAGTTTATGTTCTTATACATATAATGGGTTTGAATCTTCTTTTTGTTCTCTTTGTATTCATTGTGACACCTCAATGTCTTCTATTACAATGCCAATATAGTTGGCCAATTAAGTGTATTGGTGTGTAAATAACTCCCCTTTTCTCCTCCCCTTCCCCTTCCCCCCTACTCCCCCTCCTACTCTCTATCTGACTCTCTTGAGTGTGCATCAAGAGCCTTCTCTACATATTCTTATCCCTGTTTTACTCTTACCCTTTCTCTCTTCCTTTCCTTTTACCTACACGCACTTTTCTCTTTACCCTTTCCTCCCCCTCTCCCCCCCCCTTTTTTTTTTTCCTCTCTCTTCTCTCATGGCCTGCCCGGTGAGTAAATTTGGCTCTCACAGCCTCACCTTCACTACTGTCAACGCTAAGGGTTTCAATGACCCAGGTAAGAGGTTGATAGCATTACGAGAGTTGCACAAATTCCATAGCCATGTCCATAGCCATGTCCTCTTTTTTCAGGAAACCCATTTCGCTTTGGGCCCCTCCAAGAAATGCGGAGTGGGCATTATGATTCACCACTCTGTTCCATTGCAAATTTTGCATGTAGAAAGAGATCTAGAAGGCAGGTTTTTGCTGATTTCAGGTTTGCTATATCATCACCCGATCACGTTAGCCACATTTTACAGTCCAAATGCTGACGTCATTAACATACTGTTGGACGTGAGTGTTGACACGTCTAATGGATCGGCTATTGTTCCTATTAAAATAATTAAGTCAGTGAAAACAACTATTGCAAATCTTCAGTTACATGATGTATGGAGAACACTTCATCCATCGTGTAGAGATTATACATATTATTCCCCACCACACATCAAATATTCTCGTATAGATTATTTCTTCTTTGACTCGGCTGGGCTAGATATGGTCAATAGTTGCACAATAGACACCATCACATGGTCAGACCATGCTCCAATAGTTTGTAATATTCAGTGGCCTGACCTGCCCCCTACGTCTTACATTTGGAGATTAGATGATCACCTATTAGAAAGACAGGACATAAAAGCTGAGATCCAAAAATCACTATCTGACTATATGACACATAATGACCCTACACATACTTCAGTTACTAGTTTCTGGGAAGCACATAAATGTGGGGTTCGGGGAGAGTTTCTTAAGCATAAGGCCCATCTCATAAAACAACAGAGGATAAAACATACACTACTCTTAGAGAGAGTGAGGGAGCTAGAAAACCTACATAAACGAGACCCGTTAGATAAGACTACTGGCAAGTCTTTGGCTGAGGCCAGATCGCTTCTTACCCAACATCAACTTGACGCACTGCATCATAAGATGTTTACTATGAAACAGCAATATTATGAAGGGGCAATAAGCCCGGTAAACTTTTAGCTAGAAACATTTGCAGACATCAACTTAAATCCCATATTCATATGCTGAAAAGGGAAGATGGCACTACAGTGAAGGGAACTAGACAACTAGCAGACTCCTTCCATTCTTACTATATGAACCTCTACAACATCTCGCAGACACGTGAGGGAAGACCCCAGGGGCTTAGCGAGTTAGAAAGGCATAGTATGATAGATGGATATTTGTCCTCCCTAGACATCCCGCAGCTTAATGCTGATGACAGGGAATCTCTTGAAGCCCCCATTACTCTAGAGGAGTTAGCCCAGGCCTTAGCAGATCTACCGGGAGGGAAGTGCCCTGGCCCCGATGGATTAACCACCAAGTACTACCGGGTCTTTTTTGAAACTTTGGGCCCTTCAATGCTTCATCTATTCAACAATCTGATCACAAATCCAACACTATCCAGTATGACCCTAGAGGCGCACATCACTGTTATCCCTAAACAAGGTAAACCTCCCACCTCTCCAGCCAATTTTCACCCAATCTCACTGCTAAATTCGGACATAAAGGCCTACGCAAAGGTGCTTGCGAAGAGACTTAACAAGTTCCTCCCCTCTTTAATTTCGTCGGACCAGGTGGGTTTTGTCCCTGGCAGGGAGGCACGGAACAACACCAACAAGGTGATTCAATTGATCTCCCATGCCCAGGTCGAGGGAAGGCCTTTGGCTCTTTTCTCGTCTGACGCGGAGAAAGCCTTTGACCGGGTGAATTGGCTTTTTCTTTGTCGGGTCATGAAGGCAATGAATTTCGGAGACCCCTTCATCAACATGACCTTTGCATTATACTCAGCGCCGAATGCTAGGGTTCGGGTGAACAACACATTATCCGATACCTTTTATATTACGAATGGCACTAGGCAGGGCTGCCCACTACTTCTTTTTGCCCTTTCTATTGAAGCACTAGCACAAAAAATTAGAGAAAATCCTAAGATTAGTGGGATATGAGTAGATTATATGGAATTTAAACAAGCATTTTATGCGGACAATATCCTCTACACCCTCACCAATGTTGAAACATCAGTCCCAGAGTTGCTAAATGAACTAAAACAGTATGGAGCACTCTCTATTTTCCATCTAAATTTGTCTAAGTCAGAATTATTGAACATTAACTCTCCCCCAGAAATTATTCAGGATTTAGCCCAAAATTATCATATATCCATAGCCGCTTCTAGGTTAAAATATCTAGGTATATACCTGTCCGCAAATCCCTCTGACCTTTATAAGAATAACTACTTAACTTTACGTAGGGAAATCACTACTGACTTGTCCTCTTGGAAGAACAAAATGTTATTGTGGCTAGGGAAAATAGGTTTAATTAAAATGAATATCTTGCCCTGTATATTGTATATATTGCAGACTGTACCTATTGCCTTGCCTAAAGACTACCTACCCCAGTTACAGCAATCTATTGAACAATTTATTTGGTCAGGTGTGAAACCAAGGGTGCCCAGAAAAACATTATATCTCCTACGGGAAAGGGGCGGGCTGGGGTTTCCTGATCTGTCGCTGAACAGACGAGCTATCCTTCTGCAGATATTGATCGAATGGTCACGAAACGACACACAAAAGCAATGGGTTCGACATGATGGATATATCTTTAAACAACATAACATTGGTGCCCTGGCGTGGATTTCTCCATCAAAGCGCCCTACCTTAATACAGAGATACCACTTGACACTGGCTACCCTTCAGGAGTGGGATAGACTGTTGGCCACTTCCACCCACGTCTCTTCAGCTTATTCCCCAATGATCCCAATAATCGAAAATCCTGATATCCCATATCACATATTAGGGACTCATATGAGTACATTCTACCGCCTGCGCGACAGAATCCTATACTTTGTGATGCATGAAGGAAAACTGCGCACACAGCTTGACATGTCAACACAATATGGGGCTCTCTTTTCCTCATGGCTGCGATACCATCAACTAGCGCACTTTCTTGTGCATCATAGACACAAAGATAGGTTTAACAGAGACCTCACACCATTTGAGCAGCTTTGTACAGGTACTACATCCCCTAGACGGTTGATATCAAAAGTATACAAACTCTTACTAATACCTCCAGACATTCAACTCCCCTCATGCACGTTAGCTTGGTGTAAAGATCTTAACAACACTGTTGACGAAGACGAGTGGTCAAGATCATTTGCCTTGGCGAGGCGCTCATCAGTTTCGGCAATTGTCCAAGAAATACATCTGAAATTATTAACCAGATGGTACCACACCCCGGTGAGGCTGCATAGATACTTTCCGTCGGCGAGCCCCTACTGTTGGAGGGGTTGTGGAGAGCTTGGCTCTCTTATTCATGTCTGGTGGTCTTGCCCTCTACTGAAGGAGTTTTGGTTGGCTGTGATTGAGACTATGTCTCATAAGGTACAAACTCTGATCCCTGATGCCCCTGAGACACTACTGCTGCTGCAGTTCCCTAAGATCGAGAATGACTTTGCCAGGGCCCTCCTCCTGATAATGATTACAGGCGCTAAGCAACTAATACCTCGAAAGTAGAAATCTAAACAGATCCCTTCCCTTGACAACTGGTTTGCCTCAGTGAATGATTTACTAAGATTGGAGAGGCTGCATTACTTTAAAATCAACCAATTGGCATCCCATTACATGATGTTGACAGTATGGAAAGGTACCTCATTGTGAGGTCTTTTTAATTTAAATTTTCTGATAACCCTACCCATGACATTTTCAACAATACATTTTAGTTGTGGATGTAGCTGACGGGCGGCCCTCTCCCCCCCCCCTTTTTTTTTTCTCTTCCTCCCCCTCTCATGATGTAAGATTTCCCTTCTCCTTTTTCCATTTTCCTTTCTTTTTCTGCACTTGATACTTGTTTTGTCATATTTCTACAATAACTACCAAGCTTTATAGAACCGAGGGAGTGTTCTGTTTTCCCTCTCGGCTTTATCGTCTTTTGGAAATACACTCTTAAGGACTTGCTCAAACTTTTAAATTTGATTATAAGAAGCTACAGACAAACTTACGAACTTCCTTGTGTTTATGTCCTATATTTTCTTTTGTCTTATAACATAGTATTTGTACACGGAGCAAAAAGCGATATGTAATGCGATTTTTTGTATATTTCTGACTTCATTTTCTGTTTAATAAAGCTGGTTTAAAAAAAAAATAAAGAAGTCTATTATGTGAGAGATTTATATGTCAGCATGCCCTAAAAGTTAACTTGAAAACTAATATATTACTTTCACTCTGCAGCAGGAGTACAAAAAAGTGCTGCTGACTTAACTTGAGCAATTGTAGCGCACAATAGTTTTGTGCTCTATTTGTAAGCTATGCTATGTAAAGCTATGCTTTAATTTTTTTGTATGTTTTTTGTGTGAATATATACTAGATATGAATGTATAAATGTATGTGAATATACATTAAATATGTATGTATAAATGTTTGGGTGTGTATATGTTACATCTTTGTATATGATGCAATGATCATCAGAATAATGTTTGTTGAGTTAAACTTTCGTTAATAAACGGCTAGATTTAGAGTTCTGCGGCCAAAGGGTGCGTTAGCAACGCATGCTTTTTCCCCCCCGCACCTTTTACATACCGCTGGTATTTAGAGTTCACAGAAGGGCTGCGTTAGGCTCCAAAAAGGGAGCGTACAGGCATATTTACCGACACTGCAACTCTAAATACTAGCTTCAAAAACGTGCTCGTGCACCATTTCCCCATAGGAAAAAATGGGGCAGTTTGAGCTGAAAAAAAACCTAACACCTGCAAAAAAGAAGCGTTCTGCTCCTAACGCAGCCCCATTGTTTCCTATGGGGAAACACTTCCTAAGTCTGCACCTAACAAACTAACATGTACCCCGAGTCTAAACACCCCTAACCTTACACTTATTAACCCCTAATCTGCCACCCCCGCTATCGCTGACCCCTGCATATTTTTTTAACACCTAATCTGCCGCTCCGTACACCTACGTTATCCTTATGTACCCCTAATCTGCTGCCCCTAACACCGACAACCCCTATATTATATTTATTAACCCCTAATCTGCCGCCCCCAACGCCGCTGCCACCTACCTACAATTATTAACCCCTAATCTGCCGACCGGACCTCACCGCTACTATAATAAATGTATTAACCCCTAATCTGCCTCACTCCCGCCTCAAAAACCCTATAATAAATAGTATTAACCCCTAATCTGCCCTCCCTAACATCGTCGACACCTAACTTCAAATATTAACCCCTAATCTGCCGACCGGACCTTGCCGCTACTCTAATAAATGTATTAACCCCTAAAGCTAAGTCTAACCCTAACCCTGACACCCCCCTAAGTTAAATATAATTTAAATCTAATGAAATAAAATAAATCTTATTAAATAAATTATTCCTATTTAAAGCTAAATACTTACCTGTAAAATAAACCCTAATATAGCTACAATATAAATAATAATTATATTGTAGCTATTTTAGGATTAATATTTGTATTACAGGCAACTTTGTATTTATTTTAACCAGGTACAATAGCTATTAAATAGTTAATAACTATTTAATAGCTACCTAGTTAAAATAATTACAAAATTACCTGTAAAATAAATTCTAACCTAAGTTACAATTAAACCTAACACTACACTATCATTAAATTAATTAAATAAATTAAATACAATTACCTACAAATAAATACAAAGAAATACACTAACTAAAGTACAAAAAATAAAAAAAGAACTAAGTTACAAAAAATAAAAAAAATATTTACAAACATTATAAAAATATTACAACAATTTTAAGCTAATTACACCTACTCTAAGCCCTCTAATAAAATAACAAAGCCCCCCAAAATAAAAAAATGCCCTACCCTATTCTAAAATAAAAATTGTAAAGCTCTTTTACCTATCCAGCCCTTAAAAGGGCCTTTTGTGGGGCATGCCCCAAATAATTCTGCTCTTTTGCCCAACATTACAACCCACCACCCTCACACCCCTTCTCTAACCCACCCAAACCCCCCTTAAAAAAACCTAACACTACCCCCTGAAGATCTTCCTACCTTGAGTCGTCTTCACTCAGCCAAGCCAAATTCTTCATCCAATCCGGGCGATGTCTTCATCCAAGCGGGGGCTGAAGAGGTTCATCATCCGGCTGAAGTCTTCATCCAAGCGGGGGCTGAAGAGGTCTTCCATCCGGCTGAAGTCTTCTATCAAGCGGCATCTTCAATCTTCTTTCTTCCGGCTCCATCTTCATCCCGCCAACGCGGAACATCCTTCCTCCATGACAAACTCCCGACGAATGAAGGTTCCTTTAAATGACATCATCCAAGATGGCGTCCCTCGAATTCTGATTGGCTAATAGGATTCTATCAGCCAATCGGAATTAAGGTAGGAATAATCTGATTGGCTGATGGAATCAGCCAATCAGATTGAAGTTCAATCCGATTGGCTGATCCAATCAGCCAATCAGATTAAGCTTGCATTCTATTGGTTGTTCTGATCAGCCAATAGAATGCAAGCTGAATATGATTGGCTGATTGGATCAGCCAATCGGATTGAACTTCAATCTGATTGGCTGATTCCATCAGCCAATCAGATTATTCCTACCTTAATTCCGATTGGCTGATAGAATCCTATCAGCCAATCTGAATTCGAGGGATGCCATCTTGGATGACGTCCCTTAAAGGAACCTTCATTCGTCGTTAGTCCGTCGGTGAAGAAGGATGGCCCCGCGTCGGCTGCTTGAAGATGGAGCTGCTCCACGCCGGATGGAAGAAGATAGAAGATGCCGCTTGGATGAAGATGTCTGCCGGTCCGGATGTCCTCTTCTGCCCGGATAGGAGGTAGACTTTGGACCCTCTGGAGGAGCTCTTCTTGCCGGATACGATGAAGACTTCGGACCCTCCTCTGGACGGATCGGGGATACCCGGTGTGGTGAAGACAAGGTAGGGAGATCTTCAGGGGCTTAGTGTTAGGTGTATTTAAGGGGGGTTTGGGTTAGATTAGGGATATGTTGGTGGTGGGTTGTAATGTTGGGGGGGGTATTGTATGTTTTTTTTTTACAGGCAAAAGAGCAAAATTCTTTGGGGCATGCCCCGCAAAAGGCCCTTTTAAGGGCTGGTAAGGTAAAAGAGCTTTACAATTTTAATTTTAGAATAGGGTAGGGCATTTTTTTATTTTGGGGGGCTTTGTTATTTTTTTAGGGGGCTTAGAGTAGGTTTAATTAGTTTAAAATTCTTGTAATCTTTTTTTATTTTTTGTAATTTAGTGTTTTTTTTTGTAATTTAGTGTTTGTTTGTTTTTTGTAATTTAGTTTAGTTGATTTTATTGTAGATAATTGTAGATAGTTTATTTAATTAATTTATTGATAGTGTAGTGTTAGGTTTAATTGTAACTTAGGTTAGGATTTATTTTCCAGGTAATTTTGTAATTATTTTAACTAGGTAGCTATTAAATAGTTATTAACTATTTAATAGCTATTGTACCTGGTTAAAATAAATACAAAGTTGCCTGTAAAATAAATATAAATCCTAAAATAGCTACAATATAATTATTATTTATATTGTAGCTATATTAGGGCTTATTTTACAGGTAAGTATTTAGCTTTAAATAGGATTAATTTATTTAATAAGAGTTAATTTATTTTGTTAGATAAAAATTATATTTAACTTAGGGGGGTGTTAGTGTTAGGGTTATACTTAGCTTTAGGGGTTAATACATTTATTATAGTAGCGGTGAGGTCCGGTCGGCAGATTAGGGGTTAATAATTGTAGGTAGGTAGCGGTGACGTTGGGGGGGGCATATTAGGGGTTAATAAATATTATGTAGGGGTCGGCGATGTTAGGGGCAGCAGATTAGGGGTACATAGGGATAATGTAGGTGGCGGCGGTGTGCGGTCGGCAGATTAGGGGTTAAAAATGTTTTAATAGAGTGGCGGCGATGTGGGGGGTCCTCGGTTTAGGGGTACATAGGTAGTTTATGGGTGTTAGTGTACTTTAGAGCACAGTAGTTAAGAGCTTTATGAACCAGCGTTAGCCCAGAAAGCTCTTAACTCCTGGCTTTTCTCTGCAGCTGGAGTCTTGTCGTTAGATTTCTAACGCTCACTTCAGCCAAGACTCTAAATACCGGCGTTAGGAAGATCCCGTTGAAAAGATAGGCTACGCAATTGGCGTAGGGGGATTTGCGGTATGGAAAAGTCGCGGCTGGAAAGTGAGTGTTAGACACTTTCCTGACTGACTCTAAATATCAGCGGGCGGCCAAAACCAGCATTAGGTCCCCCTAACGCTGGTTTTGATGGCTAACGCAGAACTCTAAATCTAGGCGAAAATGTTCTCATCTGAGAAAACTGAAATGATGCAATGTTTATCAGAAGATTTTTTCTTTTTTTTAGGTTTCAGAAACCAGTTATATCATCAAATTTTTCTTACCTGTGTTTTCTATTATATTTTAAACAAGTTTGGGTTTCACAGGTTTCAATTTGTTCATAAAGTTTCCCCCTGTTGTCTATTTTAACCCCTTAAAGGGACAGTACACTGTAAAATTGATTTTCCCTTAATGTATGACTTCTTAGATCAGATGCAGAGTATAAAATGTATGATAAATTGCATTATCAGGGTTGTGTATATGAATTAGCTGTTTTTTGTGCTTTTAACCAAAGCCTATTGAAATGGGTTGAGCTTGTAGGTAATATTAGGTCTTATTTTGTTATCACTTTGTGTACATGCACTTGCTTCCTTATCTTATATCTGTTTGTAAATCAAAGCTCAATACTTTAAGAGAACAATTGAAAATTAACATTTTATTATGCCTTAAACTAATGAGTAAGGAAAATTAACATTTTATTACTCAACTATCCTGCACCCCACTGGAAGTGTAATTTCTTCTGTTGGATGTGTTTACTTAGGTTTATCAATAGCTTAGACTCCAGAATAGAAACAATTCAGTGTAGGTTGGGATTCCACAGGCTAAATCAGCTGTTTCAATGCCAAAATAAGGGTAAGCAAGCTACTTGTAAACAATTTAATATACTCCAGCAGGTAAAATGGATCATTGGGAACAATTTAAAGGGGAGGGAAAGAAAAAAAATAATCTGTAAATTGTCCATTTTTGCTATCACACCACTTACACAGAAAAAGATCCTTTGGCCAATTTTTGTATTTTTCATGTCACCATTTAGCTGCCAAATGCAATCATATTATAATCATATTATTCTGTTATTCCCTTTGTTTAGAAATATCAGATATGCATGGCTATGCCATTACCTTTTGGTAATTAGAAGGCTGCTAACTGCAGCTGCGCAATACACTTCTGAAAATCCTGGCAGCGGAGGGGTTAATCAGGTAGCTTGTAAGGTTAAGTTTAGTTGTAGGGGCATATTTATCAAGCTCTGTATGGAGCTTGATGCCCCGTTTTTCCAGCGAGCCTTCAGGCGCGCCGGAAACAGAAGTTATGAAGCAGCGGTCTAAAGACTGCTGCTGCATAACCTGTCTGCCTGCTCTGAGGCGGCTGACAGAAATCAACCTGATCGAATACGATTGGGTTGATTTACACCACCAGCTAGTGGCCGATTGGCCGCGAATCTGCAGGGGGCGGTATTGCACCAGCAGTTCACAAGAACTGCTGGTGCAATGATAAATGCAGAGAGCTTTTGCTGTCTGTATTTATCGATGTGCAGCAATATCAGATCATGTCAGGTTGCAGCATTATAAATAGGCCCCATGGTGTAGAGATTACCCTCCTACCTTACACCTCTCACCCCCTGATCCCTACTTGCTCCCTCCTAAACAGCTGTCTTCCCTCCCTCACCCCCAACTGGTTGTTAAGGGGCTATTATACTTTGGCAAAAAACAGGCTAAGCAATTTATAGAATACCTACGCATTCTATGAAATACCTAGGTAAAGAATGTAAGGTCAAAATGAAATAAGCTAATTTCATACTTTGCCAAAACATGCTAGGCATTCTATTCAATACCTGAGCATTGTACTTTGCCTGTATTCTAAATATGCATGTATAAATGTTAGTGTTTTTGAATTTATGCTAAATATGTTTGTATAAATGTGTGTGTGTATATATATCTATATATCTATCTATATATCTATATCTATCTATATATATATATATATATATATATATATATATATATATATATATATATATATATATGTGTGTATATATACACACACACATATACATATATACACTAAATATCTAAATATATTGGTATAAATGTGTGTGTATATATACTAAATATGACTGTATAAATATGTGTGAATATATACTAAGGGCTTCATTTTATCAAGCTGCATATGCAACTTTGGTGTGCTTCCTAACCTGTATCCCAGCAGTTAGCTGGCAGATTAAATCACCCCACACACATTTGCCCATGGGGATTGACAGCACCTGCTTGCTTTCCATTAGCCTAGTGTGAGCAGGGGGCAACATTGCAAAAGCAGCTGATTGTACAATGTTAAATGTGGTTAGCGTACTGCTGCCCACTGGCTGCAATCTTGGGCGGACAGGTTAGCGGAAGTGAATCTTGTGCATCTTGGCATTCATAAATGGGGCCCTAAATATTAATGTATAAAAGTGTGTGTTTTTGTGTACATACTAAATATCTATGTGTTTTTGTGTCTGCAAATATATATATACACTAAATATGTATGTATAAATGTTTGAATATATACTAAATAATTATGTATAAATGTTTGTGTGTTTGCACCTATGAGTGTGTATGTATATGCATGTATAAGTGTGTGTTTATACACATAGAACTTACACTTAAATTATAATACCTATAAATATTCAAAACTATTATGATGATTCATATTAATATTTTTGTTGCAAGGATATTGCTTTTTAAATTCCAGCGACAGCTGGATAACAAATATAGTAATTAGAGATGAAATGAAGTGTTTCTATTTGGTAACGTTGCTAATATGTTATTGCTATGACCTTCTACTTCACAGTTTACTTAGCTTGTAAAGTAGCAATATATCATTAGCGATGAATTGTAATGCAATAAAGATGTTGTTTATAATGTTTATTAGCTTATACAGTACCTTGCAAGCATATTATTGTGAATTTGAAAATAGAATATTTTGATTTCTTAAAGAAAAACAGAAAGTTACAACACACAAAATATGATCAAGTTTATGGGAGACCAAAAAAAACCCAAAAAAACCTGGAAACAATTATTATTATTTTATTCATTTGTATATCTCTGCTTAACATTGACCAACCTCAAGTTTTACTTGTTGTATATGAATGATGGGCTCAGTTTTATGTTAAATTATCCTAGGTGTAAAGTGATAAATTGACCTTTACAACTGGTATTTCTAAACATGTAACACATTCAAAACATATAAAACTAAAAAGTATGTGCACTGAAATACAAACTATAATAGCCAAATATACATCCACTTGCAAGCTATCACCTAAATTGCAAGTTTCGTGGTATGGTGCGGTAAGGCTATACTGCTGAAAAATGGACCATTGAGCGTGGAATGGCAGGTCTCCGGTATCACAAGGCACAGCGATATAGCTATACTGCAAGCATTTTAGACTGTAAAGCAACGATCCATTCCGCACACAAAATGCTTGCATTAGTCTATACGGCCGTGATCCATACCGCGATGTGAGACCAGTAGTTATGGATTTTACAAAACAAAAATGTTTCACAAAACTCATAACTAAAATGTTACAAAGTACACTAATACCCATAAACTACCTATTAACCCCTAAACCCCCACCCTCCCACATTGCAAATACTTTAATAAACGTATTAACTCCTTAACCTCCGCCCACCCACATAGCCAACACTAAATAAACCTATTAAGCCCTAAACTGCCGGCCCCCCACATCGCAACTACTATAATAAACCTATTAACCCCTAAAGCCTCTCATAATCCACCCTATTCCCTTCCCACAGCAATGGACACTCGATCTGGTATTCTCCTATCTCTGCTCTCTTTCTGATGTTTCCTATCACCCATTTCCCATCTCAGACCACCATCTGCTCACCTTTTAATCTTAATATACAGGCTAAACCTACTTCTCCCCCTCGTACCTGTAGAAATCTGCACAATGTGGACCCTCCCCAACTCTCTAACCTTATTCAAATACACCTCCCCCACACTTCCACGATATCCTGCCCTGACCTTGCTACAACCTATTATAACAATACTCTCTCCTCTGCACTTGACACTCTCGCTCCACCCCAACTTCGCAAAGCCCCACATCGTCAGCTCCAGCCCTGGCACTCCCAGCAAACACGCCACCTAAAAAATGCTCCCACACTGCTGAACGTGCCTGGAGGAAACCACACTCTGAACCTGATTTCATACACTATAAGTTCATTCTTTACTCTTACATCTCTGACCTTCAGGCTAAGCAAGAAAACCTACTTCTCTTCTCTTATATTCACTCACTCCTCAAACCCTAAAAGACTCTTCTCTATTTTCAACTCTCTCCTCTACCCACCTGCACCCCCCCCCCTCATCTGCATTCAGAGCTCAAGACCTGGCTGACTACTTTTTCAATAAAACACTTACCATCTGAAGAAACATCCCAACACAAGCCTGCAATCTCCCAACTTCACTCCCAGTCACCCCCTTTGCCACTCTCTGCACCCTCCTCCCAACCACAGAGAGTGAAGTGGCTTCCCTATTGTCTTCCTCACACCTCATTACATGCCCACTTTACCCTATTCCTTCACATCTAATACCTTCTCTGTCTCCCACCCTCACTCCGGCTCTTACTCACATATTCAACCTAACCCTTTTTACCGGCTAATTCCCTGCCTCCTTCAAACATGCAAAGGTAACCCCCATCCTCAAAAAAACCCTCCCTTGACCCTAACTCTCCTGCAAACTACCACCCCATATCACTGCTCCCGCTAGTTTAAAAAATCCTTGAAAAACTAGTTTTCGAACGCCTAACCCACTTCCTGTCCTACAACTCATTGCTCGACCCCCTGCAATCTGGCTTCCAACCCCAACACTCAACTGAGGCTTCCCTCACCAAGGTTCCTAACGATCTCCTTTCTGCTAAAAACAAAGGCTACTACTTTATACTCATCTTACTTGACCTCTCTCCTGCCATTGGCACTATTGACCATCCCCTTCTCCTATGGACTCTCAGCTCTCTTGGGCTCTGTGACACTGCCCTCTTTTGGATTTACTCTTATCTCTATAACAGATAATTCTCTGTCTCTTTTTCTGGTGACTCCTCCTCTCTATTGCCTCTGTCTGTTGGAGTACCTCAAGGCTCTGTCCTGGGTCCTCTACTCTTCTCTATTTACACTTCTTTACTGGGTAAAATTATCAACAGCTTTGGCTACAACTATCACCTCTAAGCTGATGATACCCAGATCTACTTTTTCACCCCTGAACTCTCTTCTTCTGTTAATACTCACATCAGTGACTACTTATCTGGCATTTCCTCCTGTATGGCCTCTCACCACCTAAACATAAACATGTCCAAGACCAAACTACTTCTAATCCCCACCTCTAACTCTACTCAAGTTTCTAATTTTTCCATCACTGTTGGTGGCACCACTATCTCCCCATCACCCCAAGTTCGCTGCCTTGGAGTCACACTTGACTCAAATCTGTCCTTCATTCCACACATCCAATTGCTCTCTTCATCCTGTCACAACCACCTATGCAATATCTCCAAAATGTGTCAGTTTCTGAGTGCTGAAACTACTAAACAGCTAATCCACTCCCTGTTAATTTCCTGACTTAAATACTGTAATAACCTACTAACTGGCCTCGCTATCTCCCGCCTCTCTCCCCTTCAATCCATCCTAAATGCATCTGCCAGGCTAATCCACCTCTCTTGGTGCTCTGTTTCTGCTGCACCTCTCTGTGAGTCCATTTATTGGCTCCCCATTCACAGCAGAATTAAATTCAAAATTCTCACCCTGACCTGCAAAGCCCTCACCAATGCTGCCCCACCCTACCTGTACTCACTCATCAACAAATATACTCCAGCACACACCCTAAAATCACCTGCTCCTTGCATCCTCTGCCATCACCTCCTCTCATGCTACACTACAGGACTTCTCTTGTGCGGCACCAACCCTCTGGAATGCACTTCCTCGAGCTGTCAGGCTTTCCCCTAACCTCTCCTCCTTTAAACGTTCTCTAAAGACCTTTTTGTTCAGTGAAGCTTCTCATCCGACCCATCAACAAGTGAACATCACAGTTGCCCTCATCTATCTCCTCACTAATATCATTCTAACCTTTGCAATACCCACCACCTGTTTCCCATCCTCCTACTCATCTAGATTGTAAGTTCCAAAGGGAATAGGGCCCTCAATTCCCCCTGTATTTGTCTGTAAAATTGTATCATTTATTGTATTGTTTCTCCGTTGTACTTTTATCCTTGTACCCATGGGCAGCGCTGCCGAACCTTTTGGCACTTTATAAATAAAGAATAATAATAATAAACCACCAGTCCCCCACATAGCAACTACTAAACTAAACCTATTAACCCCTAAACATCTGGCTCCCCACATCGCAACACACTAAATTAAAATATTAAACTCTAAACCTAATACCCCCTTAATTTTAAATTAAATTTACAATATAACTATCTTTAAATAAATAAAAACTTACCTGTGAAATAAAAAAAAATCTAAGTTTAAACTATAAAGTAACCTAACATTAATATTTTAAAACAATACAATTACCGAAAAATAAAAAACCTAAATTACAAATTAAAAAAATCCTAAACACTATGACCTAGATTTGGACTTTGGCGTTAGCCATGAAAACCAGCGTTAGAGGCTCCTAACGCTGGTTTTAGGCTACCGCCGGTATTTGGAGTCACTCAAAATAGGGTCTAACGCTCACTTTTCATCCGCGACTTTTCACTACCGCAGATCCCCTTACGTCAATTGCGTATCCTATCTTTTCAATGGGATCTTTCTAACTCCGGTATTTAGAGTCATTTCTGAAGTGAGCGTTAGACATCTAACGACAAAACTCCAGCCGCAGGAAACAAGTCAGTAGTTAAGAGCTTTCTGGGCTAACGCCGGTTTATAAAGCTCTTAACTACTGTACTCTAAAGTACACTAACACCCATAAACTACCTATGTACCCCTAAACCGAGGTCCCCCCACATCGCCGACACTCGAATAATTTTTTTTAACACCTAATCTGCCGACCGCCACCTACCTTATCCTTATGTACCCCTAATCTGCTGCCCCTAACACCGCCGACCCCTATATTATATTTATTAACCCCTAACCTGCCCCCCACAACATCACCTCCACCTACCTACACTTATTAACCCCTAATCTGCCGACCGCAAAGCGCCGCCACCTACGTTATCCTACGTTACCCCTAATCTGCTGCCCCTAACACCGCTGACCAATATATTATATTTATTAACCCCTAATCTGCCCCCCTCAACGTTGCCTCCACCTGCCTACACTTATTAACCCCTAATCTGCCGACCAGACCTGAGCGCTACTATAATAAAGTTATTAACCCCTAATCCGCCTCACTAACCCTATAATAAATAGTATTCACCCCTAATCTGCCCTCCCTAACATCGCCGACACCTAACTTCAATTATTAACCCCTAATCTGCCGACCGGAGCTCACCGCTATTCTAATAAATGTATTAACCCCTAAAGCTAAGTCTAACCCTAACACTAACACCCCCCTAAATTAAATATAATTTAAATCTAACGAAATTAATTAACTTTTATTAAATAAATTATTCCTATTTAAAGCTAAATACTTACCTGTAAAATAAATCCTAATATAGCTACAATATAAATTATAATTATATTATAGCTATTTTAGGATTGATATTTATTTTACAGGTAACTTTGTATTTATTTTAACCAGGTACAATAGCTATTAAATAGTTAAGAACTATTTAATAGCTAAAATAGTTAAAATAATTACAAATTTACCTGTAAAAGAAATCCTAACCTAAGTTACAATTAAACCTAACACTAGACTATCAATAAATTAATTAAATAAACTACCTACAATTATCTACAATTAACCTAACACTACACTATCAATAAATTAATTAAATACAATTGCTACAAATAAATACAATTAAATAAACTAGCTAAAGTACAAAAAATAAAAAAGAACTAAGTTACAAAAAATAAAAAAATATTTACAAACATAAGAAAAATATTACAACAATTTTAAACTAATTACACCTACTCTAAGCCCCCTAATAAAATAACAAAGCCCCCCAAAATAAAAAAATGCCCTACCCTATTCTAAATTACTAAAGTTCAAAGCTCTTTTACCTTACCAGCCCTGAACAGGGCCCTTTGCGGGGCATGCCCCAAGAAATACAGCTCTTTTGCCTGTAAAAAAAAAACATACAATACCCAATCCCCCCAACATTACAACCCACCACCCACATACCCCTAATCTAACCCAAACCCCCCTTAAATAAACCTAACACTAAGCCCCTGAAGATCATCCTACCTTGTCTTCACCTCACCGGGTATCACACCGATCCGTCCAGAAGAGCTCCTCCGATGTCCTGATCCAAGCCCAAGCGGGGGGCTGAAGAGGTCCATGATCCGGCTGAAGTCTTCATCCAAGCGGGGCAGAAGAGGTCTTCCATCCGATTGAAGTCTTCATCCAAGCGGCATCCATCCGGAGCAAAGCGGCAGCATCCTGAAGACCTCCACCGTGGAACATCCATCCTGGCCGACGACTGAACGACGAATGACGGTTCCTTTAAATGACGTCATCCAAGATGGCGTCCCTCGAATTCCGATTGGCTGATAGGATTCTATCAGCCAATCGGAATTAAGGTAGGAATATTCTGATTGGCTGATGGAATCAGCCAATCAGAATCAAGTTCAATCCGATTGGCTGATCCGATCAGCCAATCAGATTGAGCTCGCATTCTATTGGCTGTTCCGATCGGATCAGCCAATCGGATTGAACTTGATTCTGATTGGCCAATCAGAATATTCCTACCTTAATTCCGATTGGCTGATAGAATCCTATCAGCCAATCGGAATTCGAGGGACGCCATCTTGGATGACGTCATTTAAAGGAACCGTCATTCGTCGTTCAGTCGTCGGCCAGGATGGATGTTCCGCGGTGGAGGTCTTCAGGATGCTGCCGCTTCGCTCCGGATGGATGCCGCTTGGATGAAGACTTCAATCGGATGGTAGACCTCTTCTGCCCCGCTTGGATGAAGACTTCAGCCGGATCATGGACCTCTTCAGCCCCCCGCTTGGGCTTGGATCAGGACATCGGAGGAGCTCTTCTGGACGGATCGGTGTGATACCCGGTGAGGTGAAGACAAGGTAGGATGATCTTCAGGGGCTTAGTGTTAGGTTTATTTAAGGGGGGTTTGGGTTAGATTAGGGGTATGTGGGTGGTGGGTTGTAATGTTGGGGGGCTTGGGTATTGTATTTTTTTTTTACAGGCAAAAGAGCTGTATTTCTTGGGGCATGCCCCGCAAAGGGCACTGTTCAGGGCTTCTAAGGTAAAAGAGCTTTGAACTTTAGTAATTTAGAATAGGGTAGGGCATTTTTTTATTTTGGGGGGCTTTGTTATTTTATTAGGGGGCTTAGAGTAGGTGTAATTAGTTTAAAATTGTTGTAATATTTTTCTTATGTTTGTAAATATTTTTTTATTTTTTGTAACTTAGTTCTTTTTTATTTTTTGTACTTTAGCTAGTTTATTTAATTGTATTTATTTGTAGCAATTGTATTTAATTAATTTATTGATAGTGTAGTGTTAGGTTAATTGTAGGTAATTGTAGGTAGTTTATTTAATTAATTTATTGATAGTCTAGTGTTAGGTTTAATTGTAACTTAGGTTAGGATTTCTTTTACAGGTAAATTTGTAATTATTTTAACTATTTTAGCTATTAAATAGTTCTTAACAATTTAATAGCTATTGTACCTGGTTAAAATAAATACAAAGTTACCTGTAAAATAAATATTAATCCTAAAATAGCTATAATATAATTATAATTTATATTGTAGCTATATTAGGATTTATTATACAGGTAAGTATTTAGCTTTAAATAGGAATAATTTATTTAATAAGAGTTAATTAATTTCGTTAGATTTAAATTATATTTAATTTAGGGGGGTGTTAGGGTTAGACTTAGCTTTAGGGGTTAATACATTTATTAGAATAGCGGTGAGCTCCAGTCGGCAGATTAGGGGTTAATGTTTGAAGTTAGGTGTCGGCGATGTTAGGGAGGGCAGATTAGGGGTTAATACTATTTATGATAGGGTTAGTGAGGCGGATTAGGGGTTAATAACTTTATTATAGTAGCGCTCAGGTCCGGTCGGCAGATTAGGGGTTAATAAGTGTAGGCAGGTGGAGGCGACGTTGTGGGGGGCAGATTAGGGGTTAATAAATATAATATAGGGGTCGGCGATGTTAGGGCAGCAGATTAGGGGTACATAAGGATAATGTAAGTAGCGGCGGTTTACGGAGCGGCAGATTAGGGGTTAATAATAATATGCAGGGGTCAGCGATAACGGGGGCGGCAGATTAGGGGTTAATAAGTGTAAGGTTAGGGGTGTTTCGACTCAGGGTACATGTTAGAGTGTTAAGTGCAGACGTAGGAAGGGTTACCGCATAGCAAACAATGGGGCTGCGTTAGGAGCTGAACGCGGCTTTTTTGCAGGTGTTTGGGTTTTTTTCAGCTCAAACAGCCCCATTGTTTCCTATGGGGGAATCGTGCACGAGCACGTTTTTGAGGCTGGCCGCGTCCGTAAGCAACTCTGGTATCGAGAGTTGAAGCTGCATTAAAAATGCTCTACGCTCCTTTTTTGGAGCCTAACGCAGCCTTTATGTGGACTCTCGATACTAGAGTTATATTTATGGTGCGGCCAGAAAAAAGCCGGCGTTAGTTTTTCGGGTTGTTACCGACAAAACTCCAAATCTAGGCCATAGTAAGGAAAGACAACATAGCTAAAGGAAATATTAGCTATTTTGGAAAGATAATCAATACTGGTTTACCTTTACAGTTACAAAGGGTATGTTAAGTAATTCCTGTAAATCTGCTCTTATTTTCCTTAAATAACCAAAATACTAACTTTAAATCATTAAAATAAATGTGGTTAACCTTTTTATCAGTTCTTAACTAAAAAATAAATGCATCATACTCATATTGATTTATTTTATACAAATATTGCTGTTTATGATTGATAATCTTTTAATAATATAATTTTTGATTATGAATATGGTCTCAGTTTAATTAATATATGTATTACAGTTAAACATTTTCAGGTATATGATTTTCCTTTCGCATTTACAGAATTATGCTGAGGTTCCATAACAATTTACATTTTAGAATCTTTCTGTATTAATCACATAACATTTCAGGCTAGATTACAAGTGGAGCGCTAAATTATCATGTGTCTGCAAATGCGCAAATTTTGCTCATTTGCAGATACGTGTTAAATAACTAGCCATTAAGTGGCTGATTATTGCTAGCACAAGCACGCTGTAGCAATTAGCACTCAGAAAATTAACCAGAGATTAGATCTCTGGTAAATTTTTTAAAAGTGCCCCAAATGCCCTCAAAATAGAGGGCATTATAGTTTTTTATTTAAAAAAGTAGCATTTTTTAAAATTAAAACCAACTGCACTAGGTAGTTTTGGGGCTTTAAAATTGGCGGGTTTGGGGTGTAAGAAAAAAACGGCACATAAAAGTTCCTTTACATTGCGGTATATGTGAACTGTGTGTTTCCAGTAAATATATACAGTATCTCACAAAAGTGAGTACACTACACCCCTCACAGTTTTGTAAATATTTTATTATATCTTTTCATGTGACAACACTGAAGATATTACACTTTGCTACAATGTAAAATATTGAGCGTACAGCCTGTATAACAGTGTAAATTTGCTGTCCCCTCAAAATAACTCAACACACAGCCATTAATGTCTAAACCATTGGCAACAAAAGTGAGTACACCCTAAGTGGAAATGTCAAAATTGGGCCCAATTAGTCATTTCCCTCCCCGATGTCATGTGACTCGTTAGTGTTACAATGTCTCAGGTGTGAATGGGAAGCAGGTGTGTTAAATTTGGTGTTATCACTCTCACACTCTCTCATACTGGTCAATGGAAGTTCAACATGGCACCTCATGGCTAAGAACTCTCTGAGGATCTGAAAAAAAAGAATTGTTGCTCTACATAAAGATGGCCCAGGCTATAAGAAGATTGCCAAGACCCTGAAACTGAGCTGCAGCCCAGTGGGCAAGACCATACAGCGGTTTCAGACAGATTCCACTTGGCCTTGCCATGGTCGACCAAAGAAGTTGAGTGCACATGCACAGCGTCATATTCAGAAGTTGTCTTTGGGAAATAGACGTATGAGTGCTGCCAGCATTGCTGCAGAGGTTGAAGGGCTCGGGGGTCAGCCTGTCAGTGATCAGATCATACACCGCACACTGAATCAAATTGGTCTGCATGGCTGTCATCCCAGAAGGAAGCCTCTTCTAAAGATGATGCACAAGAAAACAGACAAGCAGACTAAGGACATGGATTGCTGGAACCATGTCCTGTGGTCTTATGAGACCAAGATAAACTTATTTGGTTCAGATGGTGTCAAGCGTGGCGGCAACCAGGTGAGGAGTACAAAAGACAAGTATGTCTTGCCTGCAGTCAGGCATGGTGGTGGGAGTGTCATGGTCTGGGCCTGCATGAGTGCTGCCGGCACTGGGGAGCTACAGTTCATTGAGGGACCCATGAATGCCAACATGTACTGTGACATACTGAAGCAGAGCATGATCCCCTCCCTCTGGAGACTGGGCTGCAGGGTAGTATTCCAACATAATAACTACCCGAAACATACCTCCAAGACGACCACTGCCTTGCTAAAGAAGCTGAGGGTAAAGGTGATGGACTGGCCAAGCATGTCTCCAGACCTAAACCCTATTGAGCATGTGTGGGGAATCCTCAAATGGAAGGTGGGGCAGCGCAAGCTTTCTAACATCTACCAGCTCAGTGATGTCGTCATGGGGGAGTGGAAGAGGACTCCAGTAGCGACCTGTGAAGCTCTGGTGAACTCCATGCCCAAGAGAGTTAAGGCAGTGCGGGAAAATAATGGTGGTAACACAAAATATTGACACTTTGGGCCCAATTTAGACATTTCCACTTAGGGGTGTACTCACTTTTGTTGCCAACGGTTTAGACATTAATGGCTGTGTGTTGAGTTATTTTGAGGGGGCAGCAAATTTACACTGTTATACAGGCTGTACACTCACTACTTTACATTGTAGCAAAGTGTCATTTCTTCAGTGTCGTCACATGAAAAGATATAATAAAATATTTGCAAAATGTGAGGGGTGTACTCACTTTTGTGAGATACTGTATATGTATATGCTTATACATATTATTAACACATAAATATATATTTATATAAGCATATACATATATATTTAAAAATGCTGCACTACTTACCCCCTTCGCTGCGCTTAGGTTCTGATGCCATCTCTGACGGCATCAGAACGAGACTCCCATATTAGCCTATGGAAGCATGCTCTTGTGAGCGTAATGCTTCCTAGCAATGTGAACACAAGGTTTTGTTCGCATTGCACTTTTCTTGCAATACCAGCTCACGTTAACGTGCATTAGCGTGCGCTTGTATTACTCAGTGGAGCACTAATATCGCTTGCGTGCAAACGATATTTAGCGCCCCACTTGTAATGTAGCCCTTTATATTTGCATGCACTAAAATAAACTGATTTAAAAATTTTATTTTAAAACACTGCTAAATATTATTAGCATGACATTTACAAGGCAATGTTGAAATACAATAAGCTTAACGTAATATTTAGGTGCAGTTCTGAAATAGCATAACAGACAATATTGGTCCCAATTTTGATAAATAAATAAAATAAAATATACTTTTAAAGAAAATAGAAAAATATGGGCCTAGTAACAATAAGCCTAAACCATTCCATGCATTCCTTAACAAGGGTTATTTTCATGTCAAAAATATTGCAAATAATTTCCACTCTGCTAATTTCAATATAAATTCTTTGTATTTTTTACACTTCAGATACCCAGGATCCTTTTGTCTTTCTTTGTCTTCCTCTTTGTCTAAAAGTTAAAATACCATGAAAAATTAAAACTATTATTATCAACTGAACTTAAGACATATTTACAGCGACACATTATTTGAACCATTCGTTGCTAAGCAATTTTGACACACCAGTGTTAAGCCGATTTTTAGCTTTTTTGCTACTTATATTTAAACAGTCAACACTATTGTCAAATTTCAGTGAGTGACCCACACAAAAATTATATATATATATATATATATATATATATATATATATATATATATATATATATATATATAAATGGTGGTGGTGGATGGAAAAAATTGCAGTAGCTAGGTATGACAAGTGTAAAAATATAGTATTGAGAGTACTCAAATACTAAATCTCAAATCCAATTGAGATTTTTTATCATTCAATATTGGTGCAGACCGTTTAAATTTTATATAAATCTAATAGAAAGAAGAGAAATGGCACATAGTAGTGGCATTTATAAAAGACAGGGATTGCAGCACTCTTTTTACAAGAGTAAAAAAGAGTGCTGCAATCCCTGTCTTTTATAAATGCCACTACTATGTGCCATTCTCTTCTTTCTATTAGATTTATATATATATATATATATATATATATACATATATATATATATATATATATATATATATATATATATATACACTGTATTTTAGCAGGTCCAGTCGATTTGAAAAATACCATTATTATTATATTTTTGTTTAAATTGTTGTAAAATAATATTGAAAATGGCTAGGTGACCACAACTTTTACTTTGATCACCTTACAAAGAGCTTGTTTCCATTGAGCCATTAAAAATGAAGCCGTAAGCTACCGAAATTGCCGGCAACCAAAAGTAATTTACGGCTCCTTTTTAGTACCAGGTTTCCATTGAAATATTTTGAGCTTTGCGTGCAGTCGCTCTTTTCGTGTAGGTGTAAGTTAGCGTTGTGCTTCCACCCAATGCCGGATTTCTAAAACATTAGTAGGTTACTATGGTAACCCAACCTTACACTACACTTGATCGCATATACGGCGCCGCATACAAGTGCGGCACGAATATTTTACCTGTCACTCACTTTTAAAATAAAATCAAACACCTAACGCATGCACAATATCCACCTCTTAACCGCCACCCCCCACCCCAATAACTAATACATGTATTAACCCCTAATCTGCCAAACCCCATATCGCAAAGTATCTATTAAAGTTATTAACATCTAAACCACCATGCCCCCACATTGCAACTAACAATAAAATGTTTTAACCTCTAAACTGCCATTCCCCCATATTACAAATTACCTATTTAAACTATTAACCCCTAATCCGCCATCCCCCCACAACGCAATCTAGCTAATTAAACTATTAACCCATAATTCACCATCCCCCACAACGCAAATAACAAATCACTAAGCCCCTTAACCTAACAACCCTTAAATTAATCTTCATTACATAAATTAAAAAAATACTAAGTTACAATTAAAATAAAAAATCCTAACATTAATTTAAAAATAAAACCTTAGATTAAATTACAATAATTAAATCTAAAATTACAAAAAATAAAAAAGTCTTAAATCACAGAAAAAAATAAACAAATTATCAAAAATAAAAAAAATTAAACCTTATCTACTACCCCTATAAAATAAAAAAGCCCCCCCAAATAAAAACACCCCCTATTCTAAGATTAAACTACCAATAGCCCTTAAAAGGGCCTTTTGTAGGGCATTGCCCTAAAGCGATCAGCTCTTTTACCTAAAATTACAAATTTACCACTAACAGTAAACCCCCCAACCCACCAACCCCCCCCTAAAGTAAAAAAGCTGAACACTAAAAAAAAAGCTAAGCTACTCATTACCCATAAAGGGGCATTTGTATGGGCATTGCCCCTAAAAGGGCAATCAGCTCTTTTGCAGCCTATTAAAATAACAAAGTCCTATTCTAAAAAAAAAAAAAAAACACCCAAAAAAATAAAAATAAAACCTAAGTCTAAACCCCAAATAAGTATTCATTGTTCCTGATGTCCGAGGGAGAAGGTCTTCTTCCAGGTGCTGAAGGTCTTCTTCCAGGTGGCGATATCTTCATCCAGCACGGAGACCTCTTTTATCTGGCTGTTCCAATCAGTCAATAGAATGCAAGCTCAATCCCATTGGCTGATTGCATCAGCCAATAGGATTTTTTCTACCTTAATTCCGATTGGCTGATAGAATTCTATCAGCCAATCGGAATCTAAGGGACACCATCTTGGATGACGTCACTTAAAGGTACCTTCATTCAGCTTTAGTCGTCGGATGAAGAGGATGCTCCACGTCGGATGTCTTGAAGATGGACCCGCTCCGCACTGGATGGATGAAGATAGAAAATGCGGTCTGGATAAAGACTTCTGCCCGTCTGGAGAACCACTTCCCCGGCTTGGATGAAGACTTCTCCCGGTAAGTCAATCTTCAGGGGGTTAGTGTTAGGTTTTTTTAAGGGTGTATTGGGTGGGTTTTATTTTTAGGTTAGGGACTTTGGGCTGCAATAGAGCTAACTGCTCTTTTAAGGGCAATGCCCATCCAAATACCCTTTTCAGGGCAATGGGGAGCTTAGGTTTTTTTAGATAGTATTTTATTTGGGGAATTGGTTGTGTGGGTGGTGGGTTTTACTGTTGGGGGGGTTGTTTGTATTTTTTTTTTACAGGTAAAAGAGCTGATTACTTTGGAGCAATGCCCCGCAAAAGGTCCTTTAAGGGCTATTGGTAGTTTAGTTTAGGCTAGGGTTTTTTTTTTTATTTTGGGGTGGCTTTTTTATTTTAATAGGGCTATTAGATTAGGTGTAATTAGTTTAAATATCTGTAATTTGTTTATTATTTTCTGTAATTTACTGTTGTTTTTCTTGTACTTTAGCTAATTTAATTTAGGTAATTGTATTTAATTTAGTTAATTTATTTAATTATAGTGTAGTGTTAGATGTTACTGTAACTTAGGTTAGGTTTTATTTTACAGGTACTTTTGTATTTATTTTAGCTAGGTAGTTATTAAATAGTTAATAACTATTTAATAACTATTCTACCTAATTAAAAAAAATACAAACTTGCCTGTAAAATAAAAATAAACCCTAAGCTAGCTACAATGTAACTATTAGTTATATTGTAGCTAGCTTAGGGTTTATTTTACAGGTAAGTATTTAGTTTTAAATATAATAATTTAGTTAATGATAGTAATATTTATTTAGATTTATTGTAATTATATTTAAGTTAGGGGGTGTTAGGGTGAGGGTTAGATTTAGGTTTAGGGGTTAATAACTTTAATATAATGGCAGTGACGTTGGGGGCGGCAGATTAGGGGATAATAAATATAGGTAGGTTGCGGTGACATTGGGGCGGCAGATTAGGGGTCAATAAATAGTATGTAGGTGTCTGCGATGTTGGGGGCAGCAGATTAGGGGTTAATACATATAATGTAGGTGGCGGCGGTGTCCAGAGCAGCAGATTAGGGGTTAATAAATATAATGCAGGTGTCGGCGATGTCGGGGTGGTAGATTAGGGGTAAATAAGTGTAAGATTAGGGGTGTTTAGACTCAGGGTTCATGTTAGCGTGTTAGGTGTAAACATAACTTTTATTTCCCCATAGGAATCAATGGGGCTGCGTTAAGGAGTTTGTCGCTGCTTTTTTGCAGGTGTTAGACTTTTTCTCAGCCGGCTCTCCCCGTTGATTCCTATAGGGAAATTGTGCACAAGCACGTATGACCAGCTCACCGCTGACTTAAACAGTGCTGGTATTGGAGTGCGGTAATGAGCAAAATTTTGCTCTACGCTCACTTCTTGCCTTTTAACGCCGGGTTTGTAAAAACCCGTAATACCAGCGCTGCAGATAAGTGAGCAGTGAGACAAAACTGCTCATTAGCACCGCATAGCCTCTAACACAAAACTCGTAATCTGGTCCTTAGAAAATATTCCCCTTAGTGAAGAACATTTGAATGTGAAATATTTGCAGAAATACACAGTATAACACTTTATTAAAAATGAATATTGCATGTCTTCATCTACTTGACTGCAAATGGCTCCAATGCATTTATATATATGTATACATATGTAACAAAGCCAAAAGGCGAAACATGTCAGAGCAAGTGGGGACGTGTTGTCTCCTTTTTTAACTGCAGATGTGTGAATGAGTGTTACCTTCTCTTTACATTTTTAGTAAATTCCCACAGATAGAAATAATTGTAGCTAATGGCTGACGATTTGTGTCACCCCATATAGTATTAAACTAACAATTAGCTCTAAACAATTTATTTTGGGGTTTATTATATTGTCGGCGTACCTGACTTTTCAGTGGGGGATGGCATAGTTGATTTCAAACTTACCTTTTTTAATTTGTTACTCGGGCCCTGCCACCTACTCACTAGAACTATCTGTGAAGGCATCTAATGATTATTGCCGAATTTATATCTTAATTCAAGCATGAGAGTTGGAAAGTGAGGCGGTGTTCAATAACAAACATATATATCGAGTTTTATCTCCTTATGTGCTACAGAACAAGTAATATATATAAAATAACGCTACTATAGCCTACAGTTAAGAATATAGCACTAGTGTTATCGTACCTAGGATTTTACTTATACTTAGCACCTGGAATCTCTCCAGGGGTTAGCGTCCAAGTCAGTACTGCCGATTTTTAAATGTTAGACTTAACAGCCTAGCATACAATTACCATTTGGAATTTACTATATGGTCTCACCATATTCCTTACTCACCTGAATTTACTGTTAAAACATTAACTGACTATTGCTGTTCATAGTATTACACCATAGTGAGAGGTGAATAGTGAAACAGTGAACAATAATAAAACAATAATAAAACTCACACATTGAGGCCTATCTATCAAGCCGTCAACTTTCTTGCATTCAATGGCACCAATACACTCACCTAACATGGCCCAACATCGCAGTTGCCGACCTGAATACGATCTCCATATTTATAAAAAAAAGACGGCAAAAAGCTGCGCACCAATAGTCATCGATCTCGCTGCTATTCGGCTTTTTACCAACTTTATTTTTCCCATGTCACTAAACACCGTCACTATACTAAAAAGTTTAACCCCTATCCCGCTGCTCCCGGACCCTGCCGCAACTAAATAAAAGTATTAACCCCTTATCCCGCTGCTCCCGGATCTTGCCGCAACTAAATAAAAGTATTAACTCCTATCCCGCCGCTCCCGGACCTCGCCGCAACTAAAAAAATTTAATAACCCTTAAACCCCTGGCCACCCACATACCACTTACTAAACATATTAACCCCTAAACCGCCAGACCCCCAAATCACCATAAACTAAATTAAGTTGATTGGAACAGCCAATAGGATGAGAGCTGCTCAAATCCTTTTGGCTGATTGGAACAGCCAATAGGATTTTAGCGGCTCTAATCCTTTTGGCTGATTGGAACCTTTCAGCCAATAGGAATGCAAGGGACGCCATCTTGGATGACGTCACTTGCATTTAAGATCCAGTTTACGGCGGAGACCGTATAGAAGAGGAGCTCCTCTTCGGATGTCTTCAGGATGGACCCGCTCTTCGCCTTATGGATGAAGATGGAGGAGGTCGCCCGGATGAAGACTTCTTGCCGGCTGGATGGATACTTCAAGAGGAACTTCAAAAATTGTAAGTGGATCATTGGGGGTTAGTGTTAGGTTTATTTAAGGGTTTTTTGGGTGGGTTTTTTTTTAGAGTAGGGTCTGGGCAGTAAAAGAGCTAAATGCCTTTTTCAGGGCAATGGAGAGCTTGTGGCCTAGATTTGGAGTTTTGTCGGTAAAGACCCACGTAGCTAACACCGGCTTTTTTCTGGCCGCACCATAAAAATAACTCTGGTATTGAGAGTCCACATAAAGGCTGCGTTAGGCTCCAAAAAAGGAGCGTAGAGCATATTTAACGCAGCTTCAACTCTCGATACCAGAGTTGCTTACGCAAGCGGCCAGCCTCAAAAACGTGCTCGTGCACGATTCTCCCATAGAAAACAATGGGGCTGTTTGAGCTGAAAAAAAACCTAACACCTGCAAAAAAGCCGCGTTCAGCTCCTAACGCAGCCCCATTGTTTGCTATGGGGAAACACTTCCTACGTCTGCACCTAACACTCTAACATGTACCCCGAGTCTAAACACCCCTAACCTTACACTTATTAACCCCTAATCTGCTGCCCCCGCTATCGCTGCCCCCTGCATATTATTATTAACCCCTAATCTGCCGCTCCGTAAACCGCCGCTACTTACATTATCCCTATGTACCCTAATCTGCTGCCCTAACATCGCCGACCCCTATATTATATTTATTAACCCCTAATCTGCCCCCCACAACGTCGCCTCCACCTGCCTACACTTATTAACCTCTAATCTGCCGAGCGGACCTGAGCGCTACTATAATAAAGTTATTAACCCCTAATCCGCCTAACTAACCCTATAATAAATAGTATTAACCCCTAATCTGCCCTCCCTAACATCGCCGACACCTAACTTCAATTATTAACCCCTAATCTGCCGACTGGAGCTCACCGCTATTCTAATAAATGTATTAACCCCTAAAGCTAAGTCTAACCCTAACACTAACACCCCCCTAAGTTAAATATAATTTACATCTAACGAAATTAATTATCTCTTATTAAATAAATTATTCCTATTTAAAGCTAAATACTTACCTGTAAAATAAATCCTAATATAGCTACAATATAAATTATAATTATATTATAGCTATTTTAGGATTAATATTTATTTGACAGGCAACTTTGTAATTATTTTAACCAGGTACAATAGCTATTAAATAGTTAAGAACTATTTAATAGTTACCTAGTTAAAATAATTACAAAATTACCTGTAAAATAAATCCTAACCTAAGTTACAATTAAACCTAACACTATACTATCATTAAATTAATTAAATAAAATACCTACAATTACCTACAATTAAACCAAACACTACACTATCAATAAATAACTACAATGAAATAAACTAACTAAAGTACAAAAAATAAAAAATAACTAAGTTACAAAAAATAAATTTTTTTTTACAAACATAAGAAAAATATTACAACAATTTTAAACTAATTACACCTACTCTAAGCCCCCTAATAAAATAACAAAGACCCCCAAAATAAAAAATGCCCTACCCTATTCTAAATTACTAAAGTTCAAAGCTCTTTTACCTTACCAGCCCTGAACAGGGCCCTTTGCGGGGCATCCCCCAAGAAGTTCAGCTCTTTTGCCTGTAAAAAAAAATATACAATACCCCCCCCAACATTACAACCCACCACCCACATACCCCTAATCTAACCCAAACCCTCCTTAAATAAACCTAACACTAAGCCCCTGAAGATCATCCTACCTTGTCTTCACCTCACCGGGTATCACCAATCCGTCCTGGCTCCGATATCTTCATCCAACCCAAGCGGGGGCTAGACATCCACTGAAGAAGTCCAGAAGAGGGTCCAAAGTCTTCATCCTATCCGGGAAGAAGAGGCGATCCGGACCGGCAACCATCTTGATCCAAGCGGCATCTTCTATCTTCATCCGATGACGACCGGCTCCATCCTGAAGACCTCCACCGCGGACCCATCTTCTTCCGGCGACGTCCAACTGAAGAATGACGGTTCCTTTAAGGGACGTCATCCAAGATGGCGTCCCTCGAATTCCGATTGGCTGATAGGATTCTATCAGCCAATCGGAATTAAGGTAGGAATATTCTGATTGGCTGATGGAATCAGCCAATCAGAATCAAGTTCAATCCGATTGGCTGATCCAATCAGCCAATCAGATTGAGCTCGCATTCTATTGGCTGTTCCGATCAGCCAATAGAATGCAAGCTCAATCTGATTGGCTGATTGGATCAGCCAATCGGATTGAACTTGATTCTGTCAGCCAATTGGATTGAACTTGATTCTGATTGGCTGATTCCATCAGCCAATCAGAATATTCCTACCTTAATTCCGATTGGCTGATAGAATCCTATCAGCCAATCGGAATTCGAGGGACGCCATCTTGGATGATGTCCCTTAAAGGAACCATCATTCTTCAGTTGGACGTCGCCGGAAGAAGATGGATCTGCGGTGGAGGTCTTCAGGATGGAGCCGGTCGTCATCGGATGAAGATAGAAGATGCCGCTTGGATCAAGATGGTTGCCGGTCCGGATCGCCTCTTCTTCCCGGATAGGATAAAGACTTTGGACCCTCTTCTGGACTTCTTCAGTGGATGTCTAGCCCCCGCTTGGGTTGGATGAAGATATCGGAGCCAGGACGGATCGGTGATACCCGGTGAGTTGAAGACAAGGTAGGATGATCTTCAGGGGCTTAGTGTTAGGTTTATTTAAGGGGGGGTTGGGTTAGATTAGGGGTATGTGGGTGGTGGGTTGTAATGTTGGGGGGGGTATTGTATGTTTTTTTTTACAGGCAAAAGAGCTGAACTTCTTGGGGCATGCCCCGCAAAGGGCCCTGTTCAGGGCTGGTAAGGTAAAAGAGCTTTGAACTTTAGTAATTTAGAATAGGGTAGGGCATTTTTTATTTTGGGGGTCTTTGTTATTTTATTAGGGGGCTTAGAATAGGTGTAATTAGTTTAAAATTGTTGTAATATTTTTCTTATGTTTGTAAATATTTTTTTATTTTTTGTAACTTAGTTCTTTTTTATTTTTTGTACTTTAGTTAGTTTATTTCATTGTAGTTATTTGTAGGAATTGTATTTAATTTATTTATTGATAGTGTAGTGTTAGGTTTAATTGTAGGTAATTGTAGGTATTTTATTTAATTAATTTAATGATAGCATAGTGTTAGGTTTAATTGTAACTTAGGTTAGGATTTATTTTACAGGAAATTTTGTAATTATTTTAAATAGGTAGCTATTAAATAGTTCTTAACTATTTAATAGCTATTGTACCTGGTTAAAATAATTACAAAGTTGCCTGTAAAATAATTATTAATCCTAAAATAGCTACAATGTAATTATAATTTATATTGTAGCTATATTAGGATTTATTTTACAGGTAAGTATTTATCTTTAAATAGGAATAATTTATTTAATAAGAGTTAATTAATTTCGTTAGATTAAAATTATATTTAACTTAGGGGGGTGTTAGTGTTAGGGTTAGACTTAGCTTTAGGGGTTAATACATTTATTAGAATAGCGGTGAGCTCCGGTCGGCAGATTAGGGGTTAATAATTGAAGTTAGGTGTCGGCGATGTTAGGGAGGGCAGATTAGGGGTGAATACTATTTATTATAGGGTTAGTGAGGCGGATTAGGGGTTAATAACTTTATTATAGTAGCGGTGCGGTCCGCTCGGCAGATTAGGGGTTAATAAGTGTAGGCAGGTGGAGGTGACGTTGAGGGGGGCAGATTAGGGGTTAATAAATATAATATAGGGGTCGGCGGTGTTAGGGGCAGCAGATTAGGGGTACATAAGGATAACGTAGGTGGCGGCGCTTTGTGGTCGGCAGATTAGGGGTTAATTATTGTAGGTAGCTGGCTGCAACGTTGTGGGGGGCAGATTAGGGGTTAATAAATATAATATAGGGGTCGGCGGTGTTAGGGGCAGCAGATTAGGGGTACAAAAGGATAACGTAGGTGGCGGTCGGCAGATTAGGGGTTAAAAAAATTTAATCGAGTGGCGGCGATGTGGGGGGACCTCGGTTTAGGGGTACATAGGTAGTTTATGGGTGTTAGTGTACTTTAGAGTACAGTAGTTAAGAGCTTTATAAACCGGCGTTAGCCCAGAAAGCTCTTAACTACTGACTTTTTTCCTGCGGCTGGAGTTTTGTCGTTAGATGTCTAACGCTCACTTCAGACACGACTCTAAATACCGGAGTTAGAAAAATCCCATTGAAAAGATAGGATACGCAATTTACGTAAGGGGATCTGCGGTATGGAAAAGTCGCGGCTGAAAAGTGAGCGTTAGACCCTATTTTGAGTGACTCCAAATACCGGAGGTAGCCTAAAACCAGCGTTAGGAGCCTCTAACGCTGGTTTTCACGGCTACCGCCAAACTCCAAATCTAGGCCTGTGTTTTTTAGATAAGGTTTTTATTTTGGGGGGTTGGTTGTGTGGGAGGTGGGTTTTACTGTTGGGGGTGTTTGTATTTTTTTTACAGGTAAAAGAGCTGATTTCTTTGGGGCAATGCCCCACAAAAGGCCCTTTTAAGGGCCATTGGTAGTTTATTGTAGGCTATGGGTTTTTTATTTTGGGGGGCTTTTTTATTTTTATAGGGCTATTAGATTAGGTGTATTTTTTTTATTTTTGATACTGTGGTTTTTTATTTTTTGTAACTTAGTGTTTTTTATTTTTTGTAATTTAGTAATTTTTAGTTGTAGATTTAAATAATTTGAGTAGGGTTAGGTTTTATAAATATGTTATATAGTTAATTTAATTGGTAGTTAAATGTATTTTTAGTATAATAGTTAGGGTAGGTTAATTAATAGTTTAATATAGTTTAATTTAATTTTATTATAATAGTTATGGTAGGTTAATTAATAGTTTAATATAGTTTAATGTAATTTTAGCATAATAGTTAGGGTAGGTTAATTAATAGTTTAATATAGTTTAATTTAATTCTACAGGTAAGTTTTAAGTTATTATAAGATAGGGATGTTGTAATTTTAATGTAAAGCTAGCTGGTTGTTAGGTTAAGTGGTTAATAGCTTAATTTAGTTTATGGCGATCTGGGGGTCTGGCAGTTTAGGGGTTAATAGGTTTAGTTAGTGATAGTGATGTGGGAGGCCAGGGGTTTAGGGGTTAATACGTTTATTTAGTTGTGGTGGGGTCCAGGAGCGGCGGGATAGGGGTTAATACATTTATTTAGTTGCGGTGGGTTCCAGGAGCGTCGGGATAGGGGTTAATAGCTTTATTTAGTGGTGGCGGTGTCGGGGTGGCGAATGAGGGGTGTTTAGACTCGGGGCTTATGTTAGGATGTTAGGTTTAAACGTTACTGGTTTTCTACCATATTAATCAATGGGATATCTGGTAGCATTGAACATAAGCTTTCGCTGTTTTCAGACTCCAGGGTGGCGGATTCAAAACCTGGTACGCTGGGCCGGAGTATCCGCAAGCGTACCAGTTAACTATTTGATAACTTTTAAAAAGTGTCAAATAGTGCCGAAAGTGTATTCAGAACATATGTAATGACGTAAGCATCGATCTGTGTCGCATTGAGACTGGTAGATCGTATGTTACGTCACAGATTTCAACTTTTGCCTGTCTGTAGGCTTTGATAACTAGGTCGAATCAAGCTCGCCACAATTATGCCACGGAATTAGAGCGTATTTCAGGTGGACGGCTTGATAAATATCCCCCATTGAGTTCTATCAGTTTCGTAAATGCTACTAAATCACCATATAAAGAAATAGCACTATTATACCCCTTACCAAATAATACAGTTTGCCTAATTCTGATATGATTGGATAGGGGTAATTTTTGAACGTGGTTCCCATTCTAATAACGCACTCTATAAATTTGGGAGCATTTAAACTTATGGTAGTCAATCAAAGAAACTCTTAAACTATTTAGTTTCTGCCATAATATAACATTGTAACTGAAAGTCTAATATTGATAATCAATGTATACCTACTGATATCTATGTTACTAGCACCTTCATATAACACGCTATTACTCCATATGTATAGTGATTGTATAAAATCGCAACATCACTTCAGTAAAAATATTGTGCAGTGAACCTGACTCACTACTCAAGCGATAGGCATTGACAAGACACCTTAGTATCACCAGCTTATCAGCTCAAGTCAGCGACCTGAACGTATTATAGCACTACACTTTTGACCAAGTGGATAGTGAAGCAAGTTGTGATAAAATGTTTTACCTACTATCATATTGACTGACAGAGGACACACGTATTCACATACTTTTACTTTCCTTATACCATTGGAAAGTCTACAAAAGTATTCTATGCTACATTTTGTCCCCCACTCAGTCAGCACGGTACTTACTCGAACTTATACCCCACTATTAATGTGTATTTAGGGTAAACCTATTACTAATAAAGTAATTTTAGTCAGGTTCCCCGGCACTTATTAAAAAAGGTTGACTTCTTACTGGCCCCTTAAAGGTACTCACCCTTTGGGAATTTACATATATTGTTGATACACCCATTCTATCACACTGTGTTTTTAATGAACATTGTTATTTTAATTTGACACTATATTAAAAGTTAAGTTTTACCCCTTCTATTGGAGGTTTACTAATTGTGTCTTTATGGAACCCTATTGCCTAGTCATCATTTTTGTTGTTAAGTGGTAGATTAGTACATACCTCTCTAATGCAATGCATTAGGATTTTTTTCATGTATACATATGTATTTGCTCTGAGGTAGTGCTATCCCGACATGGTTTAAAATTAATTGCGCTCAATCAATTGTGTTTACTTTCAACTTGTAATACGTACGCAACATCCGACTCACGCAAATTCAAATCAGCCAATAGAATTTCAGTAGCTCTCATCCTATTGGCTGATTTGAATTGATGAAGACTTCGCCGCATGCATGTCCGGACTTCAGAAACTGTAAGTGGATCGTCGGGGATTAGTGTTTTTTTTTTGTTAAACTTTTTTTGGGTGGGTTTTTTTTTAGATTATGGTTTGGGCTTTTCTTAAAAGAGCTAAATGCACTTTTCAGGGCAAGAAAAAGAGCTGAATGCCCTTTTAAGGGTAATGCCCATACAAATGCCCTTTTCAGGGCAATGGGTAGCTTTGTTTCTTGTTTGTTAGGTTTTTTTTTATTTTTGGGGGTTGGTTGGGTGGTGGGTTTTACTGTTGGGGGGTCTTTGTATTTTTTTCAGGGAAAAGAGCTGATTTCTTTAGGGCAATAGCCTTTAAGGGCTATTGGTAGTTTATTGTAGACTAGGATTTTTTAGTTTGGAAGGGCTTTTTTTTTTTTAAACAAAGTTTTTATTTTGAAAAAATAACAGATTTTACAAAAAGTACATAGGAAAATTTCCATAGCGAAGCAGTGAGGTACAGCAGTAAAAGTGCTTTTGGATAAAAGGTCTGTACATCATGCATAAAAATGCAACAAGTTCAGTACATAGGTTCAGTGCAGAGGCCTGTATGACCTGTGCTTCTATGTTGCAGTCTCGGGGATATTACATGAATTACATCATACATTAAATAGCGTTATCCTCAAAAGGGTACTGACATGACAAGTGGCTAATATGGTATCTAAAGGCAAAGCCTGATGTTTGGTGTAATGGATGTTAGCGGGTTCTAAGTTTGTGTCGCTCTTTGTGCTGGTTCCATAGAGATAGTTTAAGCTTGTGTGTGACTAATGAAGCTCATGTGTGACTAATGAGCCCAATTGGAGGTGGTGGTACCTTTCAAGTTGTAGAACATTCTCTACCTGTTCCTCCCACTCTTTCTCAGTCAGGATATTGGAGGATTTCCAATATTTTAGGATTAGGGTTTTAGTGCTGTTTAGCATGAGGATCAGCAGGTCCCTAGCATTACTGTTGTGCAGTTTGGGCAAGAGTAGAAATAGTAAGATCTGTGGATCATTTGGTAGCTGTTTGCCTATTGTGCTCCAGTACCTCCAACTAGAACGTATCTAGTTTATTACACTGCCACTATATGTGTGTATGGGTGCCTATTTCTCTGCATCTCCTCCAGCACTAATTGCTAGCTGTTTTGTAGATAGTATGTAGTCTGCTGGGGGTCAGATACCATCTTGTTAAAAATTTGAAGTTGGTTTCAAGGACTCTTGTGGAAATTGATGAGTGCTTTGTAGTGTTAAAAACAGTCAGTCAGTCCTTAGCAGCAATACTAATGCCCCGTTCTTTGTCCCATGAGTTGGTGTAAGAGGGCAAGAGTTGAGGCTATTTGATTAACAGCAGTTTGTACAGTTTTGATATGGCGTGTGTTGGAGTCTTTTTTAAGTGGCATAGGGTCTCAAATGGTGTCGTGTTTCTAGTTAGATGATGTTTCTTGGGGTGAGTGTCTATGTAGTGACAGATTTGGGAATAGGCGTACCAGTTCAAAGGAATCTCGGGGTGCATCTCCTGGATGGCGGAGAGGGGTCTATGTGTTTTATTTTTGCAGAGGAGAGAAATAGTTCTGCCCTTAATGTGGCTCCAGACTTCTAATGTAGTGTCTTTGAAGTTCCAGGACAGGTCCGGGTTGTGGCAAAGGGAGGACATAGGGGACAGAATATTAGAGATGACACATGTAGTCAAAATTATAAACGATCATTGGAAAATATTACAGAATAATGTTACTCTGAACTCCTCAATTGGAGAGAAAATATCAATAGGGTACAATAGACCCAATAATCTAAGAGACAAGTTGTTATCCAGTCATTTTGTAAGATCCGTTAAGAAAAAAGGTAGTGATCCTGGTATGTACCCCTGCAGCACATGTTCTGCATGTAAATATGTATGGAAAACCAAAACCATAACAGAAAACACAGGCAAAGTATACAAATTACCATCCCATTTCTCATGTAGAATGATAGGTGTGATATATGTACTTTACTGTTCATGTAAAATGGCCTACGTTGGAATGACTACAAGAGAAGTAAGAACACACATCCTGGAACATGCTTATAACATAAAAATGCACAAAGAGACACAAGAGTGTAACTAAGGGATTACAATATAGAGTAATCCAAAAAGCATCCTTAGGTATTAGGGGTGGAAATATTGAAAAAGTATTGCTAAAGATGGAGTGTAAGTGGATCTACTTACTAGACTCGGTTAAGCCTAATGGTATGAATGACTTCAATAATTATTTTGTATATTTTTAAACCATATTATCAATTCTTAAGCACATTTATTCACCTTCAGGGTTCACATATAATACAATTTGTCTCAGTTTATATTCAGTTCATATTTATTCTTTTACCACAATTCTTCACTTTTTATTAATCTTATTTTTATTATCACTTAATATGTTGCACATATATTAACATTATTTTATATGATTTAATGCTCAGACACATTCGATTTGAGATCCCATATTGAGATTAATTTCTCCTAAGGATTATAAAAAATATATTACACTAGTATATCACTAAGTTAGTCATATTATAACGTTTGAATTATTTACCTATATTGATGTAAGTTCATTCTCTTAATTCCCCATCACTTGGTTTTATGTATAAACTTAAAAATAAATCATGTTAGGTCATGTATCCTTTAGCGCAAATTTTATTTATTTCACAAGTAATATAAATTTATAACCTATGTCTTAGTAAAATTGTAACTTATGAATCTGCAATTTGACAGCATATAATTTTGACATCTTTGTATACAAACTGATCCCCTAAATTGAGATTTGGATCTGTTATGACAACAGGCTCTGTCATTGAACAATGAAATTACATCAGATGTTCTGATTTCAAGGGGTAACTCTACCTTCCTAAAGAAATTGAGTTGGGCACTGCCATGTGGAAAATGCCCTGGTGTATCCGTTTTTATATATAAAGTGCTTGTATTATGTGCATTCTATTATTGATGTTATTAAAGCATTAAAGTGGAAATCAAGATTATCGTATATATAGAATAAAACTTTTATGTTCATGATTCCCTACTCATAATCCTTCATCATTACACTCAGCTACAGGGTGCCAAGGAAAGATACTATGTGAGCAAAATATTTGAGACTTAATATTGTTAGGCACAATAGTTTGCCGATTGACTTTCCCATTTGACAGACTTAACTTACTCCTCCTAGCACGTCTGTTCTGATATGAGTTTGATGACACTTAACATTGCATCAATTGATTAACATCTTCAAAAGCAAATCCTATTTTACAATCTCATGAAGATATTATTCAGCTACAGCGATATCGGTGGGGAGTTTTTTGTTAAATATGTGTATGGCATCAATCATGGATATTTATATAAAGATGATGTGTATTAAAACTGATGTACATATTGAGACTTTTATGCTCATGATTTTTTTATATGATCAAACATCATTACATGTGCATATTCATTGTCCTATGAAGCTGAGGAAAGACATAATGTGGGTAAAACATATGCTATTTATTTTCTATAATCGTATGATGGATTGGCAGCCGCACTTACAATGATCATTATAGCATCAGCATTGTTTACTTATAAATGTGATCTTCCAATCAGCCTCATCCACTCGAACACATTTCCTCTATGTGTGACATTAGAACTTGAGGATTGGTGCTCTTATTTTACAGATCTCACTCCCCCCAACACGCCTTCTTTTTCGTCATGAGTTTTTGATACGTAAGACTTTGTCTATTGAGTGACATCTTCATTAGCCAATCCAGCACTACTGTGTCATAAATAGAAACCAATCACATTGTGAGGTGGGTGATAGAGTAAAATAAATAGCGTCCAGTAGCAGCGGCCCGCACCCCCTCTGAGGAAGCTTCCTTTGTGAAACGCGCATCAGGGGTCCGACAGGAGCAGCTTTGTCTCTCCTACTTTTAAATTGCTTACCTTGGTTAAAATAATGGCTTGTTGATATATTCGCACTTACGTCTCAGCCTACAGTCTTAGCATTAATACTATAAACATAATTTAGCAATCGAATTGTAAGGGCTTAGTGTACTTTAGCTTATTATTGACTGTGGGCTGATAGGTATCATTTCATAAGATTATTGTGACCCATTTATATTCGAAAGTAACCAGGTTCAAGTGTTTTTAATTCATTTTAGCCCTAGCTATTGTATGACTGATTATTCCTAGTTTTGACTGTAATTTTTCTAATAAAGATTATAATGTATGAATGGGATGAAACTCTTATGGAATAATATTTTTTCACTTATCCTACTCTAATTTTGCGGAGTTAATAGGTATTTTATATTGTGGACATAATTCCTGTATACTCAATTGTATTTCTCCTTACAATTAGTTTAGCTAGTTGTTGTGTTCTGTCTAATTTGTCTCCACAGCAGGTAAGAACTCTAATGGCACTCTAAATTTTAGTATTTACTATACAAGTATAGCTATATCAAGATATTACCTGTTATTACATAACTCCGCTACCCCAAAACCCTGTATGTTCTAAAATGTTAGTGGATGTATTTATTGATTTATCCCATGTCATGAAAAAGTCAGAGAGAAGAGGATATTGTGCTATGTTAGAGGGTCTGTGTTTGTGAGGTATCCAGGCTGCAAGCCCAGCATTGCATAGACCCAGTAACTGCCTATCAATCCGGACACATTGTTTATTGTTATTGTTTGTGCACCAGTCCAATAGCTTATACAGAATTATAGCTTCTTTATAAATGAGGATATTAGGGACTCCCAACCCACCCCTGTCCCTTGGTAAGTACATGTTCTTTCTAGCGATTCTGGGCCTAGCTCCCTGCCAAATGTATTGCTCTATTAGTGATAGTATTTTGATAAGATAGTGTAAAGGGAGTTGTATGGGCGTGGTTTGCAGAAGATAGAGAAGTCTTGGCAGAACATTCATTTTTACATTTATTCTGCCAATCCAAGATATTGATTTGTTTTTCCAGCTTGATAAGTCTGTGGTTAGCGTTTTTTCCATAGTTTTGTAGTTAGCTGTGTATACTGTTTGGACGTCAGGTGCTAGGTAAATGCCCAAGTATTTCAGTTTGATTCTTTGTCTTTTAAGGGGGCAGTTTGGGATCAATTTATTAATTTCTCTTCCCCCATAATTTATATTTAAATATTCAGATTTTGTTAAGTTTAGGATAAATCCTGAGACCCGGCCGAACTTCTCAAAAGCCTCAAGGGCCCCTGGGAGGGAAGTCTTTATCTGAGTAAGTGTGAGGAGAACTTCATCGGTGTATACTGCCAGCTTGTGCTCCTTGTCTCCAAAACTAATCCTTGTAATGAGGGTGTCGTTTCTGATCTGTTGGGCGAGGGTTTCGATGAATAAGACAAATAAAGCAGGCAAGAGGGGACAGCCTTGCCTCGTGCCTTTGTATATATTGAAACTGTCTGACAAAATGCCTTGGAGGGGCTTTTTAATTTTTATAGGTCTATTACATTAGGTGTAATTGTTTTTATTTTGGATAATTTCGTTTCTTATTTTTCATAATTTTGAGTTTGTAATTTTTTGTAATTTAGTATTATTTTGTAATTTAGTATTTTTTTGTAATTTAGTATTTTTTATTTTTTGTAATTGTAGATTTAATTTTTTTTAGTAGTGTTAATTTAATTTATTTAATTGATAGTTATTTTAATTTTAGTATAATAGTAATGTTAGTTTAATTTATAGTTGTTTAATTTCCCAGGTAAGTTTTTATTTATTTTAAGATTTAAGAATTTTAATTTAAAGTAAGGGGGTTGTTAGGTTTTGGGGGTTAATAGTTTAATTTCCTTTTTTGCGATGTGGGGGGCTGTCGATTAAGGGGTTAATAGGTTTATTTAGTGTCAGTGATGTGGGAGGACAGAGGTTTAGGGGGTAATAACTTTATTTAGTGATGGCGATGTTGGGGAGTGATAGAATAGGGGTTAATATTTTTATTATAGTGTGGGCGATGTTGGGGTGCGGGAGAATAGGGGTTAATAACTTTATTATAGTGACAGCGATATCATGGGTGGCAGATTAGGGGTTAATAAATGTATTTCAGTGGCCGCGATGTCGGGAGTGGCAGACTAGTGGTTAATAACTTTATGTAGGTGTCGGCGATGTCGGGGCAACAGATCAGGGGTGTTTAGATGTGGAGTTTATGTTAAGGTGTTAGACTTAAACGTAACTCTTTTTTCCCTATATACATCAATGGGGTTGCGGTACAGAGCTTTTCATTCCACGATTGCAGGTGATTTTTTTCTAACACTCTCTCCCCATTGATGTCTATGGAGAAAGCATGCACGAGCACATCAAAGCAGCGCTTAGATTGTGTGCGGTATGGAGCTCATCACCACCATATCGCATGCACAAGGTAACTTTTTAAAAACTTGTAATAGCAGCGCTATGGAGGGTGAAATAATGCAACTTTTGTTGCGTTGGTTTCGCACCATCTATAGCGCAAAACTTGTAATCTACAATTAAACTGCAGCCATATCTTTTTTATGAACCAGCAAAGCATATTCTAATTGGATTTGATGGTGTTTTTCTCCTCAGCTTTATTAGTTTTAGAACAGCTTGTTCAAGTGTGATCAATTTAAAATATTTCTGTGCCTTATCTGGATATACAGTATTTCTTTAAAATGTTGACGCAATAAAAAGTTCTTTGCTTATACCATAAATCAGTCTGCAGTGTACATGACTTTTTCTTTCCTGACAATAGTTTTTTAGACCTTTATAGCACTTGTGTTTTATATGCGTATGCAGCTAAATCTACAAGCTATATTTGAGCTGTGTGTTTCTATATTTTAAGTGTGTGTAATTTCCATACTGTTTACTACATATAGCTCTAATATATCTTTGAAAGGTCATGTCAGAATATTTATGATTTAAATATTTAGACTGCATACATAACAATCTATAAAAGAATGTCCTTATGAAAGTTATCAATCAATAGTGCTCTTAAAGAAAAAATATTTCCATGCAACTATAAAAAGACATTTGTTTCTTATTTCTGGCAGCCTTGGTACCTAGACATATCATCAGTATTTGAGAAGCATCATTTCTCCGGTTGCAAATTTCTTGCATATTATAGTATCTTTTCTTATTTATTTATTTATTTATTTATCTATTTATTTTGTTTGCATTTCGAAAAGTTTATACTTGAGATAAATGTATGTTTATTTTCTATTTTTCCTAACAAATTAGCAGTTATTAAGCCCTAAACTGTCTATGTATTATAGTGACGTACTTTCTTCTTTATAACAACTGTAAAAAATAATGGGCAGCTTAAATGACTGACAAATTTCACTGTAAAATGCACTTTAATTGGGTTCACTATGTTTATTGTTTTAGTGCATCTGCTAAATTTCATTAACAACTGACCACAACTATTGTAAGTTGACAATCCATCTTTTAAAAGAGACATTGCAAAGACTGCTAATAAAATATTGATGATCTGAACACATTGCTCCTTTGTGACCTATTAACATTACAAATTAGTATTAAAAATTGATCTCTGTAAAATACATCTGTACAGTCTTGAACTTTATGCATTGCTACCTATAATATATTTTAGCTCTCATATGTTCACTATATTAAATTAGTTGTAGTGAAGACAATACAATTGTCTGCTACATTACAAAACTCTATAGGCTTGTGAGCTGCTATAGGAAATCTCCTAAAGTACTGTCCTAATTCTCTAAAGGCAGATTTTACTTTGAGAATAATGTGTGTTGCAAAGGGGTGTTGCCTGCATTAAAGTATGTGAAGGCGATGCATACATTAAAATAGGACTCACAACAAATGTATCATGTAAAAATCAAATGAAGCAAAATAAATAAAGTATTGAATTAAAAATAACAGTAACAGTGTGTATTGTTTACCTGCTTTAAAAACATCTTAACAATATTTTATGGTAAAATTACATTTTTATTGAAATTGTGCAAGAAAGAAACCATTTAAGGGGCACAATAGAAATTAAAACAAAATTACATTACACTGCACACACAAATTACTGGGAAATTTGTTTTAGCAATACAAAAATTGAAGTATATTATTTTCCTTTTATAAATTACTTTCCTTGACTTTGCTAGAGGGTAGAGATGGGTGAATGTTTCTAAAAATTCCAAATTTAAAACGAATTTTGATTCATTCGTTCATTTGAATCAAATTTCAAATGTTTATATAACATTCTAACATTCTATTTTCGAATTTTCATTTTCAAATTTTTCAATAAAATTTGAAAATATTTGTTCGAATAATAGAATCTTTAGCTATGTATTCATTCAATTTTGAAATGTAATATTCGAATTTGAATGTGACATTCGAATTTGAATGTCACATTCAAATTCAAAATAGTATTTCTAGTCTACAACTGTGTTTAATAAATGTAATATTTGAATTCAAATGCTACATTCAGATGTCACATTCAAAATAGTATTTCTAGTCTAATACTGTGTTTTTTTAAATGTAATATTCAAATTTAAATGTGACATTGGAATTCAAATGTAACATTTGAATTCAAAATAGTATTTCTAGTCTACAACTGTGTCTAATAAATGTAATATTCAAATTTGAATGCTACATTCGAATTCTAATATCACATTCAAATTTGAAATAGTATTTCTAGTCTAATACTGTGTTTTTTTAAATGTAATATTCAAATTTGAATGTGAAATTCGAATTTGAAATGTAACATTCAAATTTTAAATAGTATTTCTAGTCTACAAATGTGTTTTATTAATCTAATATTCAAATTCGAATGTGTCATTCAAATTCAAAATTGTATTTCTAGTCTACAACTGTGTTTTATAAATGTTATATTCAAATTCAAATGACATTTAAATTCAAATGTGACATTTGAATTCAAATGTCACATTCAAATTCGAAAGTGACATTCAAAAACTGTAAATAACATTCGATAATAGAATTTTTTAAAATATTCGTTCTTATCATTATTCTATTATGTAAATCGAATTTCTACAATAACATTCATTCTAACATTCAAATTTGAATATAAACACATTCGCCCATCCCTACTAGAGGGCTAAACAGGGGCATTCCTTGGGCAAATCTGATATTTCTCAGCCATCTCTATTGTATTCTTCAAATATTTAACCCCTGCAGAAGTCTCTGTTTCTTCTTGCAAACTAAAATGTGACAAGATTGTGTCAAAATACAAGAAGCACTTAATAGAAAAATTAAAGGATATACAAATTGTGATATAGTATACACTGTTGGGTTAATAGCCTCAGGATTGCACAGACCTAGCTGGTGGTTGGTAAGTATTGTAAATTTGCAGCTTTTGCTAACTTGTAAAGGGTGAGTGAATACACGAGTGTGAAATTCTAATGATCATAAAAAAGTACAATAATTAAAAAAAATGATATAGAATGAATATGATAAAAAAGGTGATAAAAAAATATAAAAATAGAAGGTGGTCACAAAAATGTATGATGGTCACAAAATCGTGCTAATGAATGTCACAAAGAAAAAGAAAAAATTGTTGGGGAAAATGTGTACACAAAAAATATAAAAAATAGGAATAGAAATATCGATATATAAAAATAAATTGTAATCCAGTGATGAATAGCAGTCAATGCTAAAATTAAAAGGTGAAAGAAAAACGACCTTATTTCCTGATGGTGAGAATTCATTTTTAGTTTCTGGTGGTGAGAACCCACATAATGGATCCTCACCCTTTACCAAGTAAGAGTTAGCGAAAGCTACAACTTTACAATACTTACCAACCACCAGCTACTTCTGTGCAATCCCGAGGCTATTAACCCAGCAGTGCCCTTCACATTGCACCACTCCTACATGGATACACTTCACAAAACCCTGAATTAAGCAATATATACATAATTTTCGTTAATATAAATTGCCAATTGGGTACCACCAATACCAGGTTTAGGTCCACAAATCGGATATCTCAATCCTGCTCATCTACATTGGTTTTATACTTTTAATTTGCTATTTGTACATTGTGGATCCACAATATTTTATGATTTTTATTTCATGTTTTTTAACTGTGTAAATCGACTGCTATTTCCTATTTTTTATGATTGTATAACTAGGACACACTGTTTTACAATTAAACTTTAATTACCATTTAGACAACTATCACCTCTATTCATTTAAAGGGACATTAAACACTTTGAGATGGTAATATAAAATGCTAAATTGTATATAATAAAACAACTCTGCAATATACTTCCATTATTTATTTTGTCCTCTTTGCCTGTAATTCCATTCTGAAATTGTGAGCTTTTCAGTTCCTGTTAGAAATGGAAGTGCAGAACACTGTTAAATCCAGCACAACCATTGGCTGCACACTCTAGTGACCTATTTATAACTGACCCTAATTGGCCACAGCAGAGAAGGTAACACAAGTTACAACATGGCAGCTCCCAGTATTTTATAGACACTAAAATGTTACACTTATTTTGTCACTTTTTAAAGAACTAATGAAACTTAAAAAATACATCTACATGTTAGTCATGGACTAATCTTTTCTTTGAATGCCTCATTCTATCTAGCATGTATTTAGTGTTTAATGTCCCTTTAATATACTCCACAACATTGGAGGCCCTAGTCACCTGGCCCTATTTCAGGCGCTCTGAACATCCACATTCACTATCAATCTTCCCCAGGCTAGCTAGATAGCCTTTGGTCATAGCTATAGGTGTATCTGTCTCTTGGCACTGTATCTATATTATCCACTATATAGTATACACTGAAAGCATATCAATCTGATTTGTATTTGTTGCAGGATTTATTTTGTAATGTGCCCCCCCCCCCCGTTCCCTGCAAAATTTGCTCTTCCCAGTAAAGTTCCTCTTTCCAGTGAGCTCCATTACTTTCTCACCCTTCTTTAAAGAAATCCCTGAGGGCACCCTATTAGACTCGCGGTGCAAACACAATCGCATATTTTCATATATTTGTACCCGATCGCATATTATAATATGTGCATACTCGATCGCATATTAATATGTGCAAGTCCAACATAAAAATATGAATATTTGCATAAATATGCTTTTAAATGTTTTCATCAAATTAACAGCAAAGGTCTCCAATGTACTTACACTGTATGTCTATATATGTATACATCTGTATTTATGTTTTTATAGGTGTATATGTTTTCCCTCAGAGCGCATCTGGGCAGCTGTCTAGTCACAGCCTTGACCGACCGCGCCATTACACACAATGTAGCTCGCTCCTGCTGTCAGACAAAGCAGAAGCAAACTACATTGAGTGTAATGACGTGGTCGGGCCGGGCTGTGACTAGACAGCTGCCCAGATGCGCTCTGAGGGAAAACCAGACCAGCTCAGTAGAGCACAGAGTGCGGTTCTGAAAAACCCTCTTTTTTAATAAAAATTCATAGGCAATATTATGTTATATAAAGCTAGCACTAATATAATGTTATATATTTCTGCACTATGTGCAGAATTATATAACATTATTTTCTAGGTTTACTGGCCCTTTAAGTTGGAAATTTCCTTGCTTGTTAACCTTTGGTTAAGAACTTTACTTACTTTACTTTACTTTAAGCGCTAATGTAATCTTTTGACAATTAAATTCCTTGTTTATTTAAATGTTCTTGAATTCTTTAATTCACATTCATCTGCACAATTAATATTTGTATGCATATACATATAAAAAAATACACAGAGAGGATAAAAATTATCAAAAAGAGGACTACAATCAAACAGCAATTAGTAGTTATTTAAAAACTATACAAGTCTGACACACTGAGCTGTGCACATACAAACATGATTGATTACTACACAACACTATACAATATCTGACATTCTGAGCTGTGCACATACACACAGTGATTACCAAACAACACTAAATACACACAGAGAGAAGCACACTCACAGGAACGAACAATCAGCTCATTACCATTGTTAGCCTGTTCTATGGCGATTTACCACCTGGGTGCAACTTCTTTTAGCCCAGTAATGCTTTTCACAGAGTAGAACTTTCCTTTAGTATATCAGCCTGATCCCGCCTATTACGGTCAGTCCAGCACCAAAATACCAGGCAATTCCTCTCTGAACAAGGAACACTGCAACCCCAGACGATCGTTTCGGCCTTCATTGGGCCTTGTCAGTGAGGTGTAGCAGTATTCCTCTAAGCACACTGAGCAAGGAGTCCACGTCTGGTTGCCCCCTTTTCCCATAGGGAGACTAAATGCACACAGAGAGAAGTGCACTCACAGGAATGAACAACCAGCTCAATACCATTGTTAGCCGGTTCTATGGTGATTTACCACCTGGGTGCAACTTCTTTTAGCCCAGTAATGCTTTTCACAGAGTAGAACTTTCCTGTAGTATACTAGTCTGATTGTCATGGGTTATGCCACTACTGATGCCATTGATTATGTTATAGGTGATGTCACTAGTGATGTCATTGATGATGTATTTAATGTGTGATGTAATCAGTGATGTCACTTTGAATATCATGCAAAGCACCCAGGGTGGGGCCAGTTTAAGTTGGAAATGTCCTTGCTTGTTAACCTTTGGTTAAGAACTTAAACTTTAAGCGCTAATGTAATCGTTCGAAAATTAAATTCCTTGTTCATTTAAATTGTCTTGAATTCTTTAATTCACACTCATCTGCACAATTAATATTTGTATGCATATACATATAAACAAATACACAGAGAGGATAAAAATTATCAAAAAAACTACAATCAAACAGCTATTAGTAATTATTTAAAAACTATACCATAAGTCTGACACACTGAGCTGTGCACATACAAACATGATTGATAACTATACAACACTATGCAATATCTGACATTCTGAGCTGTGCACATACACACAGTGATTACCAAACAACGCTATACAATAGGTCTGACACGCTGAGCTGTGCCCTACACACAGCGATTGGTTACTATTCAACCCTATACAATAAGTCTGACACGCTGAGCTGTGAACATGTACACGATTGCTTACTATACAGCACTATACAATAGGTCTGGCACACTGAGCTGTGCACATACACACAATCATTGTTTACTGTACAACACTATACAATAAGTCTGACACGTTGAGCTGTGCACCACACACTATGATTGATTATTATACAATACTATACAATAAGTCTGACACACTAAGCAGTGCACCACACACAGTGATTGATTAATATACATTAAGTCTGATGCGCTGAGCTGTGCACACACACACACACAGTGATTGATTACTATACAACACTATACAATAGGTCTGACATGCTTAGTTGTGCACCACATATTGTGATTGATTACTATACAACACTATACAATAGGTCTGACATGCTGAGCTGTGCACAACACACTGTGATTGATAACTATACAACATTATACAATAAGTCTGTCACAAAGGGATGTGCACATACACACAGTCTGACGTGCTGAGCTGTGGATCAGCCAATAGAATTGAACTTCAATCCTATTGGCTGATTGCATCAGCCAATAGGATTTTTTCTACCTTAATTCCGATTGGCTGATAGAATTCTATCAGCCAATCGGAATCTAAGGGACGCCATCTTGGATGATGTCAGTTAAAGGTACCTTGTATTTAATTTAGTTAATTTATTTAATTGTAGTGTAGTGTTAGGTGTAATTGTAACTTAGGTTAGGTTTTATTTTACAGGTACTTTTGTATTTAGTTTAGCTAGGTAGTTATTAAATAGTTAATAACTATTTAGTAACTATTCTACCTAGTTAAAATAAATGCAAACTTGCCTGTAAAATAAAAATAAATCCTAAGCTAGCTACAATGTAACTATTAGTTATATTGTAGCTAGCGTAGGGTTTATTTTACAGGTAAGTATTTAGTTTTAAATAGGATTAATTTAGTTAATAATAGGAATTTTTAGTTAGATTTCTTTTAATTATATTTAATTTAGGGGGTGTTAGGGCTAGGGTTAGACTTAGATTTAGGGGTTAATAACTTTTATATAGTGGTGGCGACGTTGGGGGCAGCAGATTAGGAGTTAATAAATGTAGGTAGGTAGCAGCAATGTTAGGGACTGCAGATTAGGGGTTAATAATATTTAACTAGTGTTTGCGAGGCGGGAGTACATAAATTTAGTGGTTAATATATTTATTATAGTGGTGGCGATGTCCGGTTCGGCAGATTAGGGGTTAAAATTTTTCTTTTAGTGTTTGCGATGTGGGAGGGCCTTGGTTTAGGGGTTAAAAGGTAGTTTATGGGTGTTAGTGTACTTTTTAGCACTTTAGTTAAGAGTTTTATGCTACAGCGTTGAAGTGTAAAACTCTTAACTACTGACTTTAAAATGTGGTACCAGTCTTGACAGGAGAGGGTCTATCGCTCACTCTTTGGCAGACTCGTAATACCGGCGCTATGCAAGTGCCATTGATAAAAGAGGATATGCAATTTACGTAAGTGGATTTGCGGTATTTCCAAGTCTGGCCAAAAAAGTGAGCAGTACACCTGTACCTGCAAGACTCATAATACCAGCGGGTGTTAAAAAGCAGCGTTAGGATCTCTTAAAGCTGCTTTCTAAGCCTAACGCACAACTCGTAATCTAGCCGATAGTGTACAAATGTTCCCATCTGTCAGCTGTACTTATGGAATTTTAAAATGCTGTACTCTATATGGTCTTGGTAGAACCATAAGCTGTGGTACTCATATCATTAAATCTGGTTAAATGCAGGATTTAGGCTTGTTGGTATGTATTTTAAAATTAAGTAAGCTGTAGTGAAAACTGAACAGTTTTAAGTTAACCTGTCTCATTTCAAACACTGAGCAATATTAGTCTGAGAGTTTAACATCATATGCAGATGTAAAAATCTTAGATAAAATGCCTCCTTGCATCTGGAAAGTCCTTGCATAAAGGGACAGTAAACTGGAATGTAATATATATATATATATATATATATATATATATATATATATATATATATATATATATATATATATATATATATATATATATACCAATAGAGCACCTACCATTTGTGTATTGAGGAGGAAACATTTCTGCATGGTTTTAAATATAGAATTTCTACAGCATTGTCAAATAATCATAAATACATTGCTGCTAAAAAAAAAATGTTTTTATGGACCCCTGGCCCTACCATACAACTACTACCACACTGAAAATACAATCTGAAATTGCACAAAGAAATAAAAAACATTTGCTAAGTAAGTCCTACCTCCTCTGCAAATGAAAGTGATCTGCAGTCTGACTCAGGCACACACTGTACAAACAAAGTGCCAAGTCTGTCTCACACTGTGCATAGTGGTTTAGTGCACACTCAGAAATCTTCTCAAATGCTAATACTTTACTCCTTGTAATAACATTTCCCATGCTCAATTAGCACTCTGCTGTAGTACCCACTGGTGGCTGCCAAAATTTAAAAACATTTTTTTTTTAAGTTCTTGCCTCATGGGGCCCCCCTGGCCCATTGGGCCCCTGACAGGAGTCACCCCTGTCACTCCCTGATGGCGGCCCTGAGGGGTGCACACACACAGTGATTGATTACTTTACAACACTATACAATAGATCTGACATTCTGAGCTGTGCACCACACATAGTGATTGATTACTATTCAACACTATACAATTGGTCTGATATGCTGAGCACCACACACAGTGATCAATTACAATACAAGAATATACAATAAATATGAAATGCTGAGCAGTGCACCACGCACTGTAATTGGTAACTATACAACACTATACAATAAGTCTGACATGCTGAGCTGTGCACCACACAGGCTTGCCGGAAACAGCAGTTATGAAGCAGCAGTCTAAAGACTGCTGCTTCATAACTTGTCCGTCTGCTCTGAGGCTGCAGACATCAATCCACCCGATCATATACGATCGGGCTGATTGACACCCCCTGTTAGTGGCCCGAATCTGTAGGGGGCGGCAGTGCACAAGCAGTTCACCAGAACTGCTTGTGCAATGATAAATGCCAACAGCATATGCTGTCGGCATTCATAGATGTCTGTCAGACATGATCCGCTGAGCGGATCATGTCCTACAGACCGATGATTAATTGGCCCCACAGTGTTTAATTACTATATAACACTATACAATAAGTCTGACATGCTGAGCTGTGCACCACACACCGTGATTGGTAATTTTACAACACTATGCAATAAGTCTGACACTGGGATGTGCACATACACAAAGTGATTGATTACTATACAACACTATACAATAAGTCTGACATGCTGAACTGTGCACCATACACGCAGTGTTTAATTACTTTGCAACACTTTGCAATAAGTCTAACACGGTGAGCAGTGCACCTCCCACATTGATTACCATACAACAGTAAAATAAATCTGACACACTTTGCTGTGCACCACACACAATGATTAATTACTATAAAACACTATAAAATAAGGCTGACACGCTGAGCTGTGCACATACTCACAGTAATTCATTACTATACAACACTATACAATAAGTCTGAACTGCTGAGCTGTGCAGCACACAGAGTGATTGATTACTATACAACACTATACAATAAGTCTGACACACTGAGCTATGCATCACACACAGTGATTGATTATTATACAACACTATACAATAAGTCTGACATGCTGAGCTGTCCACCATACACAGTGATTGATTACTATACAAGACTAAACAATGTCTGACATGCTGAGCTGTGCACATACACACTGTGATTGATTACTATTCAACACTACACAATAAGTCTGGCATGCTCAGCTGTGCACATACACACTGTGATGGATTACTATACAACACTATACAATAAGTCTGACATGCTGTGCTTTGCACATACACACTGTGATGGATTACTATACAATACTATACAATAAGTCTGACATGCTGTGCTTTGCACATACACACTGCGATGGTTTACTATACAACACTATACAATAAGTCTGACATGCTGAGCTGTGCACATACACACTGTGATTGATTACTATTCAACACTATACACTAAGTCTGACATGCTCAGCTGTGCACATACACACTGTGATAGATTACTATACAACACTATACAATAAGTCTGACATGCTGTGCACATACACATGAGGGGGGAATGGTGGATTAGCCAGCATGGCTATATAAGTAATTTGCTTATTTATGAAAATTATTTTAAAATACTTGCCAGCAATTTTTTTACATTTTTGTAATGCAAACCACTTTTACTTAATTAACACTTTAGGATATGCAGACTGAGATCGCAACATGTTTTTTGTCCCACCTTAAGTCTATAGGATTTTCAACTTACAAATCTGTTTTTTTCAATCTCAATTATCTCAAAACCTACTTAACCAAATCACTTGAGCAAAAATATTTTCTCAAGTTTCTGTTTAGCACTGTAGTTTAACACGGTTTGTTAGCTTTTTTTTTATTATTTTGTTCTGCATGCTCCATTGAAGTTTAGGAATAGAAGAAGTTAGCGCATATGCTATATCTGAAGTCCTGAAGTTAGTGCGCATCTGGTTTTGCTCGCACAAATAATTTACTGTTAACTTGTAATATGCATGCTAACCCACCCGCGCTAAAAGTTTACATTGGGTGGTGTTTACGAGTGAGCACATATTTTTTTTTAGCACATAACCTGGTCCTTTATAAGCGCAGTATTGATGTTATTCCCCGCCTTCCTTTAGTCATAGCTGCCACCAGGTTGAAATCTAACTTTGCATATGTGCAGCTGCAGCAGCTCTCGTTCAGATACCTGCAGTTCTGAAATATCGTCAAACATGATAATTAGAGAGAGGTGCATGAAATATATTTGGTGTGTAATATCCCTTTAAATAGAGAAATTATGATTGCAATCTATTAAAATAAAATAGTGTAGTAGCAATGCAGAAGCTAGGAGAAAGGTTGTTGTGGCAGTACAACATATAGTTTGATATTTAAATAAATATATACATACATTAATACGGAAACTATCAACCTGGTCTGTCCATGCTGGTAATTGATTCACTGAAAGTCTCCAGAACTTGGGATACCTGTTGCATACATTAACCAGGTCTAGTACTGCAGGTATGGGACCATGGGGTCAATGTATCAAGCTCCGTACGGTTATGAAGCAGCGGTCTAAAGAATCTGCATGGGGCGGTATTTCACAAGAAATGCTTGTACAATGATAAATGGTGACAGCGTATGCTGTCGGCATTTATCGATGTGTGGTGGACATGATGCGCTACATCGTATCATGTCCGTCCGCACAATAATAAATAGACCCCCATGTTTGAGTCATTTTATGCACATACATATTTTTTGATTGATCTAATTGCCTTGTGTAAATCTCTGAATCCCAGTATGGATTATTTTATAATGTTCATTGCAATACAGAAATGTATTTTGTCTTTGGATGATTCTTATTTATCCTGAATCTCATTTATATTTTGCTATGATTCTAGCGTTGTGTGCAACACTTACAATCTTTGATATTATTTAAATAAATCAAAGTGTCACATGAATATGAATAATACGCATGATGTGAGCAAAGTTAAAATAATTTTGGAGTCAATAATAACTTTTGTTAGATTATCTCTAACATTGTGCTTTTTAATAATTGAACACTAAATACAAATTCGCGGTTATTTGCATCAGAATCAGAGATGACATGATAATATTTCTTCAAAATAATGGCAATTTTGAAAATTGCTTTGATTAGAATTTCTGCCAAAATTTATGTGTGGAAAAGTTGTTGCAGAAAACAATGTAAGTTAATGAGTGTCTTTCTTACTTTGTATTTAGCAAACATTTTGTGAATAAACAGTAAACCTAGATATTTATAATATAAATTGAACTTTATACAAGGAGTCACAGAATTTTAGAAGGGTTATGAACAAGGCAACATACCAAATAATTATAGAGAAAACAGAAGACTTCCTGGCTTTTATTGTTATTTAAAAATAAAATAAAAATAATAATAATAATTATATGTATACTAAAGACATAACAAGTACATAATTTACATACCTTGTATTACTTAGTAAGTGGATATATGGCACAGTATTCCATGTGATGTACAAGTCGAAAAATTGTATTTTATGAACTTAATACTATTAGGTAGTGTAAGATCAAAATGTAAACATTATTAAGATAACTTAAAATTAATGTGTGAATTTCATTAAATATAGATATTTTACGTTAGTGATACATTCATTATGCGGGTGAGCACGGACTGCTGAGGAATTCAATGTTTCTGCGTCTTTGCCTTTCAAGACTATGGCCACTAGTTATCAAGCCGTGAACCGCAAATACACTGTAATTCCACAGTGTATTTGTGGCGAGGCTGATTCGCCTTAGTTATCAAGCCCTACACACCGGCAAAAGTAGAATATAGTGATGTAAGCTTCGATCCACCGGACTCAGTCCGACACAGATCGATTCTTACGTCACTCCAGATGTTCCGAACACAAGTTCGGCACAATCTGACTACTTTTGCTAGTTATCAAAAAACTAGCAGGTACGCTCAGCACTTTTCCGGCCCAGCGTACCTGGTTTTCAATCCGCCGCCCTGGAGGTGGCGGATCCCATAGGAATCAATGGGAGTCTGACCATAGCGAAAGTTCATGTTCGCTGCTGCCCGACATCCCATTGCTTCCTATGGGAGATGTCTACACCTAACACCCTAACATGTACCCCAAGTCTAAACACCCCTAATCTGCCCCCCCTACACCGCCGCAACTAAATAAATGTATTACTCCCTAAACCGCCGCTCCCGGACCCCGCCGCAACTATAATAAACTGATTAACCCCTAAACCGCCGCTCCTGGACCCCGCCGCCACCTACATAATACCTATTAACCCCTATCCTGCCCCCCCTACACCGCCGCCACCTATAATAAAGTTATTAACCCCTATCTTGCGGATCCCGGACCCCGCCACAACTAAATAAATTGTTTAACCCCTAAAACGCCGCTCCCGGGAGTCTGACCATAGCGAAAGTTCATGTTCGCTGCTGCCCGACATCCCATTGATTCCTATGGGAGATGTCTACACCTAACACCCTAACATGTACCCCGAGTCTAAACACCCCTAATCTGCCCCCCCCTACACCGCCGCAACAAAATAAATGTATTACCCCCTAAACCGCCGCTCCCGGACCCCGCCGCAACTATAATAAACTGATTAACCCCTAAACCACCGCTCCTGGACCCCGCCGCCACCTACATAGGATGAAGACTTCTGCCGGTCTGGATGTCCTCTTCTGGCCCATCGGATGAAGACTACTGGACAGATCGGATGACCACTAGTGCCCGGCTGGGTGAAGACTTCTCAAGGTAGGGTGATCTTCAGGGGGGTAGTGTTAGGTTTATTTAAGGGGGGTTTGCGTTAGAGTAGGGGTATGTGGGTTGTGGGTTTTAATGTTGGGGGGATTGTATTTTTTTTTACATGCAAAAGAGCTGTTTACTTTGGGGCATGCCCCGTAAAAGGCCCTTTTAAGGGCTGGTAAAAGAGCTGTTAACTTTTGTAATTTAGAATAGGGTAGGACATTTTTTTTATTTTGGGGGGCTTTGTTATTTTATTAGGGGCTTTGATTAGGTATAATTAGATTAAAAATCTTGTAATATTTTTTAATTTTTTGTAACTTAGTTTATTTAATTGTATTTAATTGTAGGTATTTGTAGTTAATTAATTTACTATATTTATTGATAGTGTAGTGTTAGGTTTAATTGTAACTTAGGTTAGGATTTATTTTACATGTAAGTTTGTATTTCTTTTAGCTAGGTATTATTAAATAGTTAATAACTATTTAATAGCTATTCTACCTAGCTAAAATAAATACAAAGTTACCTGTAAAATAAATATAAACCCTAAGATAGCTACAATGTAATTATTAATTACATTGTAGCTATCTTAGGGTTTATTTTACAGGTAAGTATTTAGTTTTAAATAGGAATAACTAATTTAATAAGAGTAATATTTATTTAGGTTTATTTAATTAATACACTTTAGGTGACAGAGAGGTTAAGTAGCAGCGGTCTTAAAAGGCTTTTAAGGGGCTCCGAAGCTGCTCTTGCAGCTTGATAATTGGAGCCCATTATTTCTAGCAGATGTTTACTGTTTAGCATGTATTTAAGTTCAAAACATGTCTGCTCTCTTATCACATTGAGGACAGGGGCTACTATTGCTTATTTTGCAAGAAAACAACTATGCTTTTGCTGTGTTTTACACAATCTGTTTCTTTTTATGTTTACTTTGATTTAACATTTTTGTTTTTACAATAGGAGCACTGTTTAATGTCACTTTTAAATTATTTCCTTCATGAAACTTTCATTGGTATAGATGAATTAATAGTGTCATTTACAAAGGTAAAACAGTAATATTTTTAGATAATTTTCGAGATACTTTGGAACGTTAGTATATATATATCCCTTACAACTTCATTTGCCTATTCTCAACAAGCTTACTTAGGCCAAGTTTACATAGTTGCTGATAAGCATGTGTAAAATGGTAAAAATCTGGGGCGCGATCCGATATAGATCGCAGTTTGCGGCGCAAGCGAGGGAACCCGCGTCGCCCGCAGTTTCAGCTCGCAACTCGAGTTATCCCATATATGTTGCCGTCAGATGCTAACATGCCGTAAGTCTGACAAACCAGCGATGTCCAGAAATCTGTGCAAGTACAAATTTCTGGCGTCGCCAGTGACTTGCGGCACGTTAGAAACTGCCGGCGCCTACAAAACCTGACTAAAGTCTAAATCACCCGCACTGTCTAACACGCCTCCCTAACATAGCCCGACACGTCTAACACGCCTCCCTAACATAGCCCGACACGTCTAACCCTCTATCCGCTATCCCCCCTCACTATCCTAACAATAAAATATGTATTAACCTCTAAACCGCCGCTACCTAATAAAGTTATTAACCCCTAAACCGCCGCCATCTATATTAAATTATTTAACCCCTAAAATACTAAACTATCCCTACCACTAAACCTAAGTCTAACCCTACAAATAGCCCTGAAAAGGGCTTTTTGTGTGGCATTGCCCCAAAGTAACAGCTCTTTTGCCAGCCCTTAAAAGGGCTTTTTGTGGGGCATGCCCCAAAGTAACAGCTCTTTTGCCAGCCCTTAAAAGGGCTTTTGGCGGGGCTTTGTCACAAAGTAAACTGCTCTGTTGCCTACAATCTACATCCCCCTACACCGCGGCCACCTATAATAAATGTATTAACCCCTAATCTAATCCCCCTACACCGCCCCCAGCTATATTAACTATATTAACCCTAATTATATTAGGGTTAATATAGTTAATATAGTTATTATATTATATATATTAACTATATTAACCCTAATTATATTAGGGTTAATATAGTTAATATCGTTATTATATTATTTATATATTAAGTATAATAACCCTATCTAACTCTAACATCCTAACTAAACTCTTATTAAAATAAATCTAATATTAATATTATTAATTAAAATATTCCTATTTAAATCTAAATACTTACCTATAAAATAAACCCTAAGATAGCTACAATGTAATTAATAATTACATTATAGCTATGTTAGGGTTTATATTTATTTTACAGGTAAATTGTTAATTATTTTAACTAGGTATAATAGCTATTAAATAGTTATTAACTATTTAATAGCTACCTAGTTAAAATAATTACCCAATTACCTGTAAAATAAATCCTAACCTAAGTTACAAATACACCTACACTATCAATAAATTAAATAAACTACAAATATCTATCTAAAAATACAATTAAATAAACTAAACTAAATTACAAAAAAAAAACACTAAATTACAAAAAATAAAAAAAAGATTACAAGATTTTTAAGCTAATTACACCTATTCTAAGCCCCCTAATAAAATAATAAAGCCCCCCAAAATAAAAAAAATTCCCTACCCTATTCTAAATTAAAACAAGTTCAAAGCTCTTTTACCTTACCAGCCCTTAAAAGGGCCTTTTGTGGGGGCATGCCCCAAAGAAAACTGCTCTTTTGCCTGCAAAAAAAACACAATACCACCCCCCAACATTACAGCCCACCACCCACATACCCCTAATCTAACCCAAACCCCCCTTAAATAAACCTAACACTACCCCCCCTGAAGATCTCCCTACCTTGTATTCACCCCGCCGGGCAGAACTCCTGATCCGATCCGGGCGATGTGTTCCAGCAAGCGGCAGTGAAGTCTTCTTCCATCCGGGCGATGTCTTGAAGCAAGCGGCAGAGAGTCTTCTTCCATCGGCGACGTCTTCAAGCAAATCGGCATCTTCAATCTTCTTACTTTGCTCCTCCGCCGCGGAGCATCCTTCCGGCACGACGACTTCCCGACGAATGAGGTTCCTTTAAATGACGTCATCCAAGATGGCATCCGTCGAATTCCGATTGGCTGATAGGATTCTATCAGCCAATCGGAATTAAGGTAGAAAAATCTGATTGGCTGATTGAATCAGCCAATCAGATTCAAGTTCAATCTGATTGGCTGATTGGTTCAGCCAATCGGATTGAACTTGAATCTGATTGGCTGATTGAATCAGCCAATCAGATTTTTCTACCTTAATTCCGATTGGCTGATAGAATCCTATCAGCCAATCAGAATTCGACGGACGCCATCTTGGATGACGTCATTTAAAGGAACCTCATTCGTCGGGAAGTCGTCGTGCCGGAAGGATGCTCCGCGGCGGAGGAGCGAAGTAAGAAGATTGAAGATGCCGATTTGCTTGAAGACGTCGCCGATGGAAGAAGACTCTCTGCCGCTTGCTTCAAGACATCGCCCGGATGGAAGAAGACTTCACTGCCGCTTGCTGGAACACATCGCCCGGATCGGATCAGGAGTTCTGCCCGGCGGGGTGAATACAAGGTAGGGAGATCTTCAGGGGGGGTAGTGTTAGGTTTATTTAAGGGGGGTTTGGGTTAGATTAGGGGTATGTGGGTGGTGGGCTGTAATGTTGGGGGGTGGTATTGTGTTTTTTTTGCAGGCAAAAGAGCAGTTTTCTTTGGGGCATGCTATATTAACTCTATCTAACCCTAACACCCCTAACTAAATTCTTATTAAATAAATCTAATTCATATTATAAACTAAAATATTCCTATTTAAATCTAAATACTTACCTATAAAATAAACCCTAAGATAGCTACAATGTAATTAATAATTACATTATAGCTATGTTATTAACTATTTAATAGCTACCTAGTTAAAATAATTACCCAATTACCTGTAAAATAAATCCTAACCTAAGTTACAAATACACCTACACTATCAATAAATTAAATAAACTACAAATATCTATCTAAAAATACAATTAAATAAACTAAACTAAATTACAAAAAAAAACCACTAAATTACAAAAAATAAAAAAAAGATTACAAGATTTTTAAGCTAATTACACCTATTCTAAGCCCCCTAATAAAATAATAAAGCCCCCCAAAATAAAAAAAATTCCCTACCCTATTCTAAATTAAAACAAGTTCAAAGCTCTTTTACCTTACCAGCCCTTAAAAGGGCCTTTTGTGGGGGCATGCCCCAAAGAAAACTGCTCTTTTGCCTGCAAAAAAAACACAATACCACCCCCCAACATTACAGCCCACCACCCACATACCCCTAATCTAACCCAAACCCCCCTTAAATAAACCTAACACTACCCCCCCTGAAGATCTCCCTACCTTGTATTCACCCCGCCGGGCAGAACTCCTGATCCGATCCGGGCGATGTGTTCCAGCAAGCGGCAGTGAAGTCTTCTTCCATCCGGGCGACGTCTTCAAGCAAATCGGCATCTTCAATCTTCTTACTTTGCTCCTCCGCCGCGGAGCATCCTTCCGGCACGACGACTTCCCGACGAATGAGGTTCCTTTAAATGACGTCATCCAAGATGGCATCCGTCGAATTCCGATTGGCTGATAGGATTCTATCAGCCAATCGGAATTAAGGTAGAAAAATCTGATTGGCTGATTGAATCAGCCAATCAGATTCAAGTTCAATCTGATTGGCTGATTGGTTCAGCCAATCGGATTGAACTTGAATCTGATTGGCTGATTCAATCAGCCAATCAGATTTTTCTACCTTAATTCCGATTGGCTGATAGAATCCTATCAGCCAATCAGAATTCGACGGACGCCATCTTGGATGACGTCATTTAAAGGAACCTCATTCGTCGGGAAGTCGTCGTGCCGGAAGGATGCTCCGCGGCGGAGGAGCGAAGTAAGAAGATTGAAGATGCCGATTTGCTTGAAGACGTCGCCGATGGAAGAAGACTCTCTGCCGCTTGCTTCAAGACATCGCCCGGATGGAAGAAGACTTCACTGCCGCTTGCTGGAACACATCGCCCGGATCGGATCAGGAGTTCTGCCCGGCGGGGTGAATACAAGGTAGGGAGATCTTCAGGGGGGGTAGTGTTAGGTTTATTTAAGGGGGGTTTGGGTTAGATTAGGGGTATGTGGGTGGTGGGTTGTAATGTTGGGGGGTGGTATTGTGTTTTTTTTTGCAGGCAAAAGAGCAGTTTTCTTTGGGGCATGCCCCCACAAAAAAGCCCTTTTAAGGGCTGGTAAGGTAAAAGAGCTTTGAACTTGTTTTAATTTAGAATAGGGTAGGGAATTTTTTTATTTTGGGGGGCTTTATTATTTTATTAGGGGGCTTAGAATAGGTGTAATTAGCTTAAAAATCTTGTAATCTTTTTTTTATTTTTTGTAATTTAGTGTTTTTTTTTTGTAATTTAGTTTAGTTTATTTAATTGTATTTTTAGATAGATATTTGTAGTTTATTTAATTTATTGATAGTGTAGGTGTTTTGGTAACTTAGGTTAGGATTTATTTTACAGGTAATTGGGTAATTATTTTAACTAGGTAGCTATTAAATAGTTCATAACTATTTAATAGCTATTATACCTAGTTAAAATAATTAACAATTTACCTGTAAAATAAATATAAACCCTAACATAGCTATAATGTAATTATTAATTACATTGTAGCTATCTTAGGGTTTATTTTATAGGTAAGTATTTAGATTTAAATAGGAATATTTTAGTTTATAATATGAATTAGATTTATTTAATAAGAATTTAGTTAGGGGTGTTAGGGTTAGATAGAGTTAATATAGTTAATATAAATACTATAGTAACTATATTAACCCTAATATAATTAGGGTTAATATAGTTAATATATATAATGTAATAACTATATTAACTATAATATACTTAGGGTTAATATAGATAATATAGCTGGCGGCGGGGTAGGTAGATTAAATTAGGGGTTAATAATTTTAATATAGATGGCGGCGGTGTAAGGGGTTCACATTAGGGGATAGATCAGTTAGATGGTGGCGGTTTTAGGGGTTCACATTAGGGGATAGATCAGTTAGATGGTGGCGGTTTTAGGGGCTCACAGTAGGGGGTTAGTTTATGTAGATGGCGGCGGTTTAGGGGTTAAATACTTTATTAGGGTTTGCGGTGGGGGATCGCGGTTGACAGGGAGATAGACATTGCGCATGCGTTAGGTTTATTTTAGCAGATCGCGGTTGACAGGGAGATAGACATTGCGCATGCGTTAGGTGTTAGGTTTATTTTAGAAGATCGTGGTTGACAGGGAGATAGACATTGCCCATGTGTTAGGTTTTAGGTTTATTTTAGCAACCAGTTTAGGGAGTTACGGGGCTCCAATAGTCAGCGTAAGGCTTCTTACGGTTGCTTTTTGTGGCGAGGTGAAAATGGAGTAAGATTTCTCCATTTTCGCCACGTAAGTCCTTACGCTGTATATTGGATACCAAATTGCGCGGGTTTGGTATACCTGCCTATGGCCCAAAAAACTACGGGCAACGGCAGAAATATACGCGCGTAACTTCTAGGTTACGCCGTATATAGGATACCAAACCCGCGCAAATATTGGCGTCGCCGACTTTTGCGGGCGACGATTTTTATTGGATCGACCTCTTGACTTCTTCAAATCCCACATTAGTTTGTTTTGCACAAAGTTTACATACTTTTCTATTACATTTTACTAGGTTGACAAAAACTCAGCAGATGCAAGATGGGCCTTTTTAGCATATTTGAAAGTATGTCTGGAAATTGTCTAGTGTGCTGGTATTGGGTGGATTGTTTGGGTAAAAATGTACATATACTGTATATCTATGTATTTAATAGCTATGTGCATGTTATCTTGTACCACCAACAAGATCCGTAGGAAACACAATATAACAGAAATCATGAACACAACATCTAAAAATGGCATTTAGCAATCCATTTCTTAAAATTGTTTCATTTTACTTTATACTTAAAATCCTTTTACTACATACCCAAAATCTATTGCAGTTGTGATTGTAATTTAAATGTATGCCTTTACATCTTGTTTTTTCGTGAACAAGATATTTAGCGCAGGTTTTTTTAAAAAACAAACATCAATTCCAAAAATAATGTTTTGAATAATTAATTAAATAATCATGGTTTACAATATCTAGAACATTGTGTTGTCACCTTCTTACAATCATAGGAATATTATTATATATTTGAAACTTCTGGCAATATATAAACCTTGTATTCTTTCATGTTTTGCAGTAAAATAACTTTTAAAATCCAGCTAAAGAAGGTGCATCCGTTGTGCGTCTTCTTCTTATAGAATATAATTTCCCACTCTCTTCTTCTTGATTTCAGATGAAAATCTCATCACATCAGAAAACAATGTTTTCTTTTTTTTTTATAATTTTTATTGAGGTATACATGACATTGGTTACAGGCATATTGCAAGTCAGACTTTTCCATTAATCATACATATTAACATAGATATTGAGAAGCAATCATATCAATATGCAAATACAACCGTCTTATGATTAATGTGGTGATCATATCTGATAGGTCAGAAAAGGGAGAAACTAAATGCAAAGCCTTCAGAGGGACAACCCAGAAGTAATACCTCAAATTTTCTTCATTTAGTTGGTAGTGAATGGTTTCCCCAAACTTGAATAAATTGTCCACTCTTGGCCCGCTGAGAGCAGAATAAAATTTGGAGGGGGAATATTGGAGAAACAAAAAAAAGGGCTGAAAGGGCCAATTATGGACCCAAATTCTGATATTGTAATGCATAATATGAAGGAAACCATCAGTACAGTAATTGCAGGGTAACTGGGTGGGGTGTGGGTTAAAATGTAGTGTCTCTATAAGATTCAAAAGGGAAATGTTTATTTATAAATGAGTATCTGGGACTATCTAGCAGAAAGTTATTAATGCGGATATAGATCCAGTAGGGTGCATTTCTAATTTAAGCCCATAGTTCTACAGTCCAATTGGAAAAAGGTTAAGGTGCGGTAGTTTCCATACAATATATAGTTTTACAGGTGGATATTTTCTTACTGATCTCAAATGTGGTGGTTAGGAAGAGAAGACGAGGACATGCTGCCACAGCCGTAGACAGCATGCCCACAAGAGAGAGTATGTTAGGACATCTTCCCAATGCCAGAAAAGCTTTATAATGCATGTCAGTCATAGACAATACATAATAAGGTATTTTACAAAGTGATAATATACACAATGAGTGAGACTTAGCCCCTTCAAATTGCTTTGTAATAATAAGATAGCGCCATATGGATATATGTGGCATTAAAATGTAATATATCCCTCATCTAAAGCAAGGATGAAAAGTTAATGTGGTGAAGTTCAACTTTCTAGTGATATGGTGTGCTGTTTGCAAAGACCTATATTAGATTATCAGAGGTGTGCACCTAGGTGGGATTCAAAACAGAAACCATGTTGTGGTAGTAGTGATTGGACATTATGGGGTAAGTTTATGTATTATTCTACACATAACAAATAAGCATTTCAGTTGTTGGTATATGATATGTAGCTATTGGTGTGCTAATATTGTATCCCGTTTAATTACCAGCAATGCACTTGATAGTTCAATTTTATGCAGAGGATCAAAGAAGTGGCTATATATGAATATATTGCTATGGGTCATTTTAGTATTAAATAGCCGCAGCTTAAGACATATTAAACTTAAATTAAGCAGGTAACATGAACAGTAACCTTAGAAATAATAACTTAGTTAAGGTTTGCATGGGTATCCGTAGGTCCTCAATACAGCTTGAAACCAGTAACTTGGAATATGTGTGGGGATGAGATATAACAGGGGTAAATAAAAACAGGCTATGATTATCAGCATATCTTCAGACAGAAACTCCTCATAAAAATTGTGAGTTATTAGTCTACTTCAGGGCAGGACTCATACTGGTAGGGATACCACTGAGCTGTAGTAGCTTGAGGCTATTGGTTCATTCAGTCACAGCATGGGTATTAGTCCTGGGCAATATTCTTCTGTCATCCAACACGATGTTTAAAATTTATATTCTCTGACTGAATCATGAAAGAAAAATGCTGGGTTTCGTGTTCCTTTAAGCCCTAGGGATGTCAATTTAAAGAACAAGTTTAAAAAAACACATTTTAATACATTGACATGACCCCTTGCTATAAAGCCCATAATCCCTGCTTTTAAATAAAGCCTCTATATAGGTTTTAATAGCCAAGTGATCACTGTGGTTATAATTGCGCATTTATTTGAGTATAGTCTAATGGGAGCCATTATGTGCACATAAAAGTTATATAACTATACCCAAAGGCCCTTATTTATATGAAGATAACACCGTCTTTTGACTAAAGCATTTAGGAAAAAAACACACACGCAATTGTTTACAACCTTTTTGCTATTAAAATTTTAATACATTTTTCACATATTTTGTTGTACAATTCTCACATGACATTATATATTCATTAAATAATAGTATATTTTGAATTTGCTGGTTCTGCTGAAAAAAAATATATATATGTGTGGGTGTCTCACTGAAAAATGGCGTACAGTAGAGCTTAAATGTGAGCAGCATTCAAAACTTCAAAATAGTTCAGCAGATTTTTAAAATGCCCCTATTTTTTTTAAACACACGAGGTAATGCTGCCATTTTGATTGCATAGTGTGAACAGGCAGGCACAACAATTAAAGGGACATTAAACGCTAATTAAATGCTCTGTAGAATGATGCATTCAAAGAAAATAATAGTCTGAGAATAACATGTAGATGCATTTTTTAAAGTTTTATTAGTTGTTTAAATATTGACAAAATAAGTGTAAAGTTTAAGTGCCTATAAAACAATGGGAGCTGCCATGTTGTAACTTAGGTTACCTTTTCTGCTGTGGCTAATTAGGGACAGTTCTAAATAGGTCACTAGAGTGTGCAGCCAATGGCTGTGTGGAATATAACAGTGTTCTGCACTTCCATTTCTAACAGGAACAAAAAAAGCTCACATTTTCAGAATGGAATTACAGGAAAAGGGGACAAAATAAATAATGAAATTATATTGCAAAGTTCTTTTTATATATACGATTTATTATTTTATATTACCATCTCAATGTGTTTAATGTCCCTTTAATGAACACTACCTTAATGTTTTGTATTGAAACACATGTGTTATTCAGGTTGAACAGTAGGTGGTATTACACATTCAGTATTGCCACAAAATCGTTTCAGCTCTTCTTTTATTTTTCATATTGCATAACTTCATCATAAAAAAGTGCTTTTTACCACAGCAGCATTTATTAACTCCTGCATCACCGCACCCCTGACATCTCCTGTTTTCTGACATCCACATTTACCATCTACACACACCTCTCTCCTTCAGCACATAACTCAACAGCCTCTCGCTCAGCTGCATCCTGTTATGCTGTCACTGTACATCAAACTCCGCCCTCCCTCAGCTCATTTAAAATGGTGAACTTCAGTTCGTTTTGAGCACTGCCCCATTATGTGGTTCTTCTCACACTGATTTTAGATTTTCATCTTCACTCCCCTGTGTACCATTGCTTCCTGGTAATCAAGTAAGTCACCTAAGTACACTTTACACAACCCAGTCACACACAACATTTTCCTAAGTACTTAAGAATTGCCAAACAGCTCAAATTATTAATCCCTACTTTTCAGTTGTGATATTCTCTAACTGAACCAGTATGGTTTCTGCACTTTCTAATAAATTATATATCACACTCAACTTACCATGCAATTATTATAATTCTTTTTGAAAAATATGTTTTTATTGAGGTTAAAGTAAAAGATAACATACAGTGATCCAGCCGCACAGGCTAAATACAGAATACAAAACAGTATCAGAGCTTAGTACAGAAGACAAAAATTGTGCAGTTCAAGTACTTATGGTAAATAATGATAAGAAGGTATTGAAAACTATAAAAAAATTAACCTGTGCAGGAGTAGGAATGACCTTTTTTTCCATGGACCAACCACTACCATATAGAACTAGGTACATTATAAATTAAGTATACATATTCAGGGATTCTAATGGTGAGGCAGATAGTGTGTAGGAGAGTTGAGGATTATGGAAAGTTAGACATCTCTTAATGGAGAGAGCCTATAGGTTCAATAATATGACTAAGATACTTATCATTAGAGACAGGTAGTGGTATGGTTTAAGGGGAGGGAAGATCAGTGGGCAAGAGCCACTTTTAGTTTGGGGGGGAATTTAGGGGGGCGGGCTATAGTGAATATAGGGAGAACATAGATATCTTAAGGACTTGAGGCGATAGGAAACTTATAAGGGTCCTATAATAAGGTTGTTTAATCAAAAGCTCAGATTCTCACACAATTAAATATAATATAGGTGACACCGTAAAGAGGGGCTGAATGCAGGTAGAAAACCATGAAACCTGCGTCTAGTAGCTGAACAGTGATGAGGTTAAATAATATTGTATCCAGGTGTGGAATATATAGGTTATATTTCCAGGTATATGTAATTAATATAAAAGCCGAGGAATGGTTTGTTACTTACAGTCTATGCAATACTTAAATAAAGAGTTATGGCTAAGTTGTAGCACCACATAGTGTAGATAACGTATAGGTAAAAGTAAACAAGCACGTACTGTGTGCTCATGTAATCCAATCAAATATGTCGCTTTTTAAGTTTATCCCTAGGATGTAGGAATACTAACTATAATGAGATAGAAAGGGTATTATGGAGATGTAGAGTAGTGTTAGGTGTCCCCTTCAGGGGGTAAGTGTCAGTGCAGGCCAAAGCCTGGGGCCTAGTGTACCACCTGAGGCATATGTAGATTACCTGATAAGGGCCCCTTAGAATGACTCAGACCACGCAGCATTATGATCGAAAGCCAATTCTGTTTATTTCACAGTGCAAGCCTTTCTTATAGTAACATACAGGGTTAAGGGGATGACACGTTAGGACCGCGTCATCTTACACAGTTATACAGAGCAAAGTACAAGGAAAAACTGGAACATGAGTTTCTCATAACAATACTTACAGAGTCATAATAACTACCATCTGCGGAGACAACAAGGTTTTTGAACCATCTTGTTTACATTATCTTATTCTATCTTATTTCTGGGCGTCGGGCCAGGGTACATTGGCAAGGCCGAACAGCTAAGGAAATTATCATAACATGCATATAATTCTCACTGCATAATACCCCAGTATAATAAAGTCTATTCATTACAAAATGGCTGCGAGGAACAAGATGGCTGCCATCAGGTTCATATTACCCCTAACATACCATCCTTTTATTCTAACAGAATAACATAAAAAATAGACAGGCATAGAAAATTAGCAAAGCCTTATATTATGGTAACAGAACTCTGTGAGAATACTAAAGAGAAAAATATTCCTGTGTCGTGATATACTTTTATAGGATAATTGTCACTGCATATAGGTACAGCCCCTCCAATACCTTCCATCTAACTTCCAGCCTTCCCAAAACTACCGGTCTACCGGCACAGAGACCCAACCAGCCCCCCATCTACCCCCAAACAACGCTGCATCGTCTATCTCTCCACCTGCATTGCTAGCACCCCCCAATATGTCCAACAGTTCCTTTTCCACTGTAAAGCATGACATAGCAACAGCACAACTGTCTCTAGGTGGCCTCTGAATACTTTAAGAACAGTCTTTGTCCATTGAGAGCGCTGCACCTTGACACTTTTCTATAATACAGTTCTCCAACAGTTCATTTGCAGTAGGGGTGCTTATCCACGATTCTTCCGCAGGGAGATACTGGAAATCTGATGGTTTGTTCATGGGGTAGACAAGGCAACCAGTGGATACCCATGGCAAGCAGACACTCGAGTCACAGGGAGTCTAGGAAGCAAACAGAAACAGTACAGGATGAGTACACACCACAATACAATCACAATTATGTCCAAATAAAACGTCACTTTTATTCTATGTCATTTAAAATCAAACAAAACATTGTTGATATATAATATAAACTAAATACATTGACATTTCTCAGAGAATAATTTACAACTCCTCTATACACTTTTAAATGATACTTCATGAATACTACGCAAGTGAAAACCTGTCAGACTTCATCAAGGGCCTGAATGGTTATGCTAAAACTTATGCTAAGGCCTGCCCTGTAGTAAGAATGGAAAAAAATAAAACAGTCAATGAAAATAAATGAATTTCTTTACACTGTCACTTTGAACTTCTAAAAAAAATAAAAGAACCTTGTGTTGCTTTATTCTGGATGGCTGCTATCTATAATGTTTATAATTCTCCAACCTAAATTCTCTCACACTCCTGTATGAGGAAAGCATACAAACAGAACATCATTTAAAACTACAAACTCTTTTAAAGGTAAACACATCTTTATGATAAGAATTACTCTCTTTGACAAACATCAGGAATGACCAAATTCACTTTGCAGATACCATACTAATTAATAAAAGGGAAAAATACATTTGCTTTCATAACCCATAATTATGCTATTCCCTGAATAAACATTTCTCTGTATATTTACTATAAACTTCTAGCTTAGACGTGTCCTCCTTATGTTCTAAAGGGTGAAGGGTCTAAGATATTATGCTATGTTGCAGCATTTTCCTTAAACCTATTTTCTTATACTCAGTGGGCCATTCAATAGGGTACAATACTGTAAAGTTCACAGTTACCTTTATCTAAAAATTACTATGTTAAGCACATAAACTACAATGTGCACTAATACCAATGAAGCATATGATTTCTTATACCCAATATGATCAATAAAAATAAAACAAATACAAGAAAATACAAAACAAGCAATATAAGGAATGGAGTTAAAACAATACTCCCCTAATTTAATTGGTTGACCCTGTAACAGCATAACAGGTCCTCCATATCAAGCGGTAAGGCACAGTCCAGAGAAGGATAGTCTTTATGTCCTGAAGACACACATCAGAGGAAACAGTCATAGATTACCCAGAGTCCAGTTCTGGGGCTCCTACCAGCATGCAAAGCAAAGAATGGATCCAAAGATAGTTCAACAACGTTTACTGCAGTATGGTGGTTAAAACAAGCTTGACAAAAGGTCTCTCATCTTCATCTTTTCTTTCTTTAAAGGTTTACTTGCTTTCAAACACATCTTTAATCTTTTGAAGAGTGCACTTATGGAATTTTGCCTGTACAGATTTTACCTAAATATGGAAACTCAAAAATTATTCAGTTAGTGTGTTTCAATCTCTGAAGACATCTTCATGATCTCATCCTGCAAATACAAATATAGTGTTAAGAACCACATAGAAAAATAAAACATTTTAGGCCTCTGAAATATGAGAGCAAGATACAACACAGAAAGACAATAAAAAAGATATTCATCAATACTCATCAATACTTCCCCCTTGTTTGCGTGAAACATCTCATGTGACACGCAAATACAAGATAACAAGAAACTGAACGACAAATCATGCACTCCACTCATGCAGAGACAATTCTCAATAGCAAGCAAAATGAAATACACTCTACAATTCAATATGCTGTCCATACAGCACGCTTCCACACGTATTCACAAAAGAGAAAAACATAACAAACAAACAGTGAAAACCAATCGTTCTTGTCTTTCACAAAACAAAACATTAGCTGCTGACACAAATTTCAAACAACCACAATAAAGTTAGAATGCAACACATATTCTGACATTCACTGGAATGCAACACTCTCAGAACACTACAAACAATTAAAAACATCCACTAAATACAAAAATTTCACATCACACAAAGAAAACAATCACAGCAGATGCCCAAGAAACTTCAGTTGCAGATTGTACAAATAAAATTGCGCTTATTTAGGAAAGATCAGATAACCACGGTAGCCACTGTTAAAGGGACATTCTAGGATAAATGAAAATTTCATTATTCAGATAGGACTTTTAATTTTCACCAACCTTCCTAGATTAAACCAAACATAGGTAGGCTCATATGCTAATTTTTTAAACCTTTGAGGACTGCCTCTTATCACAGGCTGTATAAATCTCATTACAACCCCAAGAGACAAAATACACGTAAGCCATATAAATAAAACTAAAACTGTGATCAGATAAATTAGCAAGTTATATAAATGCAGTAGAATCAGATAAAATGTGCATCATTTGTTTTAGGGGTGTTTATTTGTAGACACCTTATAGACCACGGCTTAGCTGTTAAGCAGCAATCAAAGTCATTGCAATAATAGTGGTAGACTAGTTAATAACCAAATAACTATATATATGTTAAAGTGTCACTGAAATCACTTCAGTAAATAATATTTCATTTATTCATTAAACGCAGTGGGGGTTATTTTAAATAACAAAGAGTTATATCTGTGATATACAGTTTGACAGCCACAGAAATAAAATTATCATTTTTAAGAAATATTCTGTGACAGAATATAAAATAAATACTGGTTCCTTTGTAGTGAGCAATTTATATTTATCATTTTTTATAACATAGAACACCAGTACTGCCGCTTTAAATGTAAAGTGCAAATTGTTCCAAACAGAGAAACTTTTTTTTAAAGAAAAGCAAAACATGCACAGTGTTATCATTCTTCTCAAGGATAGTGAGGCAAGCTCAAAGTTTCATTTCTACTTACAGGAGAAACACTGTTTTTTTTGCTTAAAAATATAAAATTCACACTAAAACTTGATAAATGCTAATTAGTTTAACCACAACAAAATGATTGGATTTAACATTGTATATAATTTGATATTCACCATTCTGCAGCTCTCCAGCCAAATATAATCAATTGCATATAACACAAAAATAGGCTTTCTACAAAAGAATACTAATACAATTTCCCCTTTAAATTATTCCCAATGATCCTTATAATAAAAAAATGCATACTGACGTTCATTAAATAGCCTAAACAAGCATAAGAAGCATAAGAACGCACTCACAGTGGGATGCAGGCTAGTTAAAGGGACATTTCAACCAAACTAAAAATAATCTTAAATTGAAACTGCTAACACAGTGAAATATACTAGTGTTAGGCTCACAGTAAACCTCATTGTCTTTTCTGTAAATATTCCCTTAAATTCTCAGATGTTATATCAGTTTTCCTGTATCCCTTTAAATATTTACACTCCTCTGTTTTTTCTCGTTTTTTTTCTTTTCTGTCCGCTAGTCTCACGGATCCCTACACTAAAATTGTAGACAACTTATCACTTCAGTTTGCATTACAGAGAGAATTAAGTTATACTGCAAAAAGAAATATCTGCGATCTAAACGGCAGATTTAAAATAAATATATACAAAGAAAAGTCTCTTAAAATATATTTAGCAAACTACTAATACAGTGTTATTGCACTGGTCCTTTAAATAATAAAATGACAATTTTCTATTGCTCCGTCTAAACACTGAGCTCTGATTTTACAGACAAATATAAGATAATGCGATATTCTTATTATCTAAAATGCAACCCATTGCAATCAACTGTGTTTTGAAAGCATAAGACCAGCTACTGCATATATATACAAATAAACTTGAAAATGCAATTTCTCCTATATGTTATACTATGCAGCTTGTATCACAAGTCATGGACAATACATTAATAGCAACACCTTGTTACAGTGGACTGTCCCTTTAAGGACTAACCATTCATCACGTAAATTACATATGTATATCCTAACCATAATCTAGGCTGCTTGTATGATTTACCACACAAATTTCACCTCTGTACTGTAGCATGCCCTGCAGATTAATTAACTTGCAACAAAAACGGACGCACTTTTAAATAAACTTTCAATTACAGCTTATAACTATATGTCATTGGGTGCACCAACTCTGTGCACAGACCTTACAAATACAACCTACGTTAACCCATTAATCATACCAGAAACAGTTTCATATTTACCAGAGCGTGACAAAAAATCACACACACCATCGCACTTTCAAAGCCACTTTCAAAGCCGTTACTTCACTTGCTAAAACAATATCATATCTTTACATGCCGCAAAACAATTATCACTTAAAACTAAAACTGCATATGAATACCACATACTTAAAACATGCTGGTGACTTTAAAATACAGGTATATAAAATAACATTACAAGATATCTTCTAAAAACGTCTGATTTCCCAGCAGGGGAACAGAAAGAAACAGTTTTTTACAGCGATACAAACACACACGCTCATTCCATCTCGCATACCAGAGATTCACTCCCTTTTTTCCTTTCTCAGAAAAGCATCTATTTCATAGCGTACGACATACATATATATATATATATATATATATATATATATATATATATATAAGATATATAAAAACACTAGATTAACTTTTCACCACGTCCAAAATGTATTTTTTTCCGAAACCCCGCAAAATGGCCATTTTTTGCACGGCTTCAGACAATCATTTTCAAATAATACATTCTGTTTTTGGTTTAAAGTAAATCTGTTACACTCATACCACAGTGAGAACCTACAGACCATCACACATTATGCATCTCAATATACACAATTTCATTTTTGTTACTGCAAGCAAACAAAAAAAATCTTACAAACGAAGCTGCTGTAACAGGTTTCTTTTCTTTTTTTTTTTTTTTTCTTCTGATCTATGTGCGCGCTCAGTGGTGGCCCCCCTTCTTTGCCTGCTACATTCTTTAACACAGAGATTTCTCTATCACACAGCAGTACTCACTGACAGTGTTTTAAAAATATTTCTGTCTTTTGCAGAAACTATTAACTCTTCTTTTCTTTTACCTTATACATGTAATTTTCTCTGTGCATTCTTATCAATAAGCAGTTCCCAATTCTCAATACAATAATAGCCACAATAATAACATGCACAGCCACTTAATATTTTCAATGCACAGCATCAAAAAAACACAAACAAAGCAAAGCAAGCATCAGATATCAACATGAGCTTCAGGTGGGTAGCAAAACTCTATTATGGGAATGAATATGGGAAACTTCAACACACGTGAGACTCACTCACTGCCAAGTTGCCCGGAGGACCTTATCTTAAAAAATCCTCCCGTCGACTGGCATACATATATTACTTGCGCGCTTATCACAGACAGGACTCACAATACCTGTCGTGTCCCAGCACAGGGCTGATTACCTGTCTGGAGGGGTATCACAACTGCCGGCAGGACTATAACCTCCGCAAACCTGTTCTTCAACCACAGGAACCCCTTTAACCCTTTATCATATATTATCAACACCTATTACCAGACTAAATTTAGGTTCAAATTCACAGAAAGAAAGCATGGTAGAAGCACTCATAGTTACTCCCTGCGAATCCCACTGTCCTGACGCCAAAACTGTTAGGTGTCCCCTTCAGGGGGTAAGTGTCAGTGCAGGCCAAAGCCTGGGGCCTAGTGTACCACCTGAGGCATATGTAGATTATCTGATAAGGGCCCCTTAGAATGACTCAGACCACGCAGCATTATGATCGAAAGCCAATTCTGTTTATTTCACAGTACAAGCCTTTCTTATAGTAACATACAGGGTTAAGGGGATGACACGTTAGGACCGCGTCATCTTACACAGTTATACAGAGCAAAGTACAAGGAAAAACTGGAACATGAGTTTCTCATAACAATACTTACAGAGTCATAACAAACTACCATCTGCGGAGACAACAAGGTTTTTGAACCATCTTGTTTACATTATCTTATTCTATCTTATTTCTGGGCGTCGGGCCAGGGTACATTGGCAAGGCCGAACAGCTAAGGAAATTATCATAACATGCATATAATTCTCACTGCATAATACCCCAGTATAATAAAGTCTATTCATTACAAAATGGCTGCGAGGAACAAGATGGCTGCCATCAGGTTCATATTACCCCTAACAGGTAGTAATTACGTTGTTGCAACAGGGTAAACTGTGGTAGTACTGTAGCCTGGTCTATGAGTGCTGAGTCCATTTATCACCTAGTATTTGTGAGGAATATAGGTGTTCTCCCTCTTGCAAGGGAGAGAGATAGTGTCTATTTTGAAATATAAAATATGCTAACAAGTTATAGAGACAAGGAAATATCCCCTAATGGTATATTAAGTTTACATCTTACTATAAGAGAGTTACATATGAGATCTTTTAACTCAAAAACATAGATAGCCATATACAGGTATCAACTATATAACATAAACAGCTAATTACTACATGGTTGATGAGATAATATACAGAGGGTATATGAAGAAGCACTCCTGCCTCATGCATTTAGGTAGCTGGATATAAACATCAGCAACATAACATAGAAAATTAATAGGAGGATAAGCAGCTACATTTCTACAGGTTAAACAACATGGTAAATAATAATTGATTTTAATACCAACTGTCTCTGCGAGACCTTGGATAAGATGATACTAACTAACTCATGATGTGATACATACTACCTATAACCATGATATAGTTGAAATTTGTGAGATGAGAAAGGGAGATTGGTTATGAGAATATGGAGGCAACCAGTTATGGCATCTAATCTCCTGGAGTATATTAAAAAAGTCTAGGTTACAAAAACGAGGTATATAGGACCAGACTCATGGGTCATGCTCTGATGAGTATAATAATGCAATTCGCTAATAGCACTAGAACTACCTAGATTACAAGTAACACAGTATCTCACATCACTATCATTGTAAATAACATTTAAGTAAGACAGACCGGTCAGTAATATAGTGGTCATAAAACATTCTGAGGGAATATTTGTTCATATCTGTATCTTTATATAGTAACACAGTTATATGGCCACAAGCCTATACTATGAGAAGTGTAAAGACAGCAAAGGGACAGAGCCTAGGTACACAAACAGGGATTCTCCTGTGTAGCCAAAGTGTCTCTCAGTTCTATAAGAGGATTGGATTAAACTATTGTAAATATGGAACTTTGCAATACACCTACCCATAGATGAGGAGCTTTGAAGCTATGTGACTATTCACTAAACTGAAAAGAGTTTAGCTGGAGACATCAGAATATAAAAATTAATGCTAAATAACAAGTGTTACAAGAGATATATTCGGCTGGCTAAAGAAATTAGGTCACTTACAGCAGATTCTAAATCAGCGTTAAGACTAATATGCTTGCTATGTAGCTGGGAGGATACATATCATGCTAGAGTAAAATAGGCTTTGAGCAAAAACTAGGTTTACCAAACAACCCTTAATGGATAGAGGGATATAAAACAGTAAGAACACACAGGCATAAGCCTCATATAACATAATTGTTGCTTATAACTAAGACTAATAACATAAGAAATCCTGCTGGATAACATAGGAAGTGCAGCTTTTATTAATAAGTGGTCAAGACTTAACGGGCGCTGAAAACTAACATGAAAGAGCACACAAAAAGGATTAACATGAGTACTCAGCATGACAATACAATAAACTGTGAGTTCTGTTGAATGCTGATACTTAATAGGATCGTCAGATTATACACATTTCCACAGCACTCAGAGGTATGCGCTCGGTCTGTGGCATCAACTGTTAAGGTTTCATATACTACCGAGTCTCTGTTATATTAAGTGACAAGTCTCTGCTACTGCTGCGGACAGTTAGTGATTAGCCTAAGTGCAGCTATATACAAATTAGCCAATACCTGACTTGCTATTAATCAGTGGTCTTGAGCGTATTTCTGGCGCGAAAGATTCTAATCCCCCAACTATCAACCTTCTCTCTGATGGGTTATCTTTTGGTGATTCTCTTAACTCTGCCAACAGGAGAGGGTACTGGAGGTCACTCTCACCCTCCGTGAGAAGGGACTTGATGCTCATCTGAGGAGGATGTCCAGTACAGCTGATGCCTGAAGAGTGTTGGGCTGACATTAAACTCACTGTTCCACTGCGAGCTCCTTTGAAGATAAGTGGATCTTGCATGCCAGAGGTGAGTGCATGGGCAGCGGGGATGTGAGCCGCATTAGTTTCACCTGCTAGTTGAACCTGGAGAATAAGCGGGTCAGCATCCGAGGGCTGGGGCCTCCCATCTGCTGGTGATGGACGGGTCTCGCTCCGATATCTCCGTCGGCTTATGCGTGAGTGACCCACTGCCTCTGTCTTCTGAACTCTTGTCCTCATAAAAGCGGGATCCCCAACCTCTTCCTGAGGGATAGCGGTCTGCCCCAAAATCCAGTCTGCTTCAGATGTGCTGAGTACTAAGGACTCAGTAAGCGGCATAGGAGGGAGTAGGTCACCATCTTGAAGGCTGTAGGTACGGTAGCAGTCAGAAAGACAGCGTAAGAGCTGGGTGAAGTGGAGATTCATTTTGTCGCCCAACCTTTTCATCGCTAGGAGTAGTGCCACCTCCATTCTCCTCTGTGGTAGTTCGTAACAGATGATAGTGGAGGGGAGTTTTACAGTGCTTTTGTAATTACCGCAATGATTATATGCAGAGGATCCATACGACACAACCTCTGTTCGCTGGGGGTGTAGGCCTTGAGAAAAGATGTTAGTATCGGAAGCACATGCTATGGCACTGTTCATTCTATCCCTTATGGATATGCTCAGGAGACTGTAGTAACTTCAAGTGAGGGTGAGGATGTCCTATTAAACATTTTTTTGTTGCTTGTCTTAGATTTCTGCTATAGAGCTCCACAATTGTGCGGCCATGCTTGTCAGCGGTTAGCTCCGCCCCCCAACCATGCAATTATTTTTATCAGCCCTATAGCCACAAACAGCATAATATCCCCTTGCCCTGGAGCCTCTCTGTAAGTCATATCTCCACATAAAGACCCCCTGTCCCTATGGCATCACTAAAATCCACAAACTACCTGAGACTAGTGCTTAGACTCCTGACCCTGTATTTCCTGCTAGTCATATGCACGCAAGAAAACCTAAGATCAGACCCTATAGCCCTGCAGACCCAGTGTTTCCTACCTATATTATGTATTATGTAATTGGCAAGAGTCCATGAGCTAGTGACGTATGGGATATACAATCCTACCAGGAGGGACAAAGTTTCCCAAACCTCAAAATGCCTATAAATACACCCCTCACAACACCCACAATTCAGTTTTGCAAACTTTGCATCCTATGGAGGTGGTGAAGCAAGTTTGTGCTAAGATTTCTACGTTGACATGCGCTTCTCAGCATTTTGAAGCCCAATTCCTCTCAGAGTACAGCGAATGTCAGAGGGACGTGGAGAGTATCACCTATTGGATGCAATAATTTTCCTAACGGGGGTCTTTTTCATAGGTTCTCTATTATCGGTCGTAGAGATTCATCTCCTACCTCCCTTTTCAGATCGACAATATACTCTCATATACCATTAACTCTACTGATAACTGTTTCAGTACTGGTTTGGCTATCTGCTATATGTGGATAGGTGTCTTTGGGTAAGTATGTTTTTATTACTTAAGACACCTCTCTATGGTTTTGGCACTTTATGCATTTATATAAAGTTCTAAATATATGTATTGTACTTATATTTGCCATGAGTCAGGTTCATGTCTTTCCTTTTGCAGATTGTCAGTTTCATATTTGGGGAAAATTAATATTAAGAAATATTTTTTTCTTACCTTGGGATTAGTCTTTTTTTCAATTGACTACTTGTTTCAAATTGTGGGCTGACAGGCTCGCGGGTGCGCCAAATGCTACACTTTATTGCGTCATTCTTGGCGCGATAATTTTTTGGCACGAAAGGCACGTCCATTGACGCAAGTTCGTCATTTCCGGTGTCATAATTGACACAGAGGTTTCACACAGGGTTGCGTCGTTAGTGACGCGAGTGTGTCATTTCCGGACATGGTTGGCGTCCAAAAAATTTTTAAGTTACGTTGTGCGTCATACTTGGCGCCAAACTTTTTTCATTACTTATTTGCCCCATTGCTGTTTGCCTCTTGCCTTTTTCAATGTCAGAGGGCTATGCTATTTGCATTTTTTCCCATTCCTGAAACTGTCATATAAGGAAATTGATCATTTTGCTTTATATGGTGTTTTTTCTTTTGCATTCTGCAAGATGTCTCAATCTGATCCTGTCTCAGAAGTATCTGTTGGAACTTTGCTGCCTGACATCGGTTCTACCAAAGCTAAGTGCATTTGTTTCTAAAATTGTGGAGATTATATCTCCTAATGTCTTTGTATTAGTTGCCATGATAAACTTTTACATGCAGATAGTGTGTCCATCAGTAATAGTACATTGCCGGTTGCTGTTCCTTCAACTTCTAATGTACATGAAAAACCTTTGATTTTTAAAGAATTTACTACTGATTCTATTCAGAAGGCTTTGTCTGCATTTCCGCCTTCTAAGAGGTCTTTTTAAAACTTCTCATAAAGTTAATGAAATTTCAAATAACCGACAACATAATGAATTATCCACTTCTGATGAGGATCTATCTGATTCAGAAGATCCTTCCTCAGATATTGACACTGACAAATCTACTTATTTGTTTAAAATGGAGTATATGCGTTCTTTGTGAAGAAGTGTTAATTACTTTGGATATTGAGAAAGCTAGTCCTCTTGATATTAAAACCAGTAAACATTTAAATTCTGTTTTTAAACCTCCTGTGGTTACTCCAGAGGTTTTTCCTATTCCTGATGCTATTTCTGATATAATTTCTAAGGAATGGACTAAGCCGGGTACTCCTTTTAATCCTTCTGCAAGATTTAAAAAATGGTATCCTTTACCAGCAATTTCAATAGAGTTTTGGGAAAAGATCCCCAAAGTTGATGGGGCTATTTCTACTCTTGCTAAACAAACCACTATTCCTATGGAAGATAGTACTTCCTTTAAAGATCCTTTAGATAGGAAGCTTGAATCTTATCTAAGGAAAGCTTATTTATATTCAGGTCATCTTCTTAGGCCTGCAATTTTTTTGGCTGATGTTGCAGCTGCTTCAACTTTTTGGTTGGAGAATTTAGCGCAACAAGAATTGGATTCTGACTTATATAGCATTGTTCGTTTACTGCAACATGCTAATCATTTTATTTGTGATGCAATTTTTGATATTATCAAAAATGATGTTAGATCCATGTCTTTAGCTATTTTGGCTAGAAGAGCTTTGTGGCTTAAATCTTGAAATGCTGATATGACATCTAAGTCTAGATTACTATGTCTTTCTTTCCAAGGTAATAATTTACTTGGTTCTCAGTTAGATTCTATTATTTCAACTGTACTGGGGGGAAGGGAGTTTTTTTGCCTCAGGATAAAAAACCTAAGGGTACGTCTAAGGCTTCTAATCGTTTTCGTTCCTTTCGTCAAAATAAGGAACAAAAACCTAATCCTTACTCCAAGGAAACTGTTTCCAATTGAAAACCTTCCTCAAATTGGAATAAATCCAAGCCTTTTAAGAAACCAAAGTCAGCCCCTAAGTCTGCATGAAGGTGCAGCCCTCATTCCAGCTCAGCTGGTAGGGGGCAGATTAAGGTTTTTCAAGGATGTTTGGGCAAATTCTGTCCAAAATCAATGGATTCAGAGCATTGTCTTTCAGGGGTACCGAATAGGATTCAGAGTAAGACCTCCTGTGAGAAGATTTTTTCTCTCATGCATCCCAGTAAATCCAGTAAAAGCTCAGGCTTTCCTGAAGTGTGCTTCAGACCTGGAGGTTTCAGGGGTAATCATGCCGGTTCCTTTTAAGGAACAAGGTCTGGGGTTTTATTCAAATCTTTTCATTGTCCCAAAGAAAGAAAATTCATTCAGACCAGTTCTGGATCTGAAAATTTTGAATCGTTATGTAAGAGTACCAACTTTCAAGATGGTGACTATAAGGACAATTCTGCCTTTTGTTCAGCAAGGACATTTTATGTCTACAATAGATTTTCAGGATGCTTACCTTCATATTCCGATTCATCCAGAACATTATCAGTTCCTGAGATTCTCTTTTCTAGACAAGCATTACCAATTTGTTGCTCTTCCATTTGGCCTAGCAACAGCTCCAATAATCTTTTCAAAGGTTATGGGTGCCCTACTCTCTGTAATCAGAGAACGTGGTATTGCGGTGTTTCCTTATTTGGACAAAATCTTGGTAACTAGCTCAGTCTTTACGTTCTGCAGAATCTCACATGAATCAACTAGTGTTGTTTCTTCGAAAATATGGTTGGAGGATCAATTTACCAAAACGTTTCTTGATTCCTCAGACAAGGGTCACCTTTTTAGATTTCCAGATAAATTCAGTGTCCATGTCAAGAGACGTTTGAAATTGGTTGCAGCATGTCGGCACCTTAAGTCTCAGTCATTCCCTTCAGTGGCTATGTGCATGGAAGTTTTAGGCCTCATGACTGCAGCATCGGACGCGATTCTTTTTTGCTCATTTTCACGAGACCTCTCCAGCTTTGTATGCTGAATCAATGGTGTCGGGATTATACAAAGATATTACAATTAATATCCTTAAATCCCAATGTTCGACACTCTCTGACATGGTGGTTAAATCACCAGCATTTAGTTCAAGGGGCCTCTTTTGTTCGGCCAACCTGGACTGTGATCACAACAGATGCGAGTCTTTCAGGCTGGGGAGCTGTCTGGGGATCTCTGACAGCACAAGGAGTTTGGAAATCTCAAGAGGTGAGATTACCAATCAATATTTTAGAACTCCATGCAATTCTCAGAGCTCTTCAGTTTTGGCCTCTGTTGAAGAAAGAACCTGTGCATTTGTTTTCAGACAGACAATACTACAACAGTGGCATATGTCAATCATCAGGGTGGGACTCACAGTCCCCAAGCTATGAAAGAAGTATCTCGGATACTTGTTTGGGTGGAATCAAGCTCCTGTCTTATTTCTGTGGTTCATATACCAGGTGTAGACAATTGGGAGGCGGATTATCTCAGCCGTCAGACTTTACATCCAGGGGAGTGGTCTCTCCATCCGGATGTGTTTACTCAGATTGATCAGATGTGGGGTCTTCCAGAAATAGATCTGATGGCTTCTCATCTAAACAAGAAACTTCCCAGATACCTGTCCAGGTCCAGGGATTCTCAGGCGGAAGCAGTGGATGCGCTGACACTTCCATGGTGTTATCAACCTGCTTATATCTTCCCGCCTCTAGTTCTTCTTCCAAGAGTGATCTCCAAAATCATCATGAAACAATCATTTGTGTTGCTGGTGGCTCCCGCATGGCCCCACAGGTTTTGCTATGCGGATTTTGTTCGGATGTCCAGTTGCCAACCTTGTCCACTTCCGTTAAGGCCAGACCTACTGTCTCAAGGTCTGTTTTTCCATCAGGATCTCAAATCATTAAATTTGAAGGTATAGAAATTGAACGCTTAGTGCTAGGTCATAGAGGTTTCTCTGACTCAGTAAATAATAATTTGCTACAAGCTCGTAAATCTGTCTCTAGGAAGATTTATTATCGAGTTTGGAAGACTTACATTTCATGGTGTTCTTTTCATAAATTCTCTTGGCATTCTTTCAGAATTCCTAGAATTTTATAGTTTCTTCAGGATGGTCTGGATAAAGGTTTGTCTCCAAGTACTTTGAAGGGACAAATCTCTGCTCTTTCTGTTTTATTTCACAGAAAGATTGCTACTCTTCCTGATATTCACTGTTTTGTACAGGCTTTAGTTCGTATTAAGCCTGTCATTAAATCAATTTCTCCTCCTTGGAGTCTTAATTTGGTTTTGAGGGCATTACAGACTCCTCCATTTGAGCCTAGGCACTCTTTGGACATTAAACTACTTTCTTGGAAAGTGTTGTTCCTTTTGGTCATCTCTTCTGCTAGAAGAGTTTCTGAGCTTTCTGCTCTTTCTTGTGAATCTCCTTTTCTGATTTTTCATCAGGATAAGGCGGTTTTGTGGACTTCATTTAAGTTCTTACCTAACGTTGTGAATTTTTTTTTTTTTTTTATATTTAATTTTTTATTGAGGATTTTTAAAATGGTACAATAGATAATAGCAGTCATAAGTGTTACAATTTTAGTCACGTAAAACATGAAAAATACATTAATCAGATATATTGAGGTTAGTGAACAGCAAAGTAAGTGACATGAGTTTCTGAATCCTTCATTTTATAATAATCATAGCTTATTGAGGTAACTACTAAGTTGACCACTCATGGTAGTCCCTAGGAAGGCCAGTCTTGGACCTTATGATAGGTTGACGATTTAAAGTATATAGGGGGGGGGGGGGGTAATGGGATAGTCAGCGGGCAAAACACTGCTCTAATTTAAAAGGGGGGGGAAGGGGAGAGTGTCGGGTAAAATAATTAAGCAACAAATAAAACTTAAGGAAAAATATAGTGTATAACAGCAAGATGACTTCTTGAACCACAATTTTACAGTATGTTTTGTAATCCATTCCTCCTTAAATATCTAAGGCCACTCTTGGACCTTATTAAACTTAGTAAAAGAATAAGGGAGGATTAGCATATGAAGTGGCCCCTTTTGGCCCACGGAAAGAACGGTGGAATATTAGCTACTAGAATAACCAATTAGAGTTTGTAGGATAATGCGCTCAGAAATTGTATAATGCAGAACATTCAATAAATATACATATTAGAAATAATACAAATAGCTCATGACCAGACAAGAAAAACAAAAACAAAAAAAACACTGAGATAATAGTTAGCTATATATGAACATAGAAATCACTTATCTTATAAGTAGAAAGATACAGACAGTTGTTCTTTATGGCAATGTTATGGCCATAATGGTCACCCAGAGGAAAATAGTGCGCTATAATAGAACAATGGGTACCATCTAGGCTGATTACCAACAACACCTTTAAAGTTAGTTAATATGGCTCAATAGGAAATTGCTATTCTTCATAACAAAATAAATATATATAATGACGAGTGAGTTGGAAGTTTCCCACTTAGCTTTCATGTGCTGGAGCTCAACTTAATTACTTATAGGGAATGAATGGGTAACTGCTGTATAAGAGTCAAAAATATTGGAGCGTTAAATATATCAGTATAAAAAAAAAATAATTGTTGATCTAGAATCTTTGTACATACTCGGCATACGCCTCCCACAAAACAGACCCCTGAATATAGCAGGGATTCCACAAACAACATTATTCTCTATAAAAATTATATTTAAGGGGCCAGTGAAAAATATCTTGATGGGGAGGCATCAGGTTATATATAGTAGGATAGAGACAAAGGTCAGCTATTCTAAGTAATTAATCTATAGTCCCTGAGAGGCAAAGTCTATATTAATAGTGCCTTACTGATGAGGGCCCTTATTAAAACTTTCAGCCTAAAAGGAGCATGAATATACAAAAACTATTGAATACCTAGTCCCACCCTCTTAGAAGTATTACTTTCATGATATACAATACATACTTACAGAGAAAACAAAAGTCAAGTCTAACAATAAATATTGTGTGTCTAGTATGTCAGGTATTAAGTTAAGGGAAAAAACTTATTTGTATGTCCACATTCCTAAAACTCTGCATGCAAATTAAACTTGTAAGTTATACAACAAGCTCCAAAACTTCAGGATCAAGCAACATAGATGACTTCTCTTGCTGCATATTATCGCAGAGTCATCGGAATTAGCTTTAGAAAAGTAGCCCAGGTAAAAAGCTAGGCACACTCATAAATTAGAATAAGGGTTGTGTGTCTAGTACAGCGGGTATTCTGAACATAGGAGGTCACATAAGTTCTAGAGTTGAGCACTTTGAATTGGCTTGCATATAGAAAACATGTAGTATCACCAAACTACCTTATGACAGCGTATATTCTAATAAAGCACTAAACGCATAACATATTTTTGCAGGCATTAGAGAAAGATTAACACACGTACCACAGCTCAAGTTCTGGTGTAAAGGGAGAGGTCCTTCACAAGGAATAGCAGAGGCTCTTTAACCCACACCCGATCTAGAGATGATCCGGACATGACAATGGGTGACTGGACCTTTAAGGGAGATGTACTGCTTGCATAGAAGTGAAAGTCCATCAACTGATGCATGGTTTGCAAGAGTTATACTTGAGTCGCCTGGAAGGTAATGTTTAGCTATCAAAACTGTTTTCCTCCAATCCACCCGCCCCTCTGCTGTACTGAATGTGGGCTCTGGAGCCCCCCAGCGGGAGTCGGCCACACCTCCCCGATTTGGGACCAAAGGTAATTGATCTTGTTTTGCAGCTGTACTGAGGGATGTGCTGGAAGGGATCCGGAGCAGCACACTACGTCGTTCAAGAACAGCCTCTACCCAATTCTCCTCCCTTATGGCTTCCATACTGGGTAATAGGCTGATGCTATGTCCCTCTTTTCTGTGAACTATGACTATATTTGTGGGGTACTTTGGAGTTCCACCAAGGCTCTCCCTCTTCAATGTTGAAGAATAATGTGTATATTGCAGGTTCCCAGTCTGCTCCACAATGCCGGTGCTATTGCTTGCCGTTTGCCGGGCGCCATCTTGAGCACACGTAGATCGAATTGTGGACCGGAGATCCATAAAGCTCCCCTCCATTTTATTGTCCAGTTCCTTCAATAGATTAAATATGCTCAAGTAGGTGAATGAGTTCACCCGGCCAGGTGTTAGACCGGGGGGGGGGGGTTGGTCTTAGTGAGGCGATTCAGACCTTGAGTTGTCAGTTATGTAGTTAGTACCTCAGTCAGGAATGGCTATGTGAATTTGTAATAATCTGAAGATTATTTAGTATTCTATAAGAGCTACAGCTATTAGCGTCTGATCATGGCCGTGGCTTGGACATGCCCCCTAAGGTTGTGAATTTTAGTAGAGAAATTGGTGTCCCTTCCTTGTGTCCTAATCCTAAGAATTCTTTGGAAAAATCCTTGCATTCTTTGGATGTGGTGAGAGCTTTGAAATATTATGTTGAAGCTACTAAAGATTTCAGAAAGACTTCTAGTCTATTTGTTATATTCTCTGGTTCTAGGAAAGGTCAGTTGGCTTCTTGGTTAAAGCTTTTGATTCTTCAAGCCTATTTAGAGTCGGGTCAGGCCCCGCCTCAGAGAGTTACAGCTAATTCTACTAGATCAGTCTCCACTTCATGGACTTTTAAGAATTAAGCTTCAGTTGATCAGATTTGCAAAGTGGCAACTTGGTCCTCTTTGCATACATTTACTAAATTCTACCGTTTTTATTTATTTGCTTCTTCAGAAGCAGTTTTTGGTAGAAAAGTTCTTCAGGCAGCTGTTTCAGTTTGATTCTTCTGCTGATGTTTTAAGTTTTTCTTTTCTTCATGAGAATAACTTATATTTTGTGTTGTGGATTATTTTTTCAGCATATGGCTGTTGTTTATATGTATCCCTTATATTTATCCCTCCCTCTCTAGTGACTCTTGCCTGGAGTTCCACATCTTGGGTATTTGATATCCCATACGTTACTAGCTCATGGACTCTTGCCAATTACATGAAAGAAAACATAATTTATGTAAGAAATTACCTGATAAATTAATTTCTTTCATATTGGCAAGAGTCCATGAGGCCCACCCCTTTTTTATGGTGGTTATGATTTTTTTTGTATAAAGCACAATTATTTCCAGATTCCTTTGTTGATGCTTTTTACAACTTTCTTTATCACCCCACTACTTGGCTATTCGTTAAACTGAATTGTGGGTGTGGTGAGGGGTGTATTTATAGGCATTTTGAGGTTTGGGAAACTTTGCCCCTCCTGGTAGGATTGTATATCCTATACATCACTAGCTCATGGACTCTTGCCAATATGAAAGAAATGAATTTATCAGGTAAGTTCTTACATAAATTATCTATCACACTCAAATTACCATGCAATTATTTTTATCAGCCCTATAGCCACAAACAGCATAATATCCCCTTGCCCTGGAGCCTCTCTATAAGTCATATCTCCACATAAAGACCACCTGTCCCTATGGCATCACTAAAATCCACAAACTAGTGCTTAGACTCCTGAACCTGTATTTCCTGCTAGTCTTATGCGTGCAAGAAAACCTCAGATCAGACCCTATAGCCCTGCAGACCCACTGTTTCCTACCTATATTATGTATCAGATCAGATACCCTGGCCCTGCACCCCCTCAAAATAAATCAGAAAAAAAATATTTTCCATATTATATATATATATATATATATATATATATATATATACATATATTTAAAACAATTTAGTCCTCTAAAAGAAATAAAAACACTAGTTAGAAATCTAACATGTGTATGTATTAACCTGATGGTTAGCACAGCGCACAGTGGTTATAACAATAGAGGATAAAGACAATAATAATGAAATGTGGATGGAAAGGTTTTAGTATTAGCTGCCATTTCATTACATTACCTTATAAATTAAGGTAGGAAAAATCCTATTGGCTGATGCTATCAGCCAATCGGATTGAAGTTCAATTCGATTGGCTGATCCATGATTACATCAGCCAATAGGATTTTTCCTTCTTTAATTCCGATTGGCTGATAGGATTCTATCAGTCAATCGGAATTCAAGGGACGCCTTAGATTACGTAATTTAAAGGAACCTTCATTCTTCATTAGGAAGAGGATGCTACACTTCGGCTGGATTGAAGATGGACCCGCTCTGGAAGGATGAAGATAGAAGATGCCATCTGGATGAAGATTTCTACCGTCTGGAGGACCTCTTCTGCCCTGATCGGATGAAGACTTTTGACTTTCTGGAGGAACACTTGTGTAGTGTTAGGTGTAATTGTAACTTAGGTTAGGAATTATTTTACAGGTAAATTTGTACTTATTTTAGCTAGGTAGTTATTAAATAGTTAATAACGATTTAATAACTATTGTACCTAGTTAAAATAAATACAAACTTGCCTGTAAAATAAAAATAAACCCTAAGATAGCTACAATGTAACTATTAGTTATATTGTAGCTAGCTTAGGGTTTGTTTTATAGGTAAGTATTTAGTTTTAAATAGGATTAATTTATTTAATTATGTTAAATTAATTTTGATTAATTTAAATTATATTTAAGTTAGGGGGGGTTAGACTTAGGGTTAGACTTAGGTTTAGGGGTTAATAAATTTATTATAGTAGCAGTGACATTGGGGTCGGAAGATTAGGGGTTAATACATGTAGGTAGGTGTCGGCAATGTTGGGGGGCAGATTAGGGGTTAATAAAATGTAACTAGTGTTTGCGAGGCGGGAGTGCGGCGGTTTAGGGGTTAATACATTTATTAAAGTGGCGGCGATATCCGGTCGGCAGATTAGGGGTTAATAATTTTAGGTAGGTGGCGGCGACGTTGGGGGCGGCAGATTAGGGGTTAATAAATATAATCTAGGTGTCGGCGATGTTAGGGGCAGCAGATTAGGGGTTCATAGGTATAATGTAGGTAGCGGCGATGTCCGGTCGGCAGATTAGGTGTTAAAAAAAATTATTTTAGTGTTTGCGATGTGGGAGGCCCTCGGTTTAGAGGTTAATAGGTAGTTTATGGGTGTTAGTGTACTTTTTAGCACTTTACTTAAGAGTTTTATGTTCCGGCGTTAGCCCATAAAACTCTTAACTACTGACTTTTAAATGCGGTAGAAGTCTTGACAGGAGAGGGTCTACCGCTCACTTCTTCCAAGACTTGTAATACCAGCGTTAGGCAAATCCCATTAAAAAGATAGGAATACGCAATTGACGTAAGGGGATTTGCAGTAGCCTCGAGTCGTGGAAGAAAGTGAGCGGTAGAACCTTTCCTGCCTGACTCGTAATACCAGCGTTAGGAAAAAAGCAGCGTTGGGACCTCTCAACGCTGCTTTTTAAGGCTAACGCCAAACTCGTAATCTAGGCGAAAGTTTTCAATCAATGTATATAACTGAATTACAAAATAATATGTTTTGATGACATGTTAAATTTGTTTGTTACATTGACTATTTAACCCCTTAATGACCAAGGACGTACGCCACACATCCTCAAAAAAAATACAGTTAATGACCGAGGACGTGTGGCGTACGTCCTTGGTCTGGAAAGCAGCTGGAAGCGATCCTGCTCGCTTCCAGCTGCTTTCCGGTTATTGCAGTGATGCCTCGATATCTAGGCATCCTACAATAACCCCCCTTGGCCATCCGATGCAGAGAGAGCCACTCTGTGGCCCTCTCTGCACCGGACATCGGTGGGCGGTATTGTTGGTGGGTGGGAGCAAGTCTGGGAGGCGGGTGGGCGGCCATCAATGTGCCGAGTGGAGTGTATGGGGGCGGGTCAGACGGGAGCGCGCACGGGAGCTCGCGCGTGCACGGGGGGCGGCGGGCGGGCACGTGGCAGGAGCGGGAGGGAACCGCTACACTGCAGAAAAATAAAGCTGTAAAAAGTAAAAAAAAAAGTTTTGAAAGCTGTAAATAAACAGCTAAGGGATCTGGAAGGTGTGGGGGGTTGGTCTTGGGGGGGGGGGAGCTACACTACAGAAAAGGGCATTTTTTACTAAACTGGGTACTAGCAGACAGCTGCCAGTACCCAAGATGGCGCCCATTAAGGCAGAGGGGGAGGGTTAGAGAGCTGTTTGGTGGGGGATCAGTGAGGTTGGGGGCTAAGTGGGGATCCTACACAGCAGCATATGTAAATATGCTAAAAAACACACACAAAAAAGCCCAAATATAGCTTTTATTTTAGTACTGGCAGAGTTTCTGCCAGTACTTAAGATGGCGGGGACAATTGTGGGGTGGGGGAGGGAAGAGAGCTGTTTGGGAGGGATCAGGGGGTCTCATGTTTCAGGTGGGAAGCTGAGCTCTACATTAAAGCTAAAATTAACCCTGGAAGCTCCCTACAAGCTACATAATTAACCCCTTCACTGGTAGCCATAATACACGTGTGAAATGCAGCTGCATTTGGCGGCCTTCTAATTACCAAAAAGCAACGCCAAATGCAAAAGCCATATATGTCTGCTATTTCTGAACAAGGGGGATCCCAGAGAAGCATTTACAACCATTTGTGCCATAATTGCACAAGCTGTTTGTAAATAATTTCAGTGAGAAACCTAAGGTTTGTGAAAAAGTTTGTGAAATAGGGAACGTTTTTTTTTATTTGATTGCATTTGGCAGTGAAATGGTGGCATGAAATATACCAAAATGGGCCTAGATCAATACTTTGGGTTGTCTACTACACTACACTAAAGCTAAAATTAACCCTACAAGCTCCCTACAAGCTACATAATTAACCCCTTCACTGCTGGGCATAATACACATGTGGTGCGCAGTGGCATTTAGCGGCATTCTAATTACCAAAAAGCAATGCAAAAGCCATATATGTCTGCTATTTCTGAACAAAGGGGATCCCAGAGAAGCATTTACAACCATTTGTGCCATAATTGCACAAGCTGTTTGTAAATGAATTCAGTGAGAAACCTAAAATTGTGAAACATTTAACGTTTTTTTTAATTTGATCGCATTTGGCGGTGAAATGGTGGCATGAAATATACCAAAATTGGCCTAGATAATTACTTGGGGTTGTCTACTACACTACACTAAAGCTAAAATTATCCCCAAAAGCTCCCTACATGCTCCATAATTAACCCCTTCACTGCTGGGCATAATGCACGTGTAGTGCGCATTGGCATTTAGCAGCCTTCTAATTACTAAAAAGCAATGCCAAAGCCATATATGTCTGCTATTTCTGAAATATCCAAGGAGTAGGAAAAAGTTGAAGGCTGCACGAACAAATTTGAAGATAAAAAATGTAAATTTTATTTGTACATTAAAAATTTCTCACAAGCACATACTCGCAATGGAGTTACCCTAGCACACAGGGAGTGAGCTGCTCTCCGACGCGTTTCCTGCCCTCTAGGGGCACTTCATCAGGGATAGCAGCTGTTTCCCTCATCAGTCATTTATACCTAAGTATCTGTTAACCTCTGGGTTGCCAAACCTATAGCAATAAAGTATAAAGTAACTGTGTATGTTATTGCATGTTTGTAAACCCATGTACAACATATCCTGGTATAAACATTCAACATCTAATGTTAATAGCGATATTTATATACTTAAAAATAACAATTTATTTATTCAAGAATAAATTTTCTATTGTAGGGGAAGAATAGTACAGGGAATAATTATATAGCTCATGTTATAACAAGTTGTCTGGCTATACTATAGGAGATACTTAAATTTAGACCAAAGTTTGAGCTTGAGTGTGACAATTCTTAAAGACAAAGATGAGGACTGGTAAAATAAACAAATACACAGTAAGTTTGTTTTATACCTATCAATGCGTTTGTACCCCATGTATATATATTGATATAAAAGATGAGTCTATATTTCTCTACAAGGGGTTCTTAATTTGTTACACTTCAATGGCCAAATGCTGTTATCTTAGCAAACAATATAATTCCATACAGTACAATTTGAAGAAATGCTAAGAGAAGACACATGAATTGATTTAACAACCTTACTATAAGTTGTAGTGCATTTTAGAAATACATTATAAAATAATGTTATGTATTGAACAATCTTATATATATAAAGTAAAAAATATATATATATATACACTAAGGTATGTTGCAATCAACTGCATCTCCAATAAAAATATATGACCTTAGATTGGTATAATAAAAAGAAATAAGCTCTATTAAGAAATATTATGAAACAGATTTCACATAGAACTATTCATATTTATATTCCTGTATATAATTGGAGATCCCAGATTTTATTCATTCCCTTAGGGTAACCTGTTTCCAGCTTATGAATCCAAAAAGCTTCCTTCTTATTTAATTTTGCCAATCTATCACCCCCAATTATTCTCTTAGGTACTCTATCTATTGCTTGAAACTGAAAATATGATAAAATTTTATCTATCATGGATTTATTATAAGTATGGCCATATCTATGTTTAGCAAAATGCTTAGCTACAGGAGTTTTTGGCTCCAAAGCTTCTATAGATAAGAGATGTTCGCGGATGCGATCTTTGAGGGGTCTTATTGTTCTCCCTGTATATTGACTCCCACAGAATTTGCAGGATATCAAATATACTACATAATCAGATTGACAAGTTAGACGTTGGTATATTTTGAACTCACATTTAGTTATATGGGAATAAAATGTATCTCCAGGTTTCACATGATTGCAGCATTTACATGGCCTTACCCCACATTTGTAGGTGCCATTTCCTACTTTTAGCCAACTTGCCTCCAGTGTCAGTTGTTTATTTGGTTCTGAAAAATTCCTATTTATGTGCTGTCCTATGGTTTTTGCCCGCCTAGACACAAAGCTGACCCCTTTATTTTTAGAAAGATTACTCATGGAAGGTTCCTTTTCTAGGATTGGAAGATATCTCTTAATGATTTTGCAGATCTTGTCATATTGGTTACTATATTGTGTAGAGAAAACTAAGTTATTCTCCATGTTATTGGTTTTTATCTTGTCTTTAAGTAAACTAGCTCGATCCATTTGTTTAACATTTTCTTGTGTAACTTCCAATTGTTTCTTATCGTAACCTCTCTCCTGTAGTCGCTTTTTTAGGAGACCTGCATGTTTATTATAGTCATCAATATTACTACAGTTTCTCCTAAGCCTAATAAATTGGCCTTTTGGGATTGCACGTTTTAAGTGTTTTGGGTAATTAGACTCAGCCCTCAGAATGGTGTTTCCTGCTATTTCTTTCCTGTATGTTTCTAAAGTTACTACTTTCTTACGATTATCAATTTTAATCTTGAGGTCAAGGAAGTAAATATGGTCTTTTGCCCAACTCCACGTGAACTTGAGATTCATGCTGTTATCATTAAGGGACTCTATGAATTCTTCTAGTTGAGTAACATTTCCCTGCCATATTATTAGTACGTCGTCAAAATTTGATGTTTTCTTTGAAGCTGTTTAGCTCACCAAATATCTTGAATAACTCAAAGTAACCTAAGTAAATATTGGCATAAGAGGGGGCGAATTTCGCCCCCATCGCTGTACCCCTTTGCTGTAAATAAATTTTACCTTTGAAAACAAAATAATTGTGAGTCAAGAGAAAACTAACCGCATCAACTAAATAACTAATGAACACAAAATCAAAATTAGTATAAAATTTTAGAAATTCTTCTAGTGCTAATAAACCCTGATTGTGGGGGATATAGGAATATAATGAAACAACATCAATTGTTTCTAACAAGTAGGACTCATCCCATTTAAATCCATCAAGATTTCTAAGTAGCTGTTTGGTGTCTCTTAGATGGCCCGGCATTTTAGTAACAATAGGTTGGAGATGTCCATCTACCCATTCTCCTAGCCTTTCTCCAAGTGTACCTATGGTGGAAATAATGGGCCTACCAGGAGGTTTTAACGGATTCTTGTGAATTTTAGGTAGATGTTTAAAGGTGGATATTGTAGGAAATTTTACCGATAAAGACTCACCTAATTTCTGATCTAAAATGCCTAATTTAATTCCTTCTTCTAGGATTTTATCTAATTCTGTAATGAATTTAGTTGTTGGATTGAAAGTAAGGGCTCTATATGTGTCTCTGTCATTTAGTTGTATGTGAGCTTCGGTCTCATAAGCTACTCTGTCTAAGACAACTATGGAGCCCCCCTTATCTGAATTGGTGATCACCAAATCTTCATTTTTTTGAAGGTCCCGCAAGGCCTGCCATTCTGTTCTAGATAAATTATTTTTTTGTTTTGTTTTTCCTGTTTCAATACTATGTAATTTTATAATTTCTTGCTCGACAATAGTATGAAAGAGGTCAATATTTTCACTCCTAGATTGAGAAGGATAAAAATATTTATTAGTATGTTTCAATTTACTTTTTGGGATTATGAGATCTTGTTCATTATACCTTAAGCTATCTCTCTGTAATGTTACAAGATTAGTAAGGTCACATAATTCATCAAAATTCATTCCCTCTAATCTCTCAAAAACCGGTTGGTCAACATGTAAATCTATACTAGAGATAGGGTTGGTATCATTATCTATAGATTCTGAGAAATGTTTTTTCAATGTTACTTTTCTCATAAATTTATTAAGGTCAACCAATACATCAAAGAGGTTAAAGTCATTTGTTGGGGCAAATCCAAGTCCTTTTGCCAGAACTCTATGTTGATCTTCTGTAAGTTGTATACTAGACAGATTGATTACATTTTGCCCCTCTGGCTCTTCACATTTTTTGACTCTTTGTTAGCTCTGCTTGGATATCTCGGTGTAGACATATTTCCTCCTTTTTCCTTGTTGGCATTATTGGTAGGTGTAACATCTTGTTTGACAATTTCTGAAAAGGGTTTGCGTTTGGTTGCATATTTTGGTTTTGCTCCAAGATCTCTTTCATGTTGTTGTTCATCACTACTTTCTATTGGACTGGTCATCTGTTCCTGTTGAATTTATTCTGGTTCTTGTTCTGTTTCTGAAGATTCTGATAATTCTGTGGTTGTATTGAAAGAACTATCAGTTGCAAAACTGCTCTCACTGAAAGTGACTTTTCTTTGTGTGGAGTTCTTCTTTTTATTCTTATTTTTATACCAACCATTCTTGTCTTTCTTGTTCTTTTTGTTGCCATATAAATTCTTCTCACTGGTATTCCAATTGTAGACCACATCCAAGTCATAGTCCTTGCAATCTCGTTGGTACTTGTTTACTTTCCTCTCCATAATTTCTTTGTCAATTTTTTCCATAGTTTCATTAAACTGTTTTTGGAATGCCTCAAATCTAGTGTCCCCCTTGGTTTTGTCAATCGTCTCCTGTAGTTCTGTAAGATCTGTAAGGACTTTTTCCCTTTCTATTTTCTTCTTATCTAGTAACTTCCCCATCAATGTCAAGGAGCATTTGGTCAGGGTTTCATTCCAGTCATCCATGAAAGCTTTATCTTCCCTTTCATTGGCAGGATATTTTTTCATCCTGAGTCCTCTTGGGACCTTGTTCTCATTTATATACAACTGCAAGAATTCTATCTCCCACCAAAGTCTAAGTTCATTGATACTTAGTTTTTCTTTACTTGAAAATAAATTGACAATGTCTCCCTGTGTGCATTCTTGGGTATTTGTACTTTTAATTAAATTCTCCAATTTTGTGCGCCTTAGTGCAATATTACCATAAGCCATATTGACCGTTTGAAGCTTTATAGCAAATTTCAGATATTTACTTGTTTCAAATTTTGCTGTGTTTAGAAAAAATATGTATTTCTTATACAGGTATTCTTATGAAGAAAACAAGGGAAAAAAGTCATAAAGAAAATCAACATTCACACAAATTCTTCATAGAAACCCAATAAAGCTTCTTGGTAATGTAGTATTAATCTAAGGTCATATATTTTTATTGGAGATGCAGTTGATTGCAACATACCTTAGTGTATATATATATATATATTTTACTTTATATATATATAAGATTGTTCAATACATAACATTATTTTATAATGTATTTCTAAAATGCACTACAACTTATAGTAAGGTTGTTAAATCAATTCATGTGTCTTCTCTTAGCATTTCTTCAAATTGTACTGTATGGAATTATATTGTTTGCTAAGATAACAGCATTTGGCCATTGAAGTGTAACAAATTAAGAACCCCTTGTAGAGAAATATAGACTCATCTTTTATATCAATATATATACATGGGGTACAAACGCATTGATAGGTATAAAACAAACTTACTGTGTATTTGTTTATTTTACCAGTCCTCATCTTTGTCTTTAAGAATTGTCACACTCAAGCTCAAACTTTGGTCTAAATTTAAGTATCTCCTATAGTATAGCCAGACAACTTGTTATAACATGAGCTATATAATTATTCCCTGTACTATTCTTCCCCTACAATAGAAAATTTATTCTTGAATAAATAAATTGTTATTTTTAAGTATATAAATATCGCTATTAACATTAGATGTTGAATGTTTATACCAGGATATGTTGTACATGGGTTTACAAACATGCAATAACATACACAGTTACTTTATACTTTATTGCTATAGGTTTGGCAACCCAGAGGTTAACAGATACTTAGGTATAAATGACTGATGAGGGAAACAGCTGCTATCCCTGATGAAGTGCCCCTAGAGGGCAGGAAACGCGTCGGAGAGCAGCTCACTCCCTGTGTGCTAGGGTAACTCCATTGCGAGTATGTGCTTGTGAGAAATTTTTAATGTACAAATAAAATTTACATTTTTTATCTTCAAATTTGTTCGTGCAGCCTTCAACTTTTTCCTACTCCTTGGATATTTTTGTTTATTATCAGCGTATGGGAAACGCTGCCGGGAAATAGTTGAACTTTTAATTTTCCCTCTGTGGTTTTCATGCTGTGAGCGGCTTACAATTAAGGTGCTGGTATACAGGTGCGCCCGGCGTGGAGAATCTACAATCAAAAGACGCCGTGTTACAAGTGTCCATCCCCTCTCTGCGGTGAGTAGAACCGGGTTTTTCACATTATTTGTACCGGTATGGGGATACAACCTGAAGGAAACATCCTTTAAGAGCCCATTAAATTTATGGAAAGTGTTTACATGAAGCATTCATAAATATTGTCACCATATATTGGACTTAAGCAAAGTAAAGGCTCACAGCACTTTTACTTACTTACTTACTTTTACATCAAAGTTCAGAAAGTGCCGTATAGGGTTTTTTCTTATACCTCTCCCTGCAATAAGTGGGACCGGACCGATACGGAGGGCCTTCTAACTAGTGAGGATTCCGGTGTGGGGTAACTTTTTTATGATTGAAGTATAACCCTTTTTCATTTTTGCTGTCATTATGACCAAATGCTTTTTATTATAAAAGTTCCTCTTGAGGCACCAATGAAATTACAGCTTTTGCTTGTGTCTGTGCAAAGTTTATCGTTACTATAATTGAATATACCACAAAATCACAATCATCTTTATTTAAAGGGACAACAAGCTTTATCATACTTAGGTATGCTATATGAGGGACACTATACTAAATGAGCACCAGGATGGACTAAAACTACAGAGTGATTAATACTACATTACCAAGAAGCTTTATTGGGTTTCTATGAAGAATTTGTGTGAATGTTGATTTTCTTTATGCTATTTCTGAACAAAGGGGATCCCAGAGAAGAATTTACAACCATTTAAGCCATAATTGCACAAGCTGTTTGTAAATAATTTCAGTGAGAAATGAAAAGTTTGTGAAAAATTAGTAAAAAAGTGAACGATTTTTTGTATTTAATCGCATTTGGAGGTGAAATGGTGGCATGAAATATACCAAAATGGGCCTATATGAATACTTTAGGATGTCTACTAAAAAAAAAAAATATACATGTCAATGGATATTCAGAGATTCCTGAAAGATATTAGTGTTCTAATGTAACTAGCGCTAATTTTGAAAAATAATGGTTTGGAAATAGCAAAGTGCTACTTGTATTTATGGTCCTATAACTTACAAAAAAAGCAAAGAACATGTAAACATTGGGTATTTCTAAACTCAGGACAAAATTTAGAAACTATTTAGCATGGGTGTTTTTTGGTGGTTGTAGATGTCTAACAGATTTTGGGGGTCAAAGTTAGAAAAAGTGTGTTTTTTTCAATTTTTTCCTGTATTTTATAATTTTTTTATAGTAAATTATAAGATATGATGAAAATAATGGTATCTTTAGAAAGTCCATTTAATGGCGAGAAAAACGGTATATAATATGTGTGGGTACAGTAAATGAGTAAGAGGAAAATTACAGCTAAACACAAATACCGCCTTGGTCCCAAACGGACAGAAAATGGAAAAGTGCTGTGGTCATTAAGGGGTTAAATATTACCATTGAATGTTATATTGTTGCATTCAATATTAGAATGTTAACAGGTATTTTATATACATTTTCAAGAAGTACAACCGATTTGTTTTACAATTTGAATATCAGAAATATAAAATTAAACCATGCTTAGAAATCACTACTGGAATCGTGGGAAATGTCTGTTCAATATGTTAGGAGTAGCCATAACTGGTTCTTTAATATTATTCGTAGGCAAGCAAACTTTAGAAGCTTTTGTGTTTCTGCCATATATATATATAGCAGGAAATAGAAGATCAAAAATGCAACAAAATAAAAACCACTTGGAACTTTATTAAAGCTTTAGTTTACAGCAAATTTGGTCTAGAAATACAAAAATTCAGAAAAATTCAGAAATTAAAATATACCACAGTTCTGTTAAAGGAAGCTGTTACACACCAGGTAAAATGTTGCAATGTTGCTGGACAACAGGACACAGGCTGATTTGATGCTGGAAATCAAGATGCAGGCTGTTTGGCTTCTATGATTAAATTGTAGACATTAGGAAAAAAGATGAAATATTACTGGATACAGGTGAAGTACAGGGGCAGTAATAATGGAGGTTAGGGAAGATTAGATAATTTGTGGAATTTAAGCCAAGTGCTGAATTAGACACTATGGTATATCAAATTAATTTTAAAAAGAATAACACTATATTTAACATATATACAAACGAACAATTTTACATAAATTGGATCAATAAAGAAATGGGTATTTCACTTTCATTTCTAATAAATCGTAATGTTTGTTATCCAACAATAATTTAAAAACAATAAGGCTAAAAAGGGGGCTATATGGCCTGCAAAGGGTACTGTAGGGTGTGAGGAGAATGAGAAAGGGATAATGGTGTAAATTATCATGCAGATTACACAGACTAAGCACTCAAAGGCATCCTCCTGCCTGCGTACTGCTGAGATTTAACCCAGTCAGACGATTTCTAAATGTTTCCCTATAGCTTTACACACCATTCAAAGCTTACACAGTCTCAAAGTGCTAATCTCTTTATGTATATAGTCTAATAAAAAAAAGTAACTATGTAGCAATTAATCCCTATCTGCCATTCACTCATTATGCTTGCTTAATCTGAGATTCAATATCACAAAGTGAGAAATTATACTACATACTCCACATTACAACCCTCTCTGTGTGTATGTGGTTGTAGTGTATCACCTCAACAATGAATCCATTTTAACAAAAGGACCAACAAGTAATTAAGTTTAAGTTTAAAGCAAGTCGTTATTAGCTCCCACAATAAAGCACCCTTATCTCAGGCCACGCCCACTGACGCATTTCGTCACTCGTGCATGACTTCGTCAAGGCATAGGGCCGGCCCAGCCATTCAGTCTGCCTGATATAGTCTTAAGTTGCCATGGTGATGGCATGTGTTTACGGAAGTGCTAACCGCATACATATTATGGCGATCACGTTTATCAAATAGTATTCAACTCTACTAATGCATTAACATATTTTGTTATCCACAGGTTTATTAGTCAATTAATCATTTTCTTAGAATATTTTATTATTTTATTGTTTTATTCTGTTTGTTGGTATCATTAAAAAGCAATAATTACCCATACAGAGTCACTTGTATGGTTTACCTTAACCAGAACGTTTTTACTGATCACATTACTCCTAGGACATGTAATTGCAGTACTGAGGAAGACTTTGAGTCTGAAGCAAAAGAACTATGGAAGAGATTCAAAGAAAGGGGTTACCCCAATAGGTGCCTCAAAAAGGTCTACAGTAGGGAGTGAGGAGAATGAGAAAGGGATAATGGTGTAAATTATCATGCAGATGTGCCAATTTATGTGCCCTTCTTTTGCAAATACACTCTTGTTGTCAAACCAGAAATAGTTGTTTTCTAACACAAAATCAACAGGTCAATAATAAACTCATCTTCCTCACTCCCTGTTGGATTTGCCATTTTTTGAAAATATTGTACAGCTTGTCTCCCTAATGGATGAGAGATGTTTGAGTAAAGACTTTCAACGTCTATACTAGCCAGGAGGGTATTGTCCTGTACATTGATATTTTCTAGACACTTGAGAACATCTTTGGTATCTTGGACATATGATGTCAGTGTGTATATGAATTCTCTACATTTCTTATCAATGTAACTACTGATATTTTCCATCAGGCACCCATTGCCAGACACTATTGGTCTGCCTGGGGGGTTCGTTTGCGTTTTTATGGATTTTAGGGAGACTATAAAATGTTGCTACTTTGGGTGTCATGTTACACATAACATGGTATTCAGCTTTTGAAATTATCCTTTCACCAAAACCACTATTCAACATTGATTTTAGTTCCTTGGTAAATATTTTGGTGGGGTCTTGTCTTAATATTTGGTAGTTGTCTGTATTTGTCAAAATATCAAGACACATTTTTATATACTGTGTGTTGTTCATAATTACCATATATTATGAGCGATTAGCAGATGTAACAAAATAACTGTTGAAAGTATGAGCCATAAGTCTAATATATTGTTAATTAAAGTTCATATGTACTAAATACTAATACTAATTTTATAGTATGATAACGATAAAAATACAATGATTTAGGTATTGAGTACTTTAAAATCCTTTAACAAAGACTCAGTTTTAGGAAAATCCTGAGAAAATAACAATATAGCAATACCTAAATAGGTTCTTTATAAATCTGACCAATATATCACTGGCATCATAATATAGAAATACATTGGGGAAAATATGCATGGATATATGAGTTGGTAAGATTGATTCTGTATTAACTAAGTGAGGTATATACTGTAAAATCAAAAAGGGTTTTATAAACCAGTCTAAACATGTCCTAGGAGTAATGTGATCAGTAAAAATGTTCTTTGTTAAGGTAACCTATACAAGTGACTATGTATGGGTTAATGTTGCTTTTTAATGATACCAACAAACAGCGCACAATAAAATGTTCTAAGAATATGATTTATTGACTAATAAACCTGTGGATAAGAAAATATGTTAATGGTTTACAAGAGTTGAGTACTATTTTATAAACGTGATCACCATAATATGTATGCGGTTAGCACTTCTGTAAACACATGTCATCACCATGGCAACCTAAGACTATATCAGGTGGACTGAATGGCTGGGCTGGCCCTATGCCTTGATGAAGTCAGGCACGAGTGATGAAACGTGTCAATGGGCGTGGCCTGAGAGCAACGCATCAATGGGCGTAGCCTGAGATAGGGGTGCTTTACTGTGGGAGCTAATAATGGCTTGCTTTAAACTTAAACTTAATTACTTGTTGGTCCTTTTGTTAAAATGGATACATTGTTGAGGTGATACACTACAACCACATACACACACAGAGGGTTTTGATTGTTACCCACTATGATGTATATGTATGACAAATGTGGAGTATGTAGTATAATTTCTCACGTTGTGATATTGAATCTCTGATTAAGCAAGCATAATGAGTGAATGATAGATAGGGATTAATTGCTACATAGTTACTCTCTTTATTAGACGATATACATAAAGAGATTAGTGCTTTGAGACTGTGTAAGCTTTGAATGGTGTGCAAAGCTATAGGGAAACAGTTAGAAATCAGCTGTCTGGGTTAAATCTCAGCAGTACGCAGGCAGGAGGATGCCTTTGAACGCTTAGTCTGTGTGATCTGCATGATCGTTTACACTATTATCCTTTTCTCTTTCTCCTCACTCCCTACAGTACCCTATCCAGGCCACAAAGCCCCTTTTTCAGCCATATTGTTTTTAAATTATTGTTGGTTAACAAACATTACGATTTATTAGAAATGGAAGTGAAATACCCATTTCTTTATTGATCCAATTTATGGAAAATTGTTTGTATATATGTTAAATAAAGTGTTATTCTTTTTAAAATTAATTTGAAGTACAGGGACAGCCATGGGGGCTTAACAGAACAACCAAGCAACTAGTAGATGCTCAGCTGATCCTTAAGTAACTCTCAATAGGCTTTTAGATGTATAAAGACACTACTGTAGTCAAAAATAAAGTTTTCAGGTTCATGAGAAAGCCCTCTTAAGCAGCAAACTTAGACTGATCGGCTAGTATGTATGGTATGGCTGAAGACAAAGTAAAATAACTGCTGTGCATCGTTCTGGTAGCCAGAAAGGTATATGAACTATTTAGTATTTTACTACTGCAATCTAAAAATATATGTGGAAGGGCTGCAAAGAGGTTTGAGAGGGTGGTCATTGTATTTACCCAAGAGATGTAGCTCCTAAACATTTTTTAAAACCTAGGAAAACCTCTGTATATTTGTGATGAATTTTGCAACCATGATAAATCATATATCCTCTCATCATTTTACATATATCTATTTAAAAGAAAAAGTTGAAATATCTATATCAGAATAACTAAATAATAGGACCCGTAATAAGAGTACACTAAGTATATATTATAACTAGTTTTGAAAAATAATCGCTAAGGGCTTTATTTTGACTGTGAATATTATGTTAACAAAAATCTTAAAATTTCATCTCAGCATGCTTTGGAACATTTAATGCTTTCATGGAACACTGCACATTAATGGCCATTTACTTACTCTTTCTGGTTTCACTTCTGAAGAAAAAAAATTGCTTTCAACTATTTAGAGAAAAGAAAGCTTCTCTTTGTTCTCTTATAAATATAGTTGTGTAATTTGTGATAAATGTTGCCTCCAAATACTAAGTACAATATGGCAAGCTTTAATTTAGTATGCTATGTTTGTATTGTGACCTATTCAAAATTATCTGTGACTGTTATTTACAGCTGTGCTTTACATCATTTGTGGAATCAATGACTGTTTGGGGAGATGTAAAACATTTGCTCATCAGTTCCACAGGATAATGACTGTGTTTAACCTAAGTTAAACGTTTGCCTGTCCTATCAATTAAATATATGACTGATTGAATTCCATTTGTTCTAAGATAGGGCTATCTTTCAGCGTAAAATGTTAATAGACTTTTAATGAATTAGTATAAGACAGATATTTAAATTTATCCCTTGTCCAGATGTATTTAAGAAAATAGTATGTTGTTTGATTACATTGTAAGTGTATATATTTTATTTATGCTGGTGTATTTAACTATGTTATGAATGTTTTAGAAAGATTAAACAACCAAAGTGAAAAGCCTGAAGAAAGAAAATTATAAAAAGGACAAAGGTAACATAAAATGTATACTGATCATAACAAAGGGCAGGGAACAAAGCATGTGAAATCTAAATGCTGGAAAAAATCAAACAGATAAAAAAATATCATAGAAATGAAAACAAACAAAAAATCATTCCATGTTGAGAAATGAGAACAGTAGAATCAAAAGAAAAAAATAATGAGTAATGAGGAGGAAATAAAAATAAGGAAAATAGTGAAGTGAATAGGGAAAATGGACACAAGTGAGGTAAATGGTCGAAAGGGAAAAATAGAAAAACAAAGGAAACATATCTAAAATAAGAAATAATTATATAAAATTTTAAAAAAAGTTAGTGGTCTAAATTCATTAAAATCCATTTGGAAAATTATAATTTCTAGCACAGTATTATATCTCAAAAATTGAACAATACTGACCCCTATATAGGCTATACATTATGCCTTATTTGAATAAATAAATTAATACAACACAAGGATGGGTGTAAAGGCCACAGCCCGCATTTATTTAAATAATTTTAAATAACATTCATAAATTCAACAATTATATTAATCATAAACTTCTAAATTTAAAACATAAGGTGCAAGAGCACCGAGATGTACCTTCCCCCGGTTTATAACCAGATACATCCCCCCAAAACTCTCCCGCCTCTTTAGGGAGGAACCAGCTTACTTAACCTCCAGATCTAAATCACCCCGACATACCAACAAAACACCAAGCCTACTGCGGCAAACTCAACAAACAGGGAGGGAGGGAGGGAAATTTTCCCTTGCGTTTGTATAAGCTACAGAGGATTGGAATATTCCCGCCCAAGCACCAAGTAACCATTACTTGGCTCCGCCCCCATCAGCAGACGGCTCCATTCGCCAGAATATGGGTCACATTCCCCTCCGTCAACTTCTTTCCTCCAGGTAGTCCTGACCCCTATATAGGCTATACATTATGCCTTATTTGAATAAATAAATTAATACAACACAAGGATGGGTGTAAAGGCCGCAGCCCGCATTTATTTAAATAATTTTAAATAACATTCATAAATTCAACAATTATATTAATCATAAACTTCTAAATTTAAAACATAAGGTGCAAGAGCATCGAGATGTACCTTCCCCCGGTTTATAACCAGATACATCCCCCCAAAACTCTCCTGCCTCTTTAGGGAGGTACCAGCTTACTTAACCTCCAGATCTAAATCACCCCGCCACAGCACGCCACCGCGTGCCTACCCCACCCGGGCTAAGGCCTTTAACACTGCTTCTTTGATGTTAAAGTTAAAGAGGTGGAGCCCCACCTCATTTAAATGAACACCATCCTTTAAAAAGAAACAATGCCCAGTCTCCCCTTCAAATTCAACATGGCGAATGCCAAACCCCCCAATCCTACAAACAAAACTACTAATTGATCTATTCACCTTTTTTCTAGAGGCCTCCAGCTTCTTCACATCCCATGCTGCTCTCCAAACTGACCTGGGTTCAATGTCAGACCATACTATTACCATATCAGGGAATAACTCCCTCAGCCTAACCAAATCCCTCTTAATTCTGTCCAACAAATCCTTCTGGGATAGAAAACCTAAATCATTCCCACCTGCATGAACAATTAGAATCGCTGGAGGCCGAAATAGCCTAGCATAATCCACAATCTTTTTTAACAATTGATCCCACCTCAATCCTCTAGTCCCAAACCACCTCAACCTCACTGTCTCCTCATTCATCTTCAGCTGTGTGCCCTGATCTGTACTTGCCGCTGCCTTCCGGGCCCAATAAATGTAAGAATGCCCCACAATCCAACAATGTACTGGACCTGTCAAGACAAAAGATACAACCTAAACTCTAATATCAGGCCTGACATAAGACTTAAAACAACCAGACTTCCAACCACCAATTCTCTTAATCACACTCTCACCCAAACCTAAATTGGCCGCCTCTGACGCCGCCCCAATCCGAAAAGAATGAGTGCCAAACTCCTCCGCCACATAGCCCAAACTTGTCAACACCTTTCTAAACACAGCCAAAAACTGAAAACGCGAGAGACTTGAACCATCTTCATGCACAAATAAAGGCAAAAAACCAACTGGGCGCACCTTCAAAAAGGCCTCCAATACCAATACTGGACAACAACTCCCTTTAGTCTCTTTAATCTGGATCCACCTTCCCAACCCATTTTGATCCGTCTTCGATTTCCTCAACCACACCCACAACACCTTATCCTTGATAGATACATCTCGGGCCCACAAACCTCCAGAATCATGCCTATTTGCTCCAACTAACTCAGATATACGAAAAGCACCAAAAAAGGCCAACACAAAAGCAGCCCAAAATAAAAGAAATTCAAACTTAGAAGAACATTCAACTCTCAAAGAACCTAATATCTGTCTCAAGGTATCAAATACCACTGGATGTCTCCTGTCATTACACACCTGACCTTTACATAAACCCCTTACAGCCAACCGAATGACAAACATCTTTGTCAAATCCTGTAATCCCAACAACTTAAAGAGGAAACTCATAGCTGCAATAGACTTTTGAACTTTTGACTTCAACCATCCCAAACTTCCCCATTCACCCACCCATGCCAAGAAATCACTATCCCACCCTTCATTGGCAGACCCAAATCTTCTTGCAGACACATATTGGAACCAATGCCTCCACACAGATACATAAGCCACCCAGGTACCTTGAGCTAGTGCTCCCCTGGCAACACGGATTAGATCCAGGATTTCAGATCCCACAGCTCTGGCGGACATCCAACACCCTCCTTCTCCGCTTCTGGAGCCACTTCCCAGAACCTTTCCCACTGAAAGCGAGAAAGAGCATCAGCAATGACATTCTGACAACCTGGAACATGAACAGCATGAAATAAAACATTCATTTGCATACAGTCCAACACAAACAACCTCAAAAGTTGCACCACTGGCAACGAGCTAGATGTAAGTCTATTAATTGCGAATACAACTCCCAAGTTATCCGTGTGGAAAACCACCTTCTTGTCCTTCAGCAGATCTTTCCACACTTTTACTGCAACCACCAATGGGAACAATTCAAGAAAGACCAAATTCTTATTGAGACCAGCTTGTTTCCACTCCACCGGCCATAAACCTGCAGACCAATGCCCCTGAAAAAACGCACCATACCCCACGGAACCAGCTGCATCAGTATACAAATGAAGATCATAATTCAAGACTGCCAAACCTTGCATTATCTCGCAACCATTGAAATCCTCCAGAAAAACCATCCAAATTTTTAAGTCCTCTTTTAGTTCCTTACCCAACCGAATCCAATGGGACGGGTTCTTCACACCCACTGTCGCTAAAGACAACTTCCTACAGAAAACTCTCCCAACCGGAATAATCCTGCAGGCAAAATTTAGCTTGCCTACTAGCGATTGAACTTCTTTAAGCATGAGTTTTTTCTTTTTAAAAAAGCTCTGAATGCAATTTTTTAAGTCAACCACCTTGTCCAAAGGCAAACAGCATTCCATATTCACAGAATCAATTTCAATGCCCAAAAAACTCAAAACTGTCTGAGGG